>NC_092871.1:70417893-70449253 GCF_032062135.1 Pyxicephalus adspersus
TCTTCATGGAAAAATAAGACATCCCCTGAAAATAAGACCTAGGGCATATTTTGGCATTTCAAAAAATATAAGACAGTGCCTTATAATCGGGGAAACAGGGTGTATATGTGTGTGTCATTTCATATATTTTTTTTATATTTATCATATACAATATTTATCTATGTATTTATCATAGATAGATATATCTATATGTCTATAAATGCAAACAAGAACTTGTGTGGATGATCTATTCTCCTGACAAAAGTGAAGACTCACCTAGTAGTCAGAGAATTATCACCAGACGAATCCTTGGGTCGGGCATCCTAAGCGTTTAGGCATCCGCCTATATAAACAGCTGAAATCAGTTAACTCTTTAAGAAACCCGAAAATATTAGGTCATTTTAAAATATGCTTATCTCTCCAGCGATGCCCAGCATCTTCTTGTCCTGGCAATGCCGGCCGAGCATCTGTGTAACCTTGCGATGCCCGGCCAGCATCTGTGTCCCCAGCATGTGAACGTTGTGCTGGTAGGAGGGACCAGGCAGGAAATTTAAAATACTAAGTATTTTTAAATTTACTGCTTTTACATTTAAAAATACTTAGTATTCATACTGCCAGGGAGGTTAAATAGCAAAACATGGTATTCTTTATCTTGTTGGCTTCACCATAAAGTAGGCCTAAAATCAAAAATGTATGACTTTGCTGTTAAATGAAACATCTTTAAATATTACTGCCTATGCATTACTCTGCTACAGTCTCATAGCTTCCTATCTGCAGTTTATTATCTAAGGCACTACTGCCTTTGATTGCTAGTCTCAGAAAATGTGGAGTGTGGCTTGGGGATGGTTTCACTGTGTAGTTCACTGTTCTCTTGCTAAGGACTTTGATATGAGGAAATAACCAAGATGATATTACAGAAAGGTCCATCTAGAATTTAGGAACCAATAAAGACAGTCACAAATAGTGGTTCTGTTCTTGCTATGTGAATTTGGCTAAGCACTCGTGTGTTACCATAATGTAATAACATCGATGAGTTCTAAGAATGTTCCAGTTTGTTTTTGCACAATTACAGCATTTTAGCATATTTCATCATAGGCAATGATTTGACAGGAAAAAAGCTCACAATTATGGTAAGAGGAAAAGATCACACATGAACGTTTTCATGTGTAATACATTTATAAAGTGTGAACTTGGGCTTTAAACATTTTTAGAAGTTAAAGATGTTGATCCTCCTAGGTCTAGTGCTAGCTTCACCTATTCTATTATTGGTAAGCATTGTTTACCTTAATGTAAATTTAACATTTTTTATTTTTTATAATTTTGTGAGTATTTTTCTACAATATTTTTAGTTTATTGAGCAAATCATCTAATACAAGATAAAAACTGAAAGCATTGTTCTTTGGGTAAGAATAGTAAGTTTATTTTAATAAAGGTGGTACTTTTCCACCTTTTTATCCCTCCCTTTGAGATAATGTCCTTTTTCTTTTGAAATAAGCTCAGTCTGTACCAATGCTTGGTTACAGTAATCTGTAAAGTGGGATAAATGGCTGCTCTTCTTTGTGGATAGTTAAAGGCCATGTATGTTGTTGGAATAAATATGATAAAGAGATGATAAAAATATAAACAGTAAAATTAAATACAATAGCATAATAGCATTGAGAATTGTGTGTTTAATGATTTTTTTCTGATTTGCAGTGGGAACACCATATTACATGTCTCCGGAGAGAATACATGAAAATGGCTATAATTTTAAGTCAGATATCTGGTCCTTGGGCTGTCTTTTGTATGAAGTGAATATTAGTGAGCATTCAGAAAAGAACTAATGTTTTTCTTTCAGCTTTAGGTAAGCTAATTAAAACGGGATTCTGCCTCCAGCAAGAGAAGGTGGAGAACCTGTTCATTTGGGACATAATGTTTAACAGTAGAAACTGAGATGGCTTTCTTCTGCCAACGACTGAACCGGTACCCAGTTTTTGAAGCATATAATATAACCAAAAATTGCAAATTACATTGTCTAATGAGATACTTATATAGATACCCTTCCTCGCTTTCATAATATAGAACCTTTTAAAACGAACCAGTCAGCTGTTTTACACAGAATCCTGCAACAGCAAACCACATAATGTCTGCTAATATCTTTGTTAACCAGAAAAACATCTCCTGTGTCCTAATCATCTTTATACTTTATTTTTAACTACACAAGAGTTTGTGTACAACCAACTATCACACTAATTTGACTTTGTTGTACATTGCTGTACATCCCATTCTTACTACATACAGAGAAACATGATGTAGTACTCTGAGAAGATTGAGCAGTTTTACCTATTTTGATCATTGAGATCTATGTAGCTTTATTTATTTAAACAGCTAACATTTGAATGAACTTTGAAGGCACCAACTGACAAATATTTTTATTAAACAAAACTGAAGTGGTAAAATACTTACCCCCATAATTACTTATTCTACCCAAATAAATGTATAATTTTTGTTCAGGACAAGTAAAGCTTTGTTCTGGTCCTTTTAGTGATAACATAACTGGATTTGTATGTGTTTTTAACACAAGTAAAAATGAACTTTCACCAACATTTACCCATTATATTTTTCCTTAACTGATATAAACACATAATAGACAAACATGTTTGTTTACACAGTTTCCCATACTTACAAGATTGTTTTTCCTCGAAATGCTATTGAAAAAAGAATCTTGGTTTATGCTCGGGTCACAACAGTGATATCTACTGGTGGCGAACAGCCATGCCGTGTTTAAGACCAATGACCCATTATAAACAACTCAAAAGCATAAAATATTTTACCTAGCAAAATGAGGGACAATATATGCAGGCTGAATCCTTGTGATGTATATTCCTCTATAATTAAATGTTTTAAAAATAACACACCATGAATATATTTATTCATATCAATATTATTGGCATTTCTCTTGATTTCTAATTTGAAAGCTAACAGTAACAGCAGCATTTTGTGCCCTAGGATTTTGACTTAAGTCAAACAGGTTTCTTGTATTCTTAGGTAAAAATAAGTACTTTGCTTTATATTTGAGTATATACAGAAGATTTGTTTTCACACACTGTGCCCCCCTGTCAAGGTTGAAATCACAAGGACAGAGAAAGAGAAAAGACATTGCAGCTAACTGTTCTAATACATGAATCACTAATATTCGTTATTAAACAATTATTCCTAAATTAAATACATCCTACCTTTTTTTCTGGTGGTTTTTGCCATTCTCTATCTTGGTTCTGTGGGAATGACTAAAAACCTTTCATTTAAAATTCCTTTAACACAATGCATGCTCTGTATCAAATGGCAGCATAGTTACTCTGTGCTCCTGAAGAGGACTACTAGTGAACATACCAACACATCAAGCATCAAATATATCGCATGACTGGACTGCCTCTGCACTGACCAGCACAGCGATACTTGGTATTGATGTGTATTGGCAAGAAAAAACCTTCTTTATATTTAACTGATTTCTCAAATGTAGGGATACCTAATTTATAAACTATGCTTTATTTTCAATCAAAAATGTTTCAACACTATTTCAATAATTTGTGATCATGTTAAAAATCAAAATTTAAGCAGAATGTCTATAAAATTTTAGTGGGTGTTTTGTTTTTTAATTGGTTAAATATTGTATAGAAACTGTAACATTTTTTTGTGTTACAATTGATATATTGATTGTATTTTCTGAGAAAATCAATTGTCATTTAGATGAAAGTAGATAATTTGAAAGTTATAAAAGTTATATTTCCAAACAATTTATATTTCAAAAAACTGTCAGGACTAGAGATCTTACAGAAAGGACACGTTATGTCTCTTCTGCAATAAAACAAAAGTTTTTTTCTCATACACTTTATTTTTGGTTTTATATATCTAAATTCATAAAGAACTAAAGGAGCAAAAAGGCAATGAACTGAAAATAATTTCATTTGCTTCAACACGCTAACTGGTCTGGGACAAAAACTTGCCACTTTTGTTTATTCCTTTTGAGCGCACTAATGTAAAATGAAGCTCAAATGTACAGAATTGATAAGTTAATTAGCACTTAAGCATGGAAAAGAAGGGGGAAAGTTTCCCTTTTTCTGATCTTTTTGCTTGCAGATTGTTTATAGGCTCCCCACTTGTAGCCAGGCTACTGGCCAAATTCAAGTCACAATTAGTCTGTCCTATATTTCCTTTGATAGATCTGAACATGATGACCTAAACCTCAACAAGAAAGCCTCATAAATTCTGACCTAAATAAGAAACAATTTGGGGTAGAACAGAGAGACTTAAGGCATTTTGCGTGTATGCCTAATAAGTGTTCACAATGCAGGCTTTAGACTACCTTTTGACATTTTGATTAGAACAATTACAACTGAATGTCCAGATACCCATTCATAAATGGACCCACCACTCAGGCGGCTGGTTTAGTGAAATTGGGAAGTGCTGTGTTTTTTTCATAAATTGCTCTTCTTGTTAAGACTGATAAAGGCATTGCTTGCAGCAAGACAGAAGAAAACTTATTTTTATCTTCTTTGATTTATCTATATGACAGACTCCCCCAAATCGCAGAGAACATGTCATGCCTGGGAGTGAGGGGGGGGGGGGAGAGTGCTATTAAAATTTGCAACTGGCTGTGGAGTTTGTGGAAATGACAGAGTAATGTAATAATGTGTATTAAAGTGGAGTAGAGAATGAGGAAATATGACTTGGCTCAGACACTAATGATGATGTTAAAGTTAACCCTGCAGATTCTAGTGCTGCAGCCAATAAAGAAGACAAGACCATAGGCTGCAGTATGCAGGAGGCCTAGCCCTTTAATGGTCAGTTCTGTACACTCCAGACAGTCAATGCTCCTGCTGGTCTTCCAGGGTATATAAGAAGCAATTGAAATGTTTGCATAGAAAGCACATGCACACTGAGATACCGTCTTTGTCAAATCAAATATCCCAGTTTGCGGCAAGAGTATCTGATATTTTATCTTATTTCCCAGCATCTACCCCAATATGAAAATGTGACTAGTTTCAAAACAAAGACAGGAAGAGTTGGGTGGTTAGAGAATGCACTTTCCATCTGATCTTAACTTTAGATCTATTACATATTTGGGATAATCCCCTTTGTGCAGGGAAACTATCCTCCATGCCAATTCTGCTTTCCCCCAGCAATGGGAAAGAAATGCTTCCTTACCTGGATGGGGTAAAATGGGTAACTACCATCCTATCCATCCTTTAATCTCAGAGAGTCCAGTAAAGTGGCCCCATGCTTTCAATACCAGCAACTATTATCTTTCTTTAGGGCAGCATGGTGGCTCAGAGGTAGCACTCTTGCCTTTATAGTGCTAGGTCCCAGGTTCGAATATCCGCCAGGACACTATCTGCATGGAGTTTGCAGGTTCCCCCCGTGTCTGCTTGGTTTACTCCAGTTTCCTCCCACAGCCCAAAAACATGCAGGGAGGTTAATTGGCTTTCTGCCAAAATTGACTTTAGACTGTATAAATGACATATGAACATGGTAGGGATGTTAGATTGTGAGCCCCTTTGAGGCACAGTTAGTAAGATGACTATGGACTTTGTACAGCACTGCGTAATATGATGGCGCTATATAAATACTGTGTAATAATAAATATTAATAATTTTCTGTCCGCATACAAGACCAAAAGTATATTCCACAGTTGTCTTTCTGATCAGGAGGTGGTATTGAGGTCCCCTGATAGCCCAATATTATTAATACTTTATTATTACACAGTATTTATATAGCGCCATCATAATATACAGCACTGTACAAAGTATATAGTCATGTCACTAGCTGTCCCCCAAAGGAGCTCACAATCTAGTGTCCCTACCATAGTCATATGTCTTTATTACAGTCTAAGGTCAACTTTGGGGGAAGCCAATTAACCTAACTGCATGTTTAAGGGATGTGGGAGGAAACCAGAGTACCCGGAGAAAATGTACACAGACATGGGGAGAACCTGCAAACTCCATGCAGATAGTGTCCTGGCTGAGATTCATACCTGGGACCTAGTGCTGCAAAGGCCAGAGTGCTGCCATCTCATTAATATCTCTGTATTGTATAATATAATCCTTCAAGAAAATGTACTCAATTCCCTTATCTATACCAGGTACTGGGAATCAGACATACGCATACCTAACTCTGAGGCGGACTGGGAAAAGCTTTAATTCTCACACATAAACTTGCCCTTACATGCAAAGTCCAGGAGACCAATTATTCATCACCCCTAGGTGGTATTATTGCCCAACGAATCCGCACCGTATTTACCTTTCTCTCCTTGACACATGCTGGTGATGCTTGTCTCAAAGAGGTTCTATGATACATTTGTGGTGGGAATGCCTAGATATCTTTTCTCTGTGGGAAACAATCATGAAGCTATATAATACATACCCGGTTTCTGATATCCCTAACAACCCGATGGTGGTACTACTATCTATGAAACCAGGCTCTATCAATTCCACCAAACGGAGTGTGTTCTTTCACTTCCTAATGGTGGTCAGAGCAGTTATTCCCAGGTTCTGGAAACAAACAGCTACCCCTTCCATGAAGGACCGGTTTGCGGAATTAGAGAGGATCCAATGCATGGAACACTTGGTTAGGGAAGATGATGATCAGATAGAAAATACAAAACCATGAGGGCCGGATGGGATTGGTATAAAAAATCCCCCAAATTTAAAATATTTCTGTCCTGAGTGGGGTGGAGTTCCCCTGACTTTCGGGAAGTATATTCCCCTCCTTTATACCTCTTCCCTTTTTAACCCCCTATTGGTCGTTTTGGATGGCTATTAAGACATATTCCAAGGTATTAACGTATATCTATTATAGCCCCAAAAATGTATCTCAATATAGGTTCGATGTGATGGCCATCAACTTTTAGTTTGTTATAGCTGTTATATGGTTCATGCTATATGTTTTCCTAGATTGTCTCTCCCCCCCACCCTTTTTTCTGTTTATATTTGCAGTGTGTATACTGTATGTATCTATGTTGTTTGACTGTTCACTTTTAAAAAGAAAAAACTTAATAAAGTTGATTGAAATTAAATTTCCTAGTTGGCCTATGCAATTTTGAAATTTTGGCTTGGTACAGGTGTTCTATATGTCTTGTGTTATGTCCAATTATTCACATCTATGGGCCTGTGGACACCTCATAGTACACTTTCATGAAATAGAAAGTTAATTTAATGTAATAAACTGTAAAAGTGGCTTTGTTTTGGTGCAGGAATATTTTATATATAAATTAATACCTGTTGGTACACTAATAAGTGTAATGATGATAGAAGAATAAAGCAGAGTGACAGATAGGGATGAGCGAGAAGGTCTCTGACGGTTTTGTGAAAATTTCCTCGAACTTCCGGGGGGGTTCGCGAAACTTCGGCGAATCAATTTCGCGAATCCCATTAAAGTCATTGGGCCAACTTTAAACATTATTAGCAAAGCCCCTATACATGTTAGAACAATCAATTTGCTAGGTATGTGTAGGAGAACACTGGCAACAAGGAAAAAATACAAAAGTTCCAAAAGACCTTGTGGTTTTCTAGAAAATGACAGGCAAAATGACAACAGGCAAATAGGATTTTTGCGTGATGGACTGCGTCCAGAATGCAGAAAAAACATTAGGACATTGAGAAAGGATGAACTCAACCCACTAGTAACAGTCTCTGCCGTCAAGACAGCAGGAAAGCGTGATGCTATTTAATGTACGCACCCCTATTGCATTTACATAGCTGCAAATTATCTTAACGCTATATAAATCCTGTTTATTGAAAATAATAATTGCTCCTCCACCAGAACCACTATTCTGCGCTGGAAGCTAAAGCCCAAGCATTACAGGATAAAATCGAAGACCTAGAAAAAAGGTCTCAGTGTAATAACCTACGCATTGTAGGACTCCCAGAAGGTATGCACTACCATTGTACTGCAACTTCTAGGTCTTCAGGTAGTTTGCAGAGTGGAACGTGCTCACAGACTGGGCCCCATTCGCAAAGAAGCTTCCAATCCCTGACCGGTTTCGGTGGCTTATTCTTATTATACTGATAGAAACCGCATTCTGCAGGCTTTCCGCAACCAGCGTCATCTGGAATTCAAGGGAGCTTCGTTGCTCATATTTGCAGACTACTAAGTTTCACCTAAAAGGCGGAGCTTCCAGCAAGTATGTTCGTCGTAGATAGTTCTTGTGCATATCCTGCTTTCTGATACGGCATCTACCCCATCTGAAAGATCATATAATTCCCCACCACATTCTGCAATACATTCTTCAATCCCGGTCTATTCTCCTAAGCAGTCCAGGAATCTTGGAACACCATCAACTAAGAAGATCCGTGATGCCCATCGCTCTGAATTAATATCTAAGGCTAGATAAATTGGAAGAACTTTAATTCGGCTTTCAAGTGCCTTTTTTTTCTTTTTCTATTTGAATTTAACTTTCCTGATTCCCATTGTATGAGGTGTGAGCCTGACCCTGGTGACCTTGCTATATTTTCTTAAATATGCAAGTGAGTTTGTCCACTTTTCTTTACTCCACGAGAAAAAAAGGAAAATCATTTCTTCAAGTTGTTGGTCATTTCTCCAATGTTTCCCTGTTGTTTTTCCCATGTTTTGATATTTTTTCTGTTCGGAACACTGCTTGTTATGTTTGGATTGAACATCTCCAGTTATATATGGTTGTCATGTTATTTATGTACAGGCTGTGCTGGTGTGTTCTAGTGATACAATCTTTCCCACTGCCTGCCTTGCCTGTGCTGCCGCTACTATATGGAAGGTTTATTTCCTGTATAAATTATTCCCGCTTATTTGAACAGTGTGCTTAATTCCATGGAATGTTAAAGGGTTGTGTGTCTGTTTTACGGTATTTAAAAAGAATAAATGCAGACATCGTGTTAGTACAGGAAACTCATTTAGGCAGTAATGATTTCCATGGAATTAAAAAGCTATGGGTAGTTTATGGTTCATCCTCTGATGACCGAAAAGTGGGTTGATGATTTTGTTTAATAAATCTTTTCAAGGCAAGATTAAAACTGTACAAAGTGACTCTGAAGGGCGCATTTTGAAAGTATTATTACAACTTTATGACCAAGATATGTCATTATACAATATATATGCACCTAATTCACCATCACCGTCTTTTTTTTAAGAGGTGTCCAGTTGGCTTGCCCAGGACCCTACTCCCCACAAAATTATAGGGGGTGATTTCAGTTCGGTGATGTTGGATTCTGAGAATAGATGCTCTTGTTCAGTTGTGTTGGACATCATGCACCTCACTCGGTGCTATCTGATTTTGCCAATGCTATGCATTTGAATGATGTTTGGCGACAGCACCACCCACTAGAATGTCAGTATACATTTGTCTCTCAGGTTCATCTGTCACAAGCGCGTCTAGATTATTTATTTTGTACAAATGCTATAATGTATAGGACGGAGTCACCCGAGATACACACTATGGTGATCTCAGATCACTCTCCCATTCCACTTGTTATAAGAGATCAATATCCTAATGGTGGTTATGTTCCCTGGCGTTTCCCTTCCTTTTTGACCAAAGACCCTGAATTCCAAAATGCTTTAACTACTGCATGGTTCGAGTATGTCCAACATAATGGCATTTATAGAAATGATCCTGTCCTGTTCTGGGTGGCAGGTAAGGCTTATTTGAGGTAGAGTAATTTCATTTATGGTGAAGAGAAAAAAAGCCACTTTATCCTATTCCCTAGCGGCACAACAAGAGCTCAGAACAGCACAAAAGGAATAAACTGATAATCCCACCCTGGATACTAAACAAATGTGGTATGCCGCCAAACGTAAAATTGACTCCTGTCTTTTCCAATATGAACAATTGTGCAAGTAAAAATCATTAGTACAACAAATATGGCAAACAATTGGGCAATATGTTGGCCAACCTAGTCTGTGCTGTTTACAAACCAACCCATATTCCAAAAGTGTATACTCCCACAGGAGACGTGGTTGCCTCCCCTATGGAGGTGAACCAATATTTAGCACAATATTTTCAAACTCTGTATTCTTCTCCATTAGCAGATTTACGGCCAGGGCTGCCCTCCTTTCAGAAGCTGAATTACCCCAATTACAACAGAGCGATATAGATTTCCTCAATGTGCCTATCACTTCGGGCCAAATTTCGGCAACTATCTCAAATTTAAAAAACGTAAAAGCTACAGGCCCTGGCGGGTTCACCGCTGAATTTTTTAAGATATTGAAAGATGAGGTGGTAGATGATTTAAGTGCTTTATATACTAATATGTGGGAACGAGGAACCTACTTCAGTTCCAGTCAAGAAGCCTATATTAAGCTTCTTTTGAAAAAGGATAAAGACCCATGTGATCCAGACTCATACAGGCCAATTTCATTAGTGAATATAGATGCGGAAATATTAACCAAAATTCTTGCTTATAGATTGGCCAAATTACTACCCTCCCTAATTTCTCCCTCTCAAGTGGGCTTTGTCCAGGATAGAGCGGCGGTGGCAAATATTAGAAAAGTATTGGTAGCACTGGAAATTGCAAAACATCAGCCCAATTTTGATTTAGCTAATATTGCGATTGACGCACACAAAGCCTTTGACACAGTGAATATACCATGGCTTTTCACAGTGCTTGAACACATTGGAACTCAGGGCTCCTTCCTTAAATTGTTGGAAGCTATGTATTGGATTTTTATCTAATTCCATTGCTCTTCATAGAGGGACTAGGCAGGGCTGTCCTTTATCTCCTCTCCTTTTAATCCTTGCTCTGGACCCGTTGGTTCGACATCTGGATAGCACTCCCTCATTGCATGGTATACCAGTTCAGTGAATTAAGAACCGCGTTTTTCGCAGATGATATCCTGATTTTTGATGTCCCACACTGATGTTATTGATCTTAATAAGGCTTTTACAAAATTTTTGTGGAATGGCAAATGACCGAGAATATCTTTTTCAAAATTATATTTGCCCAAGTCTAAAGGTGGTGTGGGATTTCCCAAGATCAGACTATACAACTTGGCTAGTTTAGCCAGACATGTTGTCGACTGGCTTGGAGGCGCATCTTTTTGCTCCAATATACATTTAGAGAGTGCAATGGCACATCCCTGGAATCTATGTGCACTTTTGCATAGAAAATTTTCAGATTTTCCTACTGCTCTGCGTCATAATATTTTAATTATAGACACAGTGGTTACCTGGAAGGCAATCAGACAGAGATTTAAAGTGCCAGTTTGATTATCCCAATATCTGCCTATATGTGGTAACCCCATGTTTCCCCAGATGTTTGGTGTTTGAAAGCAAAATGGACTAATGCGCTGCAGTGATCTGTTCCATCCGAAGGATCATACCAAAATCGCTTTACCTGAACTGCGGATTAAGTACGCTATTACGCAATGGGCATTTCACCCGCCGTATCACAATCAACTCAAATCAAAATGTCCTATCTCAGTTCACTAGTACCTAACTTTGCAGAAACATTTCGGCCCAACAGTTTCGATAAAATTCTATCACTATCTCCTCCGAATATTTCAAATATATATACGGTTATCTGTTACCTGCCTTCACAAGGCCATTATCGGCCTCTAATGTGAAAATGTGGCAAAAAGATTTTCCAGACCAGGATATGCTATACAAGCTATACAGTATACATGCTATACAAGGTTATCAAACGGTTAGGAAGTGCATGGTCAATGAGATATGGAGGGAGTGCTGCAGGTGGGCACAAGAAATCATGTTTACCTCTTTGACATCCTCACCATGGGACCAGGGGTCTTTAAAAATGGTCTCCAAGTGGTGCTTGAAGACAAAAGCATCCTAAAAGTCACCCATGACTGTGGTGTGCCATTTTGTCCCACCAATAAGGTGTATTTTTAAATAATGTTTTTGATACACAGGTGGGTGATGTGTACTTGTTTTCCATTGATTTCTTCCTCATCGAACATCTACTGTGAAGGACTGTTTGACTCAGTATCTAAATATGCCGTCTGCCCAAGTACATTTCTTGAATATCAAACAAACATTGATAGAGCAAAATCCTAATATGTGTTCCGACCCTCCATTGTCTGCTACTTTGCTGAAAATGTTGGCTCTGGAAGTATTGCACCTTCTAGATTTGTGTCAAGCTATGTTGGATGGCATGCTTGCTGACTTTATATTGTTAGTTGACAGCTATATTCATGCTCCTCAACGAGCAAAAGCAGATGCTTTAACTGTGACTGAGAATCTATGCTCTGAGCTTCCCAAAGAACTTCAGCAGTTTTGTGTCCTACAGCAAAAGAGAAGATAAAAGGCTTTAAAAGAATATGATGTTACCAGCCATGGATTCCTTGTGAGATAAAAGTAAACAGAGCCATGATCTCTAAATGGGTCATTTCTAAAATAAGATTGGTACTAGGAGATGCATTAGCACATACACACTTTGTCCTTATTGTTTTAAGAACCACAGAATATTATTTTATTTGGTTCTCTCATGTGTCATTTGAAAGGAAGAGAACTACTCTAATAATAATACAGTTGTATGTCTGCTTAAATACTTTAAAAAAAGTCTTGGATAGAGTTTATTTGTTGTTTTTCTTATTAGTATATTTATATGTGGGGAAAATTAGGCACAGAACAATGTGCCTCTACTCTATTTTTGGGTTTCATCATAATCTGGTAAAATGTATATTTGTAAAAATTATAGCTACTTTGGTTTGTTTAATACAAAATGGGCATTTTGTACAATACTGTACATTTGTCCATTTCCAAATATAGTGCTAATGTAGTTAAAAAAAGAATATCTGTATTTATTTTACAGTAGGCCAGAAATTTCACTGTATCAAACAGTCGTCTTTGTTAAATAGGAACAGTTAACAAACACTAAAATATCTGTATTTTTTTTACAGTAGCACAGAAATTTCACTATACCAAACAGTCTTCTTTGGTAAATAGTAACAGGTATAAAACACTGACATATCCGTATTTTTTTTTATAGTAGGACATAAAATTTTCTGTACCAAATGGTCTTCTTTGGTAAAATGCCAGAGGTATCAAAGACTGAAATATCTGTATTTTTTTTTTATAGTAGGACACAAATTTTCTGTACCAAATGGTCCTCTTTGGTAAATAGCAAGAGGTATCAAAGACTGAAATATCTGTATTTTTTTTTTTTTGTAGGACACTTTTTTATTTTTACCAAACGGTCTTGAAATATATGTATTTTTTTTAGAGACATACAGAAAATTTTCTGGCTTTTTGATAGATAGCAAGTGGGATCAGAATAAAATATCTGAACTTTTTTGAGAAAAATACAGAAATTTGTCTGGCTTTTTTGATAAATAGCAAGTGGGATCAGAATAAAATTGCTATATTTTTTAAAAGAAATACAGAATTTTTTTTTGTTTTTTTGATAGATCGCAAGTGGGATCACAATAAAATATCTGTATTTTTTTGAGAGAAATACAGTTTTTTTCTGGCTTTTTTGACACCAAGTGGGATCAGAATAAAATATCTGTATTTTTTTTTGAGAAATACAGATTGTTTGGGGCTTTTTGGATAGATAGCAAGTGCTATCAGAATAAAATATCTGTATTATTTGACAAAAAATACAGAAATTTTTCTGGCATTTTTGATAGGTAGCAGGTACTATCAGAATAAAATATCTGTATTTTTTGAGAGATTTACAGAACATTTTCTGGCTTTTTTTTGATAGCAAGTGGGACCAGATTAAATATATTTATTTTGTTTTAGAGAAATACAGAAATTTTTCTGGCTTTATTGATAGCAAATGGGATCAGAATAAAATATCTGTATTTTTTTTTTCTTTGGAAAAGTACAGAAATTTTTTTGGCTTTTTGGATAGATAGCAAGTGGGATCAGAATAAAATATCTGTATTTTAGGACTTCCAGTTCTGGCGCCCATGTAGGAGGTGGTGTGCGAGCGGCGGCTCCTGGCTGTTCTAGTGCCTAGCAAACTTTACCCCGCAATCTCTCATGACTGCTTTTGTTTTGCAGAAGATCAAATGGAGCGCTTCATCTCCTCATCCTAGGCTTCCAAACGGCAACAGCCTCGAGGGACAGGGGGGAAGACAGCAGGTTCAGCCAAAATGGCGGATGGCACCACAGACTGCGTGGAGCCTCCTTCAAGCCTAAGTAGGTATATGAATTCCCCAAGGGGCTCAGTGGCCATAGGTTACAAATTGCTGGCCCAGGAAGTCTCACACAGCTTGAAACCTAGCCTAGCTCAGCTTATAACAAAAGCTATATCTCAGCAGATGCAACCTTTCACAGATACTAATAACAAGCATGGGGAAAATATTCAGGAGCTACAACCAAGGGCCAATGATTTAGAGGATGACTTACTTACAGTGAGATCACAACAAAAACAGCTAGGAGACCATTGCACAATGTTACAGGAGAAATGAACAGATTTAGAGAACAAATCTAGGCGCAACAATGTGCGGATAATTGGAGTACCGGAAACGTATAATGCAGCTGATATACAAAAGCTCTCCGCCTATACTATTCCTAAATTGCTTGGACTTTCTACTCCTGTGCCAGTGGAAAGAGTTCACAGGCTGGGAACATTGCAACACAATAGGCCCTTTCCAAGACCCATTATTGTAAATTATCTCCACTTTCCTGACAAAGTCCAGTTGTTGAAAGCTTATCGGTCACATGAACACTTCACTACTGATAAGTAATGCTTTTTTCAGATTATGTGGCCGAAACGACAAAGCAAAGACAAGCTTTCTCACAAGTCTGCAAACAACTGATATCTAAAGGGTTAAGATTTGCCCTCATGTTCCCAGCTGTACCTAAAATATTCACCGCTGATAAAGAAGCCCATACTTTTAAAGATCCGCAACAGGCCATGGATTTTGTAGTTTCGCTGGAAGACGTTGACCATCCACCATCAGACAGGGAACATTGATCACAATCCACTCACTGCTCTCCTGCTGCCTCCTCATAAGGTTCACCTTCCTCCATATGTGTAACGGGGAACGAGATTTTTTCTTAAAGTTCACATGGCACAAGCAGTTAAAACAAGTAAAAAAAAAGGAAATGTTTTTCTTTTTTTTTCTGTCCATTAGAAGGAGCCGGTTGCCCACCTTTGCACACACCACAATTTTAAAGAATGTATTCTTTTTTGCAACAAAAGTGTAACCTGCTCAGGGTTGTTTTTTTTTTTTTGAGTATCAGTATTTCCTCACTGGGGAAAAAGGAAGTCAAGCGCAAGTGAGTTTTGCTATGACCTTTCCGTTGTTATCACTGTTTTAAATTTGTTTTCGCTTTTGGTATACCCCGACTGTGCAATGTGCTATTACATTACTGAAAAGACTGTCCACTCCTCCCCCAATGCAGTTGTCCCCATTTGGTGGCGATTATATTTTTTTGGGGCCACTCGGCTGGGATGGCCTCAGGCAACAAGCTGAGTTGATTTACCTGGGGTTCTCTACTCTTCTTACATTTATGCCTTCTTAAATGAAATGTGTTACTTGGAATAATAAAGGATTACGCTCCCCTCATAAATGCACTATGGCACTTAAAAAAATTACAAGCTGATATTGTGATCCTCCAAGAGACGCATCTACAGTCATCCTCGTTTCATTTGCTAAGAAAAAGTTGGGTTTGGGGAGGTCTGGGGTGCTTCTGCTCATGGCAGACGTGCTGGTGTAATGATATTGCTACATAAAAGACTTCATTATACCATATCTAGTAAGTCTTGTGACCCTTCGGATGGCAGATGGGCTTCGTTAATTCTGCAATTTCCGGCTAATGCCTTCATGCTGCTGGCATTATATAGTCGCAGTCATAGATAATGGACTATTTTATAACAACCTTCTTACAGTTGTTCAGAATCTTCCCTTAGTTCCCATGTTGGTGGCGGGTGATTTTAATGCTACTGTTAGCACAATGGAAAATAGATGTCCACCTCCGCCAAGGCAGGGGTCTACTGTGTTAAATTATTTTTCTTTCCAATTGTTCCTTTCAGCAATGGGCCTGATTGACTCTTGAAAGCATTTGCACCCTCTGGACAAATACTATACCCATGTTTCTGCAGTACACTCTACTATGTCTCGCTTAGATACCATCTTGGTTTCAGCTGACCTGCTACTAAAAGTTGGAGACGGCTACTATTAATCCCATCGTTATTTCAGATCATGCACCAGTCCTTTTGTCCCTAACGGAGAGCTATTTGCACCAGTCCTGGCAGACCTGGCACTTCCCAGCTTTTACAGCCAAAGATGAGCAGTTTCAACAACACCTGATGCACTGGGGGCTAGATTTTGAGTTTCAGAAGAGCACCCACCAAAATACACCCCCAGTTATACTGGGATACAGCCAAGGCAGTCCTGAGGGGCAGAATTATGGCCCACGCGTCCTTGCAATAAAAGAAAGCATTAGCTAAATATATGGAAACCAGTACTCAGGCCCGTTAGGCTTATTTGAAATTTAAAGAGTCTCTATCAGCAAAGGACAGAAAAGAGATGCTCCAAACTAGGCGTGCTTGTGATTTTTGGCTGCATCAATATGATATTACCATTCATGTTTATAAATCAGCAGAATTTTTTAGATTTGGCACCAAGTCAGGCCAACTACTTGCCAATCTATCTAAAGGTTTTCAAACACCTCCAAGAGTTACAAGTGTTGGTGATGCTACAGGCTCTGTCCAACACCTGCCTCATGATATCTCTGCTGTGTTTTGTTCCTATTACCAGAATCTTTATACATCGCAAGGAAGTGATATCGCACTGGGCAAGGCATTTTTGGATCAGTTCAATTTACACATCTGTCAGAAGATGAATTACTTTGTCTTAATTCCCCTATGACATCTGAGAAAGTTACTTTTGTGATCAAGCGGTCAGCTAATTCCAAGGCTCCAAGACCGGATGGCTTACCGGCCCAATTTTTGTTAAGATATTGGTGGATCAAGTTACCCCTAGATTGACTGCATTATATAATGATATGTATTCAAGATCTACTTATCTGTCCTCAGGCTGCTTGGCCTATTTTAAAGTTTTGCCTAAAAAGCAAAAGGATCAATTGGACCCTGGGTCCTATCGACCCCTTTCACTTTTAAATGTCCATGTTAAGCTGACATCAAAAATTTTAGCTGGCCGCGTGGCGGTGATTCTGCTAAAACTAGTTAGCCCAGCCCAGGCGGGTTTTGTATTGGGTACATCCATGGCCCATATTGTTAGGTGCTGACTGTCTTGGAGCAAATAGATTAGTTGGTTCCTTCTCTGGGTCGAGCACTTTATTGGCGCTCGACGCGAAGAAGGTGTTTGATAGTATTGAGTGGCCTTGGCTTCACGCTGTGCTCTGCCAGTTTGGATTTACAGGATTCTTTGCACAATTTATAGTAGATATGTACTCTGCTCCCTCAGCTCAGGTACAGGTGGCAGGAGTATTATCTTCAACCTTTTCGCTGGGAAGAGGTACACGTCAGGGCTGCCCTCCATCACCCCTGTTGTTCAATTTGGCCATTGAGCCCCTGGCGAGATCTTTCCATGATCCAAATTTATTTACAGGGATAACTATCCCTGTAAAACAAACAAGTCAAATTAGCCATGTTTGCGGATGATGTCATGCTGTTTCTGGGGAACCCAGAGAAAGATCCACCTATATTACTGCGACATATACAGTTTTTTGGATCTTTTTCTGGCTTCAGTATAAACTACAATAAAAGTGAATTTTTTTATCTACATCCCACGGTGCCTGTTGACCTATTGTCCATTATACGTAATTTGGGTTTCAAATTAGTCAAACATGCTTTTACCTATCCGGGAGTTCAGGTCACCAGGCAGGTTCCTGATATGTATAAATTGAATTGTACTCCTTGGTATAGTCTTGGTATTAGTTTCCCAGACATACGCAAGTACAACTTAGCATGTTTGCTTTACTATGTAAAGGACTGGTGGCACGATACATCTTTTTATGCTGTAGTTAAGTTGGAATCTTTACTGGTGCGACCTTGGTCGTTGCTTTGTTTACTTAATGCCCCATATGCTAGCACACCACGCAATGTACGTACAAATTTGCTTCTGTTGGCATGACGAGAGACTAAAATGCTGTGTCGCTACTGGCAAAGCTTTACAGCTATGACACCTTTACATTCGTCACCCAGCTTCTGTCAAAGGTTGCAATATAACGCATATAAATTATGTGCAAGGCGAGGTATTAAGAGACTGAGTGATTTGTTGGATGACACAAATTGCCTACTATCATTTAATTTCCTTAGGGCTAAGTTTTCTCCCCCTCCCAACACTTTCTGTTTTTTCCACAGGTCAAGTCCGTTTTTTTCCCACAGCAGGACACTTATTCCATACAGCCTATACCTCTTCCTTTAGGTCGAATGCTGGGCCTGCCTACATCTCAACATTCGATATCATATATCAATCCACTATTGTTGGAAGACTCTACAGGGGTCGAATCCAGGTTATTTTTCGTGGCCAAATGGGCTGAATATTTATGATACATTAGAACTATTAGAGGCTAACTGGTCCATTGTCAGGAAGTTTATTATTAGTGAGGTGTGGCGAGAACTGCAATTTAAAATTATCCATAGAGCATATTATGGGTTATGTTTTGTTCTAGTGTGGCGGCTCAAAGGATAGTGGCTCTTGGAACATTTGTTATGGCATTGCCCAGCGATAAGTGCTTTTTGGAAATCAGTTTTTCGATATATTACTCGGATTACTGGACATGCTCATTCTTTGTCACCTCATTTAGCACTTTTTCACAGAGATCCCTCCCCAAGTGATGTTTCTGGTTTATCTAAATTTGATCATCTTTGTTTGCTGGCAGCTAAAAAAGCTATATTAAAGCAATGATGGAACCCCCCCCGCCCACATTGACACAATGTACTAATTATTTGCAAACCCTTACGTTGATTGACAAAACTGAAGCCACCAAACACTTAGATACTCACCCACAAAAGTTCTTTGGAACGTGGATGCAATATTTACAGCATTCATTATCTCCATCCCAGCTGCATGATTTTATAGAAACCTTTTGCCACACGATCTGACATGACATGAGAGCTTTGGGAGCAGTTAATTAGAGATCTGCTTGATATAAGGGCACATGGTTTCCTGAGGGGGATAAAATCCTATTTTATTTAATGTTTTACTTTGTACTTCGATTTCTGGGAAGGCGGAGAGAACAGTCCACTGATTTCTTGGGTATACCTTAGTTTTTGGGACTTGGTTTTGTCCCCCGCTTATGCGGGTTTTTTTCTAATCTTTCTATGCATAATTGGTCACATTTATAAAAATTAAAAAATTAAGGGGCAAAGACAATGTTTCAGGATGTATTTTTTATCTGCGGTAAATCACTTCTGTTCATTGTTGTTTGGATGCAGAATGATTTTATGCTATTCATGCTGGGTTTTTTTTTTTGTGGCCTAATACATCCTGTTTTTCTTTTTTTTTGTATTTTATAACTAATTGTACAGTATGTCTTGTTTGTAATGTTTTTCGCTGTGTTTATTTATTTTCTTGCCTTCAATAAAAAGATATCTAAAAAAAAAAACTATTTTTTTGAGAGAAATACAAAAAATTTTCTGGCTTTTTTTGATACATAGCAAATGGGATCAGAATAAAATATCAGTATTTTTTGGAGGGATATACAGAAACTTTTCTGGCTTTTTTGATAGATAACAAGTGGGATCAGAAAAAAATATCTGTATTTTTTGAGGGAATTGCAGAAATTTTTCTGGCTTTTTTTGATAGATAGCAAATGGGATCAAAATAAAATATATGTATTTTTTTTTTGGGAGAAATACAGAAATTTTTCTAGCTTTTTTTGATAGATAGCAAGTGGGGATAAGAATAAAATATCTTTATTTTTTTAAAGGAAATACAGAAATGTTTCTGGCTTTTTTGATAGCAAATGAGATCAGAATAAAATATCTGTATTTTTTTGAGAGAGATACAGAAATTTTTCTGGCATTTTTTAAAAGAGAGCAAATGGGATCACAATAAAATACCTGTATTTTTTTTGAGAGAAATACAGACATTTTTCTGGCTTTTTCTACAGCAAGTGGGATCATCGTAAATTATCTGTATTTTTGAGAGAAATACAGATTTTTTTGGACTTTTTTTATAGATAGCAAGTGGGGATAAGAATAAAATATCTTTATTTCTTTAAAGGAAATACAGAAATTTTTCTGGCTTTTTTGATAGATAGCAAATGGGATCAGAATAAAATATCTGTGTTTTTTGAGAGAAATATAACATTTTTTTTGGCTTTTTTGATAGCAAATGGGATCAGAATAAAATATCTGTATTTTTGTGAGAGAACTACAAACAATTTTCTGGCTTTTTGATAGATAGCAAGTGAGATCAGAATAAAATATCTGTATTTTTTTAAAAGAAATACAGAATTTTTTTCTGGCTTTGTGGATATTATAGCAAGTGCTATCACAGTTAAATATCTGTATATTTTTGAGATAAATACAGAATTTTTTTTAGCTTTGTGGATTTATAGCAAGTGCTATCACAGTTAAATATCTGGATTTTTTTGAGAGAAATATATACATTTTTCTGGCTTTGTTGACATATAGCATGTGCTATCAAAATTAAATATCTGTGTTTTTTTTAAGAGAGAAATACAGAATTTTTTTGGTCTTTTGGGTAGCTTGCAGGAGATATCAGACTGAAATATGTGTGTTTTTTGTATAGTATGACAGAAATGTTTCTGCCTTTTTTGAAAATTAGCAAGAGGTAGCAACTTTAACCACACAATCTGTATATTATTATTATTATTATTATTAATAATATTATATATTAGTATATTGCAAGATATACAGAAGGCTCCTATCCTGCCCTGTCACAATGCACAATTGCTTTTGTGATAGATTGCAGGAGGTATCAGACTGAAATGTCTCTCTTTGTAGAGTAGCACAGGAATGTTTTTGCCTTTTTAGATAAAGAGGAAGAGGTAGCAAGAAAAACTGCACAATCTGTATATTTCTAGATATACAGAAGGCTCCTAACCTGTCCCTGTCACAGTGCACTTCTCTCCCTGCTTCTCACTGTTCTCACTTCAATGTTTGGTAAGTGAGAACGGCCCGATTCGAGAGATGAGCTCATCCTTTTGCTACTTGTGCTTCACTGTTCATTCCCAGTCTTGGGCACGACCATGATAGGCTGGTCTCAGAGTTCAGTATATATTATATATATCATATATATAATTATAACTTGACTATTTTAAATTATAGTAGCAGTGACTAGCTTTCTATATTGGTTTGCAGGTCATATACATGACCTCTGACCAGTCATGGTCTGCCATAAATATGTAAAACTCCCTGAAAAGGAATGCATGCATGCAATATGATAAATAAATTAATCTGAGTCCATGGAAACCACAAGCTCCTATTTCCCCATTTGCAACTAATGAAAATCCTTTGTAAGGTGGGAGTTGAGTTTTGTAAAAACAGGTTAGTCATGGAATATGTTAGATGCAATTATTGCTACAAGCAGAACATGTGCATGGCTTGTAAACAACCATCTGGATTGTCTTGTAGCCTCACAATATTTACCATGCAAATTTCAGTCTAATATAGTCTCTCTCTGTCAATAAATGGGAAGTAAAAGAGTGCTAAAACATGTGTTAAATGATTCTCCGTTGTATGGTACAGGAGGGAGAGCAGTGAGAGTACAACATACCTGATGTGTGTTGGCTATCAGTGAATTTAAGGTAAAACTGTTACCATTCATTCTTATGTAAAAATGTTTGCGGGAAACAAAAATATCTTTGCAAATTTGGAAATGAGCTAATACTGCAAATGTTTTTAGATCTTTTTGTCTTTAATTCTCCTTAGGGAACCTCCTGATATTTTTATACTACTATAGTAGAAAACTCTAAAAAGAGAGAACAATCAAAATCTTTAATTCTGGTCACAGTCAAACATTGAATCTGACATTCACTTAAACACTCATTGGCAGAGAATCAATTACTGTCACTGAAACATAATGACCTGGAAGACTCCCAACCAGATTTACTGCTTTATAAATACACCCCATTGAGTTGGTTTAATATAATTGTATACACAGCCAACGCAGATGTTGCCACTGTTTGGGGCCCTTTCAGATAGGTTGTGGTAATGCACATATACTACTGTGAGGTATATCACCATTTCTTTTAAATGACATCCCCAATATTAAAATAGGGGGAAATACAGGTGCCCTGCAGCACATCATAGTGCAAAGTGTCCTGTGTCAAGAGAAATGGTTTATGTCTAATAACCTGTATTTATTGCAATGCAACAAAAGACAAAAGTGTGATTGGCCCTTATCAATGGTGAAATTAGCCCTTTACCATTGTGTGGTGTTATCATATGTACATTTACACCATATTTACATTTCTTTAGGGTAACCTAAGCCTTTTGGTGAGCTTTTAAAACTAATCAAAATACTTGTTAAATGCACCACAGTACTGTGATTGGCAAGTTGCTTCTAGATTTCAAATAAAATAGATTTTCTATAGGTTGCTTTATTTTGTAGGAGGTAAGGCAGCCTAATAGATATTGTTCTCTTTGCTATGGTAGATATACGTAAGCTTTAAATATTGACATGTCGCCTAGCTTTAGTGCTTTAAGTTTCCATATTGTGCTAGTACAAGAGCAGAAAAAAGAATTTCTGGCTTTACACTGCATTCTTGTTTTGGTTGAAAAAGTAGATGCCAGAATATAGGCATCCTGACCCAGAGCTAGTATATAGATAGGGACATTTCTCGACATTTGAGATCTGCATACTTGTTCTAGATCAGTGACGCCGAAAGTATTAAGATACTGTATTAGCGCCTGTATTTCTGTAATATGACAAGTTTTTTTTAATCATTCTTTGGGGTCCGTTTACATTATTGCACACAGATAAAAATACATTTTTTTGACCAGCACTCTTGCATGTGTTTGTATGAGTGGTTCAAAGTGTTAATATCTGCTGAACAAATGGGAAAGGAAGCAAAGAAGGCTTTTAGGCACCAAAAGAATTGTTGTATATAAAATCAATGTAATTTTCATTTAAATACACAATCAATAAAAATGTAAACAATAATCAATATTCATAGAATAAGGTTTACTTTTCCACCCTAATTTTTGGTAGAGGAAGTTACAAACTTGCATATATTTTAAGCATAGCAGGACGGGGTCTAAAAAAGGACATACACTCTGTGGCAGTGAGGCTATCAAATGTGGAACAAGCCTGAGCCAACAGAGGTGCTGATATTCAAGACTTACATACAGTTACAAGACAACACTAATCAGAGCTTATCGAGACAGGCACGCACTAAAGACCAAATCTACCACAATGATGCAGAGATCCAACTATAGCAAATCCTTTACACCATCACTCTCCAACAGTACAGAGCACTTCAACCTCTAATTACATTACTAAGGGAACAGCAGATACCGGTGGAGGTTCCCCTTCTGCCTTTCTGCCACTACGGATGGACGAACCTACCACCTCCTACCACCCGCTGTCCTACCCTTGTTCCTGCAACACCTTCGGTTACCAGAGATTGAACTGCCGGATTAGTTCGCTGAGGCCCCTACATCTAGCCAAAGGACTTTCATTCCTAGGAAGAAACCTGGTTCTTTAGGCCCTGGAGTCGGCCAAGGGATTGAAAGGGTGGGTTAGTTTGCCCAACCCAATTCTGACTGGGTAAATATGCACCTGCACTCAGGTTTAGGAAGAGGAGGGAATTGATCAGAAAGAGGCTGAGGGAAGTGATAAGCAAAAGGCTGAGAGAGAGCCAGAGTGGATTCCAGGCTGAGAGAGAGCCAGAGGGTTCCAGGCTGAAGAGAGAGCCAGAGTGTTCCAGGCTGAGAGAGACAGAGAATTACAGGCTGAGGAAAGAGCCAGAGTGGGTTCTAGGCTGAGAGAGAGAGAGAGCCAGAGTGTTCCAGGATGAGAAGGAGCCAGAGTGGATTCCAGGCTGAGAGAGAGCCAGAGTGTTCCAGGCTGAAGAAAGAACCAAAGTGTTCCAGGCTGAATATAGAGCCAAAGTGTTTCAGGCTGAAGAGAGAACCACAGTGTTCCAGGCTGAGAGTAAGCCAGAGTGGATTCCAGGGTGAGAGAGAGCCAGAGTGTTCCAGGCTGAGAGAGAGACAGAGAATTACAGGCTGAGAGAGAGAGCCAGAGGGTACCAGGCTGAAGAGAGAGCCAGAGGGTTCCAGGCTGAAAAGAGAACCAGAGTGGATTCCAGGCTGAGAGGAAGCCAGAGTGTTCCAGGCTGAAGAAAGAACCAAAGTGTTCCAGGCTGAATATAGAGCCAAAGTGTTTCAGGCTGAAGAAAGAACCACAGTGTTCCAGGGTGAGAGAAAGCCAGAGGGTTCCAGGAAAGCCAGAGGCCAAACAGTACTACAAAGTTGTGAGGTAACAGTACTGATTTAGTGTGTATTAGTAAGAGAGGGCTTCTAAGTGAGGTAGCCAGAGGCCCAGCTTGGCTACTGTTTGTTATTTTTGACTTTAAAGTGCTGGAGAGTGTGCTGTAACACTCGGCTAAATACATGAAACTGCTGTTGTTTTGGACTTTTGGAGTTTGCTGCTTCTAATCTGCCCTTGTGCGCATCTCATTCCCATGAGCAAACCCCAGTAATAGACCACATTTGGTGGAGGATGGAGGCTGCCTAGAAGTGAAGATAGCAGTGTTCAGTACACTATGAGATTTAAAGGACCAGCTTTCTATCTGAAAATGGAAGAGGTCCTGAAGCAGCTAGTGATTGCTAATGCTATTTAGCAGAAAGCTAAAGCTGCTCAATGAGAAAGTTTTAAAGCACAGCAGGTGACCAATATTCATTGGTGGCACAACTGGCGGAAGTTTCTCAGGCTGTAGCAGAGGATCGGTTGTGCAGCAGCTGCCAATACGGAATTTGGAGGGACACTCTGGAGCTGAGGGTAGCCCTAGTACCATCCGAGCCAGCCAATTTTTGTTAAAAATTACACTGCAGGATGATGTTGAGGCCTACTTCCATACATTTGAGAGGACTACAGAGATAGAGGGCTGGTCCCAGGTGCAGTGGGTGGGTATAGTGGTGCCATTTCTGACAGGGGACTTGTTAAAAGCGTATTGTTACCTGGCCTCAAAGGCTGTCGTTGGTGCTACAGATGCAGTGATTCAAAGTATAACTGGAGTGGTTGACAAGACCAAGGGAGCAGTGTATGACAGTGTGGAGATGACCAAGTCTGTTGTAAATAGAAGCATCAACACTGTGTTGCAAGCTGGAAGGTACTAAGGAGGCAGCTCAGTTAGTTCCCAGAGCTGTGGGGGAGCAGAGCTCTGCCTTGCACCAGCAACGATTACATGTGAGTGGAACATGCTTGTTTTGTGATCTAAAGACTGCCTTGTATTGGTTTTGCTTAAACTGCTTTACTGTTAGTCAGAGAGGGACTATTTAAGTAAAGGTATGTAGTTGCTCAGCCGAGCCATTTCTTTTGTTTGTTAAAGTGCTAATAAATAGACAGTAATAATAACAGTTGTTCATATGTGAACAATTTATAATTGATATTGATATTGATTAGAGATCTCCACTAAGCAGTTAGTTCTTATATAGACTTTAGCCAATATACCATATTGTTAAAGATTATTCAATGTTACCACACTGACTGGCTGAAAAGGGGATGACCAATTAGTATCTAATAATTAGAATTGTACTGAGAATGATTTTCGACTAACTGCCTGCTGCTATTGCTTTTAGAATAGAGCTTCCATTGCTATGTTTAGATTATTATTATTTGATGGATCCAGACATGGGGAAATGGAATATAGGATTCCTTTTTAGCAGACTCTTTTACCAACAATATTTATGTATACCAATGTTTGCCCCCCCCGGACAGTGTCTTCTCATTGATACCGCATATATACGCTATAAATTACACCACGCCATAAGGATAATATTCCTTACACTTATATGAAAAGCCTGCCCTCTGTTGTTATTCTGAACAGCTGTACAGGGGATGGCCAACCAACATTTTTAAAATTACCGTTATACTAAGCTTACATGTCTGAAATATCTTAGGCCTACTGATAATTAAAGTATAGTATATGGTTCTCCCAGATACCCATAAACAGAGTCCTATGAAAAAATCAATGTACCCCTCACAATGGATTACATCATCATAGTCACCCTCCTACCTCATCTTTCTTTATCTCCCTCATTGTTCCCCTCTCATCCTTTTCTCCAATTTTTACAGAGGGTCCTTGCTGAGTTTTTTCATGTTTAGAAAGGTTTACCCATTTGAAGCTAATTACAACCTCTCTCGGGGATGTCTATTTTATCCCCAATAAATAGGAAAAAAAATAAAATCTCTACGCCCCTGAATCTTATACATATTCTAGAACTAGCCCACAAACGCACCCAGGCTCAGCAACTGATAGACCTAACAAAGCTAAGAAATAGGTTGAAAGAACTCCTTTTCTTGCAAGTCAGACGTTCCTTTACCCTATCTTCTAAATGTTTCTTACTTTTAAATTTTTCTTTTTAAAACAAATATACAACATACACCCACCCTAACAAACTGAAGGGGAACCCAACGAAAGAAGTGCTGTAATTCGCACCTTCCTAGATAGATATGGCCCTCCCAGGACATCTGAGGAATCATCTGAGAGATTAGAAAGATCAATTTCAGAATTAGAATTCACACAAGCTACCAAACAATTAAAACCGACGAAATTCTGGGACCTGATGTCCTAACCGCCCAGTACTACAAATCCTTTCCCTTTGTGCTCTCCACACTTTCTCCCCACTTTTAACTCCTCCACTTTTAACTTTGGTAAAAAATACCACCACCAGAATTCCTGGAAGCCCACATTATGGTAATACACCAAGACAGCAAAGATGCATCATGTTGTAGATTACAGACCCTATCCTTGTTAAATGTTGACCTTAAGATATTTTCAAAAATTTTAACCTAACCGCTCCTACCTCTTTTCTGAAAATAATTGATCTGGATTAAGTGGGAATAATTCCAGGCATGGAATCCAGAGAATATACTATCAAATCTCTCAATCTGGCCCAACAATGCTTTTTTCTCTCAACAGATGCAGAAAAAGCCTTTGATAGGCTGGCTTGGGACTACTTGACAGGAGTGTTAGATTCCATCGGAATTTGTCCCTTGGTGCACTCTCAAATTCTATGGACTCCAATCCCTCGGCTAAGTTTAAGGTAAATGGTCTACTATCTGCACCACTTCATATCTGGAATGGCACTAGACAAGGCTGCCCTTTCTCGCCTTTAATTTTTGTCCTTGCTCTAGAACCGCTACTAAACCAATTTAGATCAGTGACCCCGATCTCAGGATTACATATTGGTAGCATATAATATAAATTGCCTTCCTTTGCAGATGATATTCTCTTTATTCTGACAAAACCCACATCCTCCATACCTGCACTGCTATTGACAATAGAATCATTTCAAAACCTTTCATATTTCAAAAATAATTATTCCAAGTCATCAGATTTAAACATTATACTTCCCCCAGAGGAAGTGAACAAATGCCAAAGAAGATTACCTATTACATGGCAAAGAAAGTCTCTCACATACGTAGGCATCCAACTGGTGTCATCAGTTCCAGAACTCTATCATTTAATCTTTCTAATCTTCCTGTTAAAACTCTCAACATACCTGAAGATGTGGGACAAATCAGCCTTTTCATCGTTTGGAAAGGGCCCAAAATGAATGTCTTCCCGAAAATATTGTACTTAATGCAAACAATTCCAATATATTTACCTAATTCATTCTTCAAATGCCTAATATCAATCTTCCGAGCATTCCTGTGGGGACAAAAATCCCCAAGGATTGCTTTCTAAATCTTGACAGCTCCGAAACAAGGATTTGGCATCAGGCTACCAGATATCAGAAAGTACTACTGGGCATGTCATCTTGCTAGTATTAAAGACTGGTGTGCCAAATCTCAGTGGAAAGACACCATAGATTCTAAAAAGAGATTTAGGACCAGGTCTTCTACATCACACTTTTATTGGTGGGTCCTTGAGGATTTTCTTGACCATGGTTCATAAATATTGTATCTCCTCAGTTCCAAGTCCTCTAACTCCGGTGTGGTTTAACCCAGCCATTCCACCAGGCCTATCCAATGATTTATTTAAGGTCTGGCAGGCTGACAGGAAACCTTTAGCACAATGTTTTTTGAAGGTGGTACATTCAGAAATAGGCAAACATTATTGGTGGAAACTGAAGGGGTTCCCATACCATGGTGGTCCTTCTTACAATTAGGACACTTTTTATCTGTCTTAGATAAGAAGGAACAATATGGTAGACAACTCACTCCATTTGAAAAACTATGTAAATCCATGGGCCCAATCAGACACACAATTTCAATCTACAGTATACTATCCGTGGCCCTTGGGAATACCAATGATTGTAAACAATAGGAATCAGATTTAAATTTGAGTTTTTCATACATGGAATGGGAGCATATTATTCTTTTAACTGCAAAAGGCTCACAAAATATAGATATTCAGGAAATTTTTAAACATGCACACGGTGGTACAGAGTACCATACAATATACATGAACTATGACCCCAAAGGGATGTGATGTGGGACAGAGGAAGGCACATTTCTCCATATCTGGTAGAGTTGTTCACACATCCAGCCTTTTTGGTCTGAGAAAAATAAGATACATTTTCCACAATCTAACACAAACAAGAATTCTAGTCTTGTTAAGTCTACTTTATTTGCTCCTTAAATATGAAAATGAATCTCCATAGGGTTCCTGGTTTGATATGTCCCACTGAGTGATATTGAGAAATGTCTCCTATGATATGATTGCCTATGATTGCTTGTATTATTTTTAAAATATATAATTTACCTATTTACAATGTTTCTTTTGGTTTTTTAATGTATCATATGGAAAACATGTTTAAATATGTTTGTTTCTTTTGAGCAACCCAACAAAGCTTGTTTGTGGAGAAAAAAAACAAAAACAAAAACAAAAAAAAACAAAAGAAAAAAAAAGTCCAAGAACACAGCAAAGTGATCTGAAATCTCACACTGACATTTATTTGTTTACAACTGTCCCCATTTTCACATACATGTATTGCCCCATGAGCAAACACACATGATGAATACAGTCCTTTTAAGGAAGAGAGTATGTAAATTTAACACCAACATGGCTGCAATTACAGTTCTAATATTCTAAAGATGTACTAAACTCAGTACCCAATGCCATACTACATTGAATATTTTCTGTTTCATGTTGCCAATTTTTTTTATAATTTTATTTTTTATTCAGTGAAATGTTGCCAATTTTTATGTTTGTTATACATTGCAAAACTGACAAACTTTGTGCCCAATGTATTTCTATGTGTGATTATGAGTATTCACTTTGGCGGATCTCTAAATGACCGACAGCTGGCACTTACTACAGGGAAAGACACAGTAGGTTGCCTCCCACTCATCTCACCCTCCGCTCTCTACAAAACTGAACTGTGCTGTGTACACATAACTTGTTCTAGTGTAATTGGAAATGACCACAAAAGACCAGTAACAGAAATTTGATGTGGGCATGTACCTTGAGAAATATACTTTTCAGCTTCTTGACAGTAAGATGATAAACTGTACAAGTATATCATGTTGCCATTATTCATTGTGGCCCAGGGGTTATTGTGTACAGGAAAGAGACTAGTTAGGTGTAATCATGTACTCTTTATTGTGAGCCTAGTTTTTGAATCCGCTTTAGAAACATGAGTTGCATATTGCTGTAATGGAAACTGAAATGATACCCAAATGTACCAAGTAAATTGTAAATAATTCTGCAAGTGTATATGACATTGTGGTAAACTACTTCAGAGATGGGTTAGAATGTTTTCTAACGACTGTTTGTGGCACAAAAATGTTTTTTTATTTTTTCTTCTGTTGTCACAATGGGGGTTTAATGTCTGTCATGGAAGGACAGTCATTCAGCATTAGATCCCTGTCACAATGCATAGTAATGAGGCAAAATATCTAACCTAAGGACGTAAGGGCAGAATAATTATCAAATAATCCCTTATTAAAATCCTAACGAGAGGCAATAAACATCGGCTAAGAAAAGGCCCCGAAAAAAGCTGAACAGCGCACTCTGCTCACAGCAAAACAGGATAATATCAACAATTACCCAGTATAAGCTCATTAGTATGGGGTAGGGTGGGGGGCACTGTAGAATGGCTCAATGCTGGAGGGGGGGGGGGGTTGACAGTGAAGGACAGTGACAAGGAGCTCTCCAATCACATAATGGTTTAATAAGCAGCTGGGACACAGTAAGGGGTCATAAGAAGTGGGGAAATGCTGCTGCTTGTTTACTGAACCTGGAGGCTACCTGGAGGTTAACCCTTTCTGCACCATCCTTACTTAGGCAGGAAAGAACAGATTTTCATTTTGGGGGGTAAATAGAAGCATATTGTGGTTCCATTTACATTCATTTGCAAGTTTAATGAAACCATCACGTTACCATATCTGTTAAAAGTTGTAGAAAACACTGCACCAAAACACAAATATAAAATGTACAGTTATGTACAACAATGCCGAATAATTGCAGAAAATGGATACCACTTTTCTTTGCTATATATTATTCTTTATCTGCCATGATCTGCATTTTAATGTCCTTGCTTAATGCATTAGAAAGAGCTCTGTGATTGGAAGAAAGGCTGGTCGTGTGACTTTGTCATATCACATGGTCGGGCTCTGCTTTTGTCTGCCATACTGCTGTTTTATGAGTATGAAAGAAATTCCATCGGATTCAATGCTATGTGTATACATATTTTTAGATTGCCTTTGTTCCTTATGCTTATAATAGACCTACTTAACATGTCATATGAATCAAAAATTATTTCTAATTGGTTACAATCAATGAATAATGTGAACTAAATCCTGTGATAATCTTGAATCATGTACCAGACTCTTGAGAAACCAGAAAATAATTACTACACTCCTATACACAAATTTGGCATGACATTATTATACACTAATGATGATATGTCCCAGCAACCTGTGTACTTGAACATAAATGTTTACATTTGTCAGAAATCCTGAAGTCAGTCTACTTGGTCAATAAGTTGAAGACAACCAAAGACAAATTATACATACTTTTTTTGTTTTGAGATAACCACATTTATCTTTGCATCACTTTTGCAAATTTTTTTAGTATATAAATTATAAAAATGAAGACGAAAAAGTTTTTCTGTTGACAGGTATTGCTGGAATTTGATAAATTTTTGTAGGTAATAAATACCCTTTTGTCTTTTACTTTAATACAAATGTTAAAGGACATGTCTATTAACCACCTGAGCGTTACACTGATTTCTAGATTTCTGTTCCAAAAGCATCACAGGTTTTCATGAAATTTTTTTTTTAAATTGTAGACCTGTAACTTACAGAAATATGTCCGAATAGGGTTCTAGTAGATATCATGAATATAAAA
>NC_092871.1:70450322-70477182 GCF_032062135.1 Pyxicephalus adspersus
ACGGAACCGACGCTGGATTAGCACAGCGGGACCAGGTAAGTGGGGATTTTAGTGTAGGCGAAAAAATACGGGGTTATCCAAAAGAGCAAAAATATTTAGTGCGAGAAATTACGGGCTTAGCGGTTAGGGGGTTAAGTTCAACCAAAACAACAAATTCCAAAGTAAAATAAAAAATGTTACATCCCCAGAACCCAAAACTATTAGTGGATTGAGGGAAAGGCTGGCTCAACAGTCTACAGTGTTACTGACGTTTGAATATGTTTGAATTTAAGTCATCATATTCCTCTTAACCAACTCCTCTTAAAGCAGACCATTTACTGAGAGATTAAATAAACTGCCATTTCCGACCTGTTTCTAAAAATCACAACTTGCCTTGGTGTTCTGATCCTCTGTGTTTAATACTGTCTAAATAACTGAGCCAGAATTAGTGTTTAGCTCAATTGTTCAGGTAATTGTCATACCATTATCTGCATGCTTGTTTCAGGTGTGAATGAAATTAAGATTGACTTTACATCCAGGCAATTAGCATTGTTTGGAATGAGTGTAGCAAATAGTCCTCCACACCACTTAATAATTTAGTTCATTTGTTTATGAATTCTTTCCAATTGTGGAAAAATTATCTTTGTGAACTGGTGTTCAAAGCTAACAGTGTCCACAGTGTTCTTTGTGTTTAGCATATATGCTCAGACTGAAATCTTTTTTATCAGTAGCATATGTAAATATATTACATTTAAATATAAATATATTTAAATATATATTTTCACCTATATGGCCTTGTGTGTAGGAAATTAACCTATTTTTAGTCACTGCTATCCAGATGTATTTTGTGATAAGCACTTAATAGGAACATCCAGCAGTTTTCTAGTTCAGGCTTCTATAAACCTTAAAAAATGACTGTGTATAAAGTTTATGCATTTCTATCTCTGTACCATTCCAACAGTGCAGTTAATAACTTCCGGTTAAACTCTTTGATTTCTACCACTCTTCTAGCCACTTTAGCCTTTGCTGTTAGCATAAGAAGCTGAGTATCCACACCTTCAATAAGACTGGGGGGCTGTAATATATTTCAATAATATCTCAGTGATTTGCATACCTATGTACCCAGATCATTTACACCTTTTCAGATCACAGAGAGAACATGCAACCACCTTTTCTTTTTATCTTGTCTTACTGGAAGAGAACATAGACTGGGATATTAATATTGAATTGTAGATGTTTTCCTCAACATATTTAACATTATGATTAGATTTTCGAGTTTCAAGATATTCAGTTTAGTCATTTTTCTGGGTGCCGTTACCATTATTCATGTCTTTTTCCATGTTCCTGCCCGGTTTGTCTGCTTTAGCTTATCTTAAAACTATTTGACCAAAGGGATGTCAACTACTGAGGTGCACTTGAGACCTCAAATGAAACTGCTATAAAAACAAAATGTAATAATAAAAATTAAAAAACTAGGACAAGTCTTCCAGGTTGCCTGCAAACATCAATGCTTTTCTAGTCTCAGTTTAGGACCCACTATTGGAAAGATTTGTGATGGTTTGCAAATAAGCTCTTGTTTTTAAAGCACTGGGTATACATTTTGAAATTGTATGTTGCTGTCTCTATTTTTCATTGAAGAAACAGATTCTGCAAAAATGCGTAAAAAAAAAAAAAAATTGATAAGGACAAGATAAAAATGTATACAACACTCCTTCAATGAAAACTATTTTAAGGGTTTAATAATTTTTTTTTTTTATAAAAATGAGGTGTGATGAGAATTGTCTGATAACAGTAAGATGCCTTTAAAATCCATTTTCCTTTTTTTTTAAAAAAAAAAAAACCTAATCTGGATCATTTAAGTCTAATTTTAAAATTGACCTATTTAATGTTTGTATGTAAGCAAATTGCATGTCTTTTCTCTATCTGCTGCTGTGCTTTTCAATAGTGCATATTTATGAAGCCAAAGAATCCCCTTTCTGGGCTTTGTAAGAATTTATTTTTGGCTCAAAAAGGCGCAGTCATACCCTTGTAGAGCAATATGTGTCTTCTGGACTTCCATTCTGTTAGGTCAGTGCTGGATTTCCAAGCATTTGTGTAATGAAGCACCTCCAAATTGTTCTGTACATGCATACATGCAATACAAGGGAGACCTGAGGAAATAAAAAGACAATGTGCAACAGCAACCAGGATTTTATTACAATAAAAAAGAAAGTTTTGAGAAATGTAGGCTTCCACATATTTTTCATGTCACAATTTTGCATTTTTATTCTTTTCGGTTATAGGAGTAAAAATGACATGATAATGTGTAATTTCTTCAGGTGTATCACCTATTTCTGTAGTGACTGTCTGCATGAAGATCCAATGATTGCTTGTTCAAATATACTGTATAAGTGAACACTTTCCATGCGGTATACTTATTTCTACACTTGACTACATGTATAAGTGCAGTGGTGCCCAACCTTTTTTTTTTATCTGGGGGCTGCTGTAGGGATTTAAAGGCAAAGCACAGGGGCTTGAATTTGATTCCAAGGTGAAATGGAAGCCAGTGAAGAGAACTGCAAAGAGATGCAGCAGAAGAGAAGCAGTGGTAAGGATGGATGAGTCTGGCTGCAGCGTTCATAATAGAATATAAAGGAGAAAGTCGGGTTTGTGGAATACCAGAGAGGAGGATGTTACATATCGGGCAGGTGAAAGTGACAGGACCTGAAAATGTTCTAAATATTGGGGGTAAATGAGAGGGCAGAATCAAAGGTGATGTGTCTGAGGGTAGGGATGAGTAACAGTGTTGTTAACAGTTAGGAATATGTCAGGGGGTGATTTGAAATTTGAGAGGGGGAAGATGATGAGTTCTGTTTTATACAGGTTGAGTTTCAGGAATCTGTCAGACATCCATGATGAGATGACTGACAGGCAGCATGAGACCTTATCCAGGACTGAAGGGGACAAGTCAGGGGTGGACAGATAGATTTGATTGTCATCAGCATACAGATGGTACTGTAAGCCAAGGGAGGATATGAGACAATCCTGAGAGAGGTGTACAGAGAAAAGAGAACCAGTCCAAAGACTAACCCCTTGGGGAACACCAATAGGGAGGAGGAATTACCATTGAAAGAAACTTAAAAGGAGCGGTCAGACAGATAGGAAGCAAACCAAGAGAGAGTAGTGTCACTGATACCAATGGATACCATGATTTGTATTAGAAGAGGGTGATCAACAATGTCAAAAGCACAGGAAAGATCAAGGTGAAGGAGGAGGGAAAAGTTGCCTTGAGACTTGCCTCCGATGAGGTAATTGGCCACTTTAGTAAGGGCGATTTCGGTGGAATGGGCAGCTGGAAAACCAAACTGGAGCGGTTCAAAGAGAGGGTTTGAGCTCAGGTAATCGGTGAGTCTTTTGTAGACAAGGAGCTCAAGAAGTTTGGAAACAAATGGGAGAAAGGAGCTAGGATGGTAGCTAGAATGTAAAGAAGGTCTAGTGAGGGTTTTTTCATAATAGGGAGAATTATGGCATGTTAAAAAGCTGAGGGATAGACACCAATAGAAAAGGAGAGGTTGAATAGTTTGGTTAGGGTGGGGGCCAGGGTGGAGGAATGGGCACGGAGTGGATCAGAAAGAATTGATTCAAGCGGACAGGTGGTAGATGGAGATGATGAGAGAAGAGAGCAGACATCATCCACAGTAACAGGGCTGAGAAAGGCCAGTCATGACGTACTGGTGGAAGGGGTGGATATGGTTGGAGTGGCCCCCTGAGCAGAGACATCATGTCTGATTTTTTGGTCATATATACCTCTAAAGAAGGTGGCAATGTCTTGGGCAGAGAAGGTTGTTGTGGGGGGAGTAGGTGTAGGGTTTAGGAGTCAATTGTTGAGAAGAGGCTGCGTGGGTTGGAAGCTTGAGAGGAAATGATAGCAAAGAAATAATTTTGCTTGGTGACAGTGAGTTCAGTGTTAAAGTTTTGTAGCTTGGCTTTGTAGTCCATTGTCTTGGCTCCACAAGGCCAGGTGGTGGACCCACTGTGTCACCAACCCTGTGGGTGGAGACGTGCACGAGGCGCAGGGTCTAAGCAGTAGCTTGGTCTTCTTCAGAGTCTCTAGAGGTGAGGATGTTGTGCGGCAAGCTACTGCCAGGTTGCGGCCCCCGTGCCCGCCAAGGCAGGTGACTGCTAACAAGCTGGAACCAAAACGTAGTGCAAAGGGGAAATCTAAAAGAGTTGTCAGACAAGCCAAAAAATCAGGGCAGGCACCGAACAAGGTTGGTCAGGAAACAGGCAACAGGGCAGGGCAGGCATCGAACAAGAGTAGTCAGGAAACAAGCCGGGGTCAGTACACGAAGAATCTGGAACAGGAGAAACAAACAACAGGAACCTAGCAGCAGAGCCAAAGAAACTCCTTGTTCAGGCAACTGATGCCAGGTCACTTCCTTAAGAAGGGAATGTCAGGTGATGGGCATAAATCAAGTGAGCTGCAGAAATCAATCCCACCAGCAGAGGGAGTGCTGTTGCTGAAATAATCTCAGGTGTTATTCAGATGTTTGTCAGTAGAGGGAGTGCATCTGCATAAGGGATAAGTGAGAATGCCTCTGACAAAAAATTTTCCCGAACTTCGGATGGTCCGCGAAATACCGGCGAACCGATTTTGCGAATCCTATTGAAGTGCAGGTTCCCACGCTCCCTGGGTACAGGCTAAGTACAGCCCAGGGACCCGGGGAGCACGCGAGTGCCTCCAATCAGCTGTGACTGCAGGCGAACTCCAGATGAACTATCAATGGAGTTTCTCCTTTGAGAGTTCATCTGAGTTCAGTTCCCACGGTCACCTGGGGCACCATGGGAACCGCGGTAACAGGTGATTGGAGGCAAGCGAGAGCTTCCAATCAGCTGTGACTCCAGATGAACTCTCAACTGATTTTCTCCATTGAGAGTTCATCTGAGTTCAGTTCCCACGCTCCCTGGGTTGATAAGTACAGCCCGGGGAGCGTGGGCACTTGCAGTCACAGCTGATTGGAGGCAGGCGAGTGCTTCCAGTCAGCTGTGACTGCAGGCGAACTCTCAACGAAGTTTCTCCATTTAGAGTTCAACTGAGTTTGGCAAGAACATGGCCTCATGGCGAATTATAAGGCCGTTCTCGCTTACATGTTCTGTAAGTGAGGAAGGCCCGATTCGCAGTGAGATTAAAAATTTCGCTTGTTTACCACTATTTACCTTTCCTGTACCAAAAAGCAGAAACTACACCATACAATATGTCCTGTCAGTTAAAGGGGGCCAATAACTTTCTTTGTACCCCAAAATCTCCCAAATAGATACTTCCAGAGAAATTCAATTCATGTGAGAAGTATCCAAGAAGGACATGTTTATACTACTACAACTCCAAGTCCCTACATCCCCCCGTTCCTGAGAAATTAAGGTTCACAAAAGGTAAGTGGCCGGCTACGTGTGACAGGGTGGCACAATATGAAAGTTTTTCTTATCTTGTGTTGGTGCTGAAGCAATAAAATTTTAGGAGGAGTTAGCAACAAGAGTCCCCCACTTATTCTACATGTTAATATACCTACAGCTCCCTTTTCAGAAGAAACTATCCACAAGACAAGGTAAGTATCCAGCTATGTGTGACAGGGTAGCACACTATGACAGGTATAGTTTTTTGAATATTGTGATGGCGCCATAGTGGTGAAACTTTAGAGGGAGGTAGCCACAAGAAACCTGCACTTGCTGTCACATTTCCCTTTTCTTACAGAATAATTGGGGTTCATGGAAAGTAAGGGGATAGCTATGTGTGACAGGGTAGCATGATATGATGGGTATAACATTTTAATAGGGAAGGGGGGGCAAAATGGGTTTCCTACTGGCTTCCACATTTCAAGTTACCAACATCCCTCTGTTCCAGAGAACTTGGGGTACACAGAAGGTAAGTGGCCAGCTATGTGTAACAGGCAGTTCACAGCCACTCAGTCCCCCGCACCTTAGCGTCTGCAGATTTGACTCCAGTCAACAATGAGCGGTACTGAGGGTCTCCTCCAAGCCAGGGTTCTATAGCATAAGGAAGGGGTAACTGCACTGCAACCTTACCACCAACCTGAACGCAGGCTTAAAGTTTTGTGGCAGTACCCTAATTTTTATTACCACTAAAGTAGCCCCCATGGGGTCCCCAACATGCACACTCGATTTGGGGACCCACGGCTTAAAATAGCCCTCCTTAATGTGAAAATATCCCTGCTTGTTATTTTATGTTATTTTATTTTACAGTGGCAACATTTCTCAAGTTCTATTGTGTGTGAAATTCCCCCACCTACTAGATTGTAAGCTCTTCGGAGCAGGGTTCTCTCCTCCTGTTTCACTGTCTGTATTAGTCTGTCATTTGCAATCCCTATTTAATGTACAGCGCTGCGTAATATGTTGGCGCTATATAAATCCTGTTTATTAATAAGGTTTGGTAGTAGGTGGTAGTTATGACAATGGTGTTTATAAGGGATGGGCTAGAAGGTCCGAGCTACCCTGGTCATGCATATTCAAATGTTTCAGACACTCTAAATAATATGTAATCCTTTTCATTTATTTAATTCTAGCACTAATATAAACCCTTTTCATGTGTTTACCTATTTTATTTTAGTGTGCAGATGGCAGCACTTTAAAGTTCTTTCTATGGAGACAAAATTACATTGGTCTTCCAGAGAGTATACTGCCTCTCCAAAAGCAGAAGAGACTTTTTGGGTAATCACCATATTTACATGACCTACTCTTCCACCTATTATTTTTTTTTAATTCTAACATAGCATTTGCTAACTGACAATATGGTAAATGGCTACCCATGAATAATACTGTGTGTATTGTTCATTGCAAAAAAATAGTGGATTTTACAGTATTAATATATGCACAATCTGTATGTAATTCTGCTGCTCTTTCCATATTTCACGCTTCTGTGATGTCAGCTCAGTAATTGCCTGCTGGCTTTAGGAATTAGTGTAAGTTGACAGATGTGTTTCCTGTCTATACAATTAGTGTCTGCCCGCCTCCCTCTGGCAGTGCTAAAGAGCACATGTAAAGTACAGTGATACAGCTGAGGGTGCGAAGAAGTGTTTAAGACTCCAAAGCACCAGTTCAGGCAATGCCAGGCTCCAGATGGTGTGCATGCACTATTAGCACAGTGCCAGAGTAAAAAGTGTGTGGGGCAGGCCCTTTGGCTCTGTATTAGCTGTCTGTATATGCTGCTTGTGCCAGCAAATGTAGAACATCATCTTTTTCTAAGAGATAAGATTCAGTATGAGATAATCTGTTTAAAAAATAAAAAAATAAATAAAGAACGGCATATATAATAAAACCAGAGGCCAAGCCTTAGCTGACCCCTTTCTACTTGATGATCCTTGGCTAATTTATATTCTAAATTGTGCTTTATCCAGCAAGTGCACTCTCAAAGGGGTGCTTTTCATTGATCCAGTGGAATTTGTGAAATGCAGTTGTGCCCTAAATTGTTCCTTGGTGTGTCATGTTCTGGCTTTAAAATATCAACTGTAGGCCTGGGTTTTTGTGATTTTTTTTCCAGCTTTATTGAAAATAACTACAGTTTACTATACTATTTAAGCAGACATCTAAACGCGGTGTATTATTTTATTCAATATATTTAATTTACACTTTTATACTGTATTTACACTAAACCTTAACAGGATTTGCCAATCAGAAAAAAATGGGAGCAGCCATTGCTAACATCTTTTCCAGAGTCCATTTTCCATTTATTTTATCTTTATCCTCTCTTTACTTTTTGGTCAGTCATGTATCCCAGCAGAGTAAAGAGTACAATCTACCAGCACGATGTAAATGCCAGCATCCAGAGTTACCTGTACATATCAGTACAATAATATAAAATAAGTGGGGTAGTAGGACATCTAATAGCAGAAAATAATTACTGAGAGGGGAAAAATTTGAGAAGAGGTGAGTATTTCTGGAAGATCTGTCTTTTTTGTTGCTGTTGTTTTAACATCTCTAGGAGAACATTTTTTTTGGAGTTCTACTTTAAACGCTACCTTTATAAAAAAAAAATTCAAATGCAATTTAAAAATCTTAAAGAATAACCAAATCATGATAATATATGTATGCAGGGAACCAAAAAGTTGTGAACTTAGGTTGTACTTGTGCATCTGGCATCTTCTGAATGCACACATGAGCAAGAAGCAAACATGGATCTGCATGGCTTTGACCACAATTATTTATTCATTAGGAACTTATTTTGGAAGCAAAAAACATAGAGAAATTTTATTTCTATTGTAGTTTAAAATAGTACACAATATTCAGTTTATTTTATTCACATTTATCCAACATATATATGTAACATTTATGTGTATGTGTAAAATAGAAAATGTGACCAATACTGTGATTACCTGTTCTAATACAAGAGATGTTGCTTTGCATTTAGTTAAATAATCCCGAAAAACAATAGTTAGGGTTAAGTACAATTATTATATATACCTTTATATGCCTCAGAGAAGAAGAATGCATTCAGAAAACGTAGCTCTAAGTATTCTCAAGTATTCTTTAGGATTTTTTGTTTTTAATTTTAAAGTCATAAAAAGACACAAAGACAATCTGACCAAAAGGGATAGGTATTAACACCACCAACAGCATGAGCTCTCTATTTTAAGAGCAGCTAAAATGTGGCATATCCTTCCACAAAAACTATTTTTAGTACACTGTACAGTACAGTAACTTGTTTCGAAGAAGGATTAGGTGTTTTCTAACGCACCCTTTTTTTCATTTAAAATTACACATAAGGATAATAATATTGGTGTTAATCCTCATGAATTTGGGGATTAGAAAGTTTTTTTGTAAAGCAAACTGGAGTGCATTAATGGCATAATTCTTGGAATATTATGGACATCTTTTTTAACCTTTGCAAGTTTGCAGTATTAATAAATATTTTAGGGTAAACTGGACAAAACCAAAACCAGAGAGTGTTATGTGTAAAAACCGCTAACATGAAATATAGTTTAATTTGGGATACATTCATGTTGTTTGGTGTTCCCTTTATGCTGATCTAGATTGTGATCATGTCTTCTGGATCTTTGGATTTGTTCATCATACAAAGATTTTTGGCTTGGGAGTTAGTTAACTGACCTTCAATGGTCCTGCTATGCTTTTGCTTTATTTTTTTTCATGTTGACAAACAGTACCAATTCAAATTCAGTGTGCTCTCAAAATATTTTACCCAATTAAGTTCCACTAAAAATGAATGGTAATGTACCCCAGTGTGGATGAATATCGCATTGTAGTGTGTGTAAAGGCATACAATGATGTAAAGGGGCCATAAATGCTTCCATTTATTATCAGACAGCTTGGGTTGCATTTTTTAAAGCCAAACTTTTTCTGCAGTAATTGGCAGGGTTATTAAATGTCACCAAAACATGTTCACTTAAACTTCAGCTTACTATTTATCTCTTTAAATCCTTCTGTGATAAACTACTCAGAGCTGTGAATTGATATCTCAATCAATTTTAAAACTACAACTATTATACAGCTTACTCAGCAATGTCTACTCTGTAGCATACATCAGTGACTCAAGGAAATATTGTTTCTGAGCTTCTTTTTTTTTTACTACGCTTACCACATATACTTCCAACTAATCATGTTTGGATGTTGTTGGTTTTTTTTCTCCCTTATCCCCTACATCCCCTTGAGAGCACAAAGCAGAGCATGGCGTGTAGCTCAGTCATTCCCCATGAGCCCTGATCCTGTGCAACCTCCTAAAGATCCTAACTAAAGCAGCTTCTGTAGCCTTGGCTCACTCCAGCAGCAAATTTGTGCTCATGCACACTGTTTGTGTTCATTATATGTGATAAAATATTAAATGCTTCCAGTGTTACAAACTAGGATAGAACTGAGAAAATTGCTTCTTTAGCTGTACAGCTATTGATTTGCTATTATTGGGCTGCTATCCCAAGCCAGCCAATTAAACAATGAAACAACAGTGATCTTGAGGGAGTAAAGTATGATAGTGACAGCTCTCCCTTCCCCGTTGACTTCTATGAAGATTAATTTTAATAAAATATATATACCAAATGTTCCATCTTTAAGAAATGCAATAAATATTGAAATAGCAGTGATCTTGAAAGGAGTAAAGTGTAATAGTGACAGTTCCTACTTAAATGACAATAAATAAATGACATTTGTTTGATAAAAAATTATCTACAGACCAAACAAAGGAATACATGCCCAGCATATAAATATACTTAGTAAGGAATCCTGCCACATCCCATATAAAGAAGTACAATCATACAAAAATTCAAAGGGTGAATTTCAAGGCAGATATCATCGACCAAATAATGAATTTAAAACATGACATTTATGATAATACCATTAAAATCACAAATTCATAATTTAAAAGCTCCTAGATAGATGGACAGATTTGGTGGGATTGACTTGCCTGTTTCTTAACAAGTGAATTTGAATCCCTTGGAAATATGTGCATATTCTTGTAAACTGATCAAGGACTGACGCTAGGCTCTCCCTGCAGCATATCACTTGCCTGCGCTGTGAGATGCTCTGGCAGTTTGTCCCAAATCCCTTACACTGGCTCCAAGATTTTTAAAAGAAGGTAGCAAAAATTAGATATTTCGATTGATGTTAACATATCTCGAATAATCTCCTGAGGAAGCAGCCTATGAGTTAAGTTACTTATAACTCTATGGGTTTATGGGTTCCAGACTGTCTTGAAAATGAACTAAATATGCGTGGTTCCTTTTTATAACCCTTAAAACAGAATTATGGAAAAACAATAGCTCCATTGCAAAGGTAAAATACTAATTTTAGCTAGGGGGAAAAAAGTATCTATACATACCTTATTTCTTGCTCCCTGGCAGCTGGGTTTTGGATGGGTTTCAGACATTTTTACTTGCAAAGCAGGACTGCTGGTCCTGGATTCTATATGATAATGTCAGAGAGAGTGCCTTTGACTGATTAAGTGGTGAGGACAAGCAACTGGGAAACCAGATATTGAACCAGCTGGGAGGGTCCTGCAGAAGCAAGGCATAATGTAAAGTTGCTTTTCATATCCTTCCAAGGTAAACAAGCATTGAACTTTTGTGGTGAAAAGACAGCCCCACTGCAATGGTCCTTTTTACTTCTTTCCTAAGTTTATCGGTATTGCTTTATTATTTACTTCTATTACCTCAATGCACATACATTTTGAACCGATTTTGAAGTTTGAAGTCAAAATATGGGCAACAAATACAATTACAGGAAACTTTGTCCCCAGAATTTTCTTCCTGGTGTTTTAAATGTGAAATCTTTGGGGTTTTTTTTATAGTCTCTAACCTTAACAAGACATGTTTGATCTGGCAAGTATTGATAATTAAATACAATTAAACAGTAGGTAGATCTTGTCTTCTAGCTCTCTTTGCTCAAACCCCTCTATTCACTGGCATTACAAAACATCCTCATCTCCTCTCCTTCAGTTTACAGGAGGTGGTATCTTCCTTTGAGTGTCCATGACACTGCCTGCCTCGTAGGTTCCAGAAGCGTAGGCCGCAGCACTAAGAACAGCTTGATGGATTTTTAAGGAAGTGGCACATCTGTGGCACTGTTTTAGAGGTCCCCCACATCCAGAAACAGTGTAGGTAAGGCATCAAGACAGCAGATCAGGGTGAGTATATACTTTTTTGAAGTGAAAGAAAAATAAAAGTGCATGATGGGGTAGCTTTGCTCTGAGATTAGTTTTAATTAGTTTTAATATAGCAGGGAAAGTCAAATTCTGACTCCAACTAGACAAAATGAATTTATCAATGCTCCAGAACAGGCAACTGGGGGATTAAATCTCCTTGTAAAAATATATAAATGACCTTTATTGTAAACTTGAACAGCTGTTTACTTTAGGGTCATTACAAAAAACATGCTGAAACTTCTTTTGCCTGGAATGTGGACAGTTGTGAGAATGTGGCATGATCTTCTAAAAGCACAAAACCAGACCAAACTATCCATAAATATATAAAGAGGTAACGTTGTAGAATGTTGATCCAAAGACCAACTGATTTCCCTTGGGGACAAGGAAAGGGAAAATTTCCAAGTTAGGACAAATTTTATTTATTGTAATCATTTTAGGTTGATATCAGTTCACAGCCATCAGTTCACAGATATGCCCATCCAATTTAATTTGTTGTAAAAATACTGTATATAAAAGAGGAAGGAATATTTACAGCTCAATGATATTGCTATATGTTTTTATCATTTCTGCTCTTTCTTTTCCTTTATTCCTTTTCAAACAGTACAGTATAATAATTTCTCTGCTGGTAAACATACATAATAATCCTACCAGTAAAATGGTAATGTAACCCCTTTAAAAAAGTATTTAGAAATGTATACATTTTAAATATACAAATATTGTGGTTTTTGTGGTTTTAATTAAAGGTACTTTAGTTACTGAGAAATGGAAACCTACTATATCTTGCCCTCTAATTCTCTTGAAATCCAAGATACACTAATGAGATGATAGCCTAAAGCTCTGTTCATTTGGTTAATAATTGACACCTGAAACAATCCTTACTGATCTTTTCGCACAGGAGTTTTTAAAGGGTCTCTGTATAATGCTGAGAAGCCTGTTCTATTCTATGGAGTGGAGAAAGAAGAGAGGAAGTGGGAGGTGTCCCACCTATGCCAACAGCCTTCGCTGGTATTCTGTGGAAACAGTGGATTGCTAAAAAATGTATTGAGACAAGGGTACTGACACTTGATATTTGCCTGATAATATTACAAATGATAAAATAAAAACCTAGTGGGGAGTGCGCATGAGCGAAGCTGGTTGATGGTCACCTCCTAAAGTCAGCACCTTGACACACCGGAGGTTTTAGGCATCCACAGGCTTATTGAACGAGGCTACCGGCTACCGGCTACCAACAGGCTGCTGATTTCCCCAGGAGCATCAACGGAACATTCCAGATGACATCTCATAGTAAGAGGTAGTGTTGGTGTTCGAATTCGGGTTGTCTTTATATTCGACCTGAATATGGCTGTTCGAATTTAGATAGACCAGACCCAAAAAAAATGAGCTTCAACAGCAAAAATTTGGATAAAAAAAGTGTTAAAAAAAAAAATTCATGTTAAAGTAATTTTTTTAGGTGTTTGTGATTATTTACTTCATTTTTTTTACAGGTTATCCTACAATGACATGATATCTCTTACTCTGTAACACATTTTACAGCCCAGTAATAATATGATACACTTGTTACATTTTTCTTTAACCACCTGGGCGTTTCACTAATGTCTAGATTTCTGTACCAAAAGCGTACACTGTTTTTCATGAATTTTTTTTTTTTAATTGTAGACCTTTAACTTACAGAAATATGTCCAAACAAGGGTCTAGCAGATATTATGAATATAAAAAAGTTTGAAACACAATCACGTAAAAAAAAAAAAAAAATTTACTTTTAATAAAATTAGATTATAAACACAAAAATCAGATTAAACAAGAATGCATAAATAAAAAATATTGAAAATGCAATAATTCTGTATACTGTATAGTAATATATTTTTCTAAAACACCTCCCTAGTGTGGTAAATTTTAAAACAGAGTCCAACGTCACATACCTATAGACAAAACCACATAAATATATTTTGTATTATTTTGCATTGGATTGGATACAGGAGTTTGTATTGAATCCAATACAAAATATTTGAATTTCCTGCTACGACCCCCATCGACGGGCGCATGCACTGACATCATCAGGAGAGAAGATAGAAGAGAGGAGCTGCGGGGACAAGGTAAGTATTTTTTTGCAGTTGTAATCTGATTGTCATACAATGTTGTATGTACTGTGCAGGAAAGTGTGTTACAGACAGATTAAGAAATACCTCTAGTGCGGGGCATCTTCAATGATTGCAGCCATGACTTAACTAACCTGTAGTGCCCCGGGGATCGTAGTGGAAGTGCAGAGTTCATCTGCAGTTCAGTTCCCATGGTCACATGACCGTGGGTACTTTGTGGTCACAGCTATGACTGCAGGTGATCCCCGGGCACTGGAGTTTGAACGAGGACAGGTTTCCCCATTCATCACATTTAGTGTCCTGTGTTCTTGGATAGAGAAAGTCTATCCAAGAACACATACTACTAGTACAGTGCAGCCTTGTAGTATGTGTTCCTTGACAGAGTTTCTCTATCCAAGAACACAGGACTCCCTATGTTCCTGGATAGAGAAACTCTATTCAAGAACACATACAACTAGTAAAGGACTGCAAGAGCAATTTGATAGCTCTTGCTGCCCTTAATAGTCCCTAAAAATTGCCCGAGTTCTCCCACCATTGACTTCAATGGTGTTCAAATTCAGCATTCGATCATCCAAACAATATCTCACTATTCGAAGTGAGATATTCAATCAACACTAGTAAGAGGTGACAATCACAATTAGACACAAAGGCCGCATAGGCCCGCGCTACAGGCAAGAAAGCCACTCCTTCTCCTTACCCTGCCATGAGTCAAGAAGAAGGGGAAAGATCAAGTGAGACAGATCTCTTTGAGGAGAGCCCTACATTTCCATCTCTGCAGCCACACCCACCAGAGCCTGAGGGACTTTTGGAACTTTTTCAAGGCATCTTGCACTCTGCCCTTGATACCACAGCCAAAAAAGTCCCTGATCAAATTACCAAAGAACTTAAACAATTGGGTTATCGCACAGTATAGTTGGAAGGCCACATGGATGACGTCACCACGGTGGAAGGACACAGGGATGATATAGATCACTTGAAACAGGAGATATCCTTCCTACATTACAAATTGGAGGATTTAGAAAACAGGTTCTGCCGCTCCAATCTACCTATTCGTGGACTGCCTGAGTTGAGTACAGATCTCACCTCCACAATCACTGTGCTATTCCAGAAGCTTTGCCTTGAGATACCCATGGAGAGGCTGAAAATAGACCAGATACACCACACCCTGACGAGGCCTAAACTGGAGGGCCCCCCCACAGGACTTTGTAGTAAAGTTACATTATTTTCACACTAAAGACAGGCTCATGCAGGCTGTCCGTGCCAAAGAACCATTGAACTTCCAGGTCACTCATGTCAACTCTTTGTTGATCTTGTGTCAACAACCATCGCAGGCAATTGAAACATTCTACAGATGCTTTAAGACCAACACATCCCTTATTGTTGGGGATACCCCTTCAAATTGCTCCTTAATTATGCAGGGAAAACACAAGTTATCACTACACCATCTTAAGCTTAGGATTTCTTTAAAGCTTTGGGACTCCTGTCCTCTTTTTCTCCTTATACAATGGAAGAACAACCTGGTATCTCCTCGTCTCTCACCGAGATCTCCAAGATTTCCTCTACAATGCCAACGTTGAGATTGCACAACCGGCTGGTCAACCAGGACACCTAGAGCACCAGGTTCCACACCAAATAAGATGGATTTGCAAACATGGAGATTTCTGGTTCGGTTTGTACCCCTACTGGGGGTTTTCTTATTTCAGGCTATTTCATTGTGGAGTGTCCTTTCAGCAAAACGGAAAACTTTTTGGGATGGAAGCCAGAGGACATCTCTGCAACTGGAATATCACTTAGTATAACTTGTGCCTTATCTGCTGAAAGTTGAGTTGAGTTGAAATGGTATATTTGTTTGATAACTGTTGTGCTCATGCTTTATTGCCTTATCTCTGGTGTAGTAGTCACTGTGTACTCTCTTGTTATTTCCACACTTGTAAAGCAAATGTAAAATGCCTACAGGAGACCCATTTTTCTGCCTCCTTCTATCCACGATATTTCAATGCCTCCTACCCAACGATCCATTTGGCCAATGCAGCTGTGAAATGTAGGGGTGTTCTTATTGGCTTCAACAAATCGGTACCATTCAAGCTTGATTCCAAATTGACCGACCCAGAGGGCCGTTTAATTTAATTCCAATAGGCACCCTTAATAATGGTAAAGTGACCCTTGTGGCCTAATATGCCCCTAATGAGAACCAAGCACCCTTTTGTACAAATCTAATGCAGATGTTACATATATGTATGCAAGGTATCCTGATATTTTGTGGAGATACGAATGTTCCCCTGATGATGTGGCTGGATAGGAAAAGCATTTCAAATCCTGCTGTACAACCTTAGAAGACTTGCTCCTCCCGTGTTTTGCTAGATCTGTTTTAAGCTGAAATGTTAGCAGATGTTTGGCGAGAGATGCACCCAACTGTATTAGACTATACACATTTTTCCCATGCACACCAACTCTTCTCTCACATAGATCATATAATGGTTCCCCCCACAGCCCTACCGCTAGTCAATTCGGGCACTATGCTGGCTATACCTTGGTCAGACTATGACACAGTCGAGGTAGTATTTTCCTAACTTTTCCTTAGGTCTGATTCTTTCAGCTGGTCACTGAATATCTCCCTTCTCAGCAATCCCTAAGTACACCAAAACCTTCTAGTGGCACTGAATATTTTTCTCTAAATCAGGACAAGGTGGCTTCAGTGTCAACTCTTTGGGTCGTGCATAAGATGATTATCAGAGGTCATCTCTTTCAGATTGCATCACAGTGCAAAAAGCAGCGCATGGCTTAGCTTACAAAATTGGAAGCAGAATCTGTAGACCTCCTCAATCAGTTTGCAGCTGCCACCACTCATGAGATGGGGTGGCGGTTGGAAGCCGTCAGAACCCAATTAAATCTTTGAACTGCTTCTTTGGCCGAGCGTCATCTCCATTGGTCGAAAAACAAATTCTACCTATATAGCAATAAATCTCATGCCTTACTGGCAAATTGATTGAGACATCCTGATCATCACTTTATGCCATATCGCCTTAAAGTCAATAGGTTAGGTCTTACGAGTTCTATTCAAAACCCTGTTGTAAGGAACTTACCTGTCCAGCGAGGCCTTGGCGTCCCTGGGGATCACAGCTGCAGAGGGAGACAACGTTGCAGCAGGCAGCATGGCCGAGACTGCTGCCCTACTCGCAGCAAGTCTCTCCCTGCAAGCAGAGGGATCCGTTTTAGCCAAACTACTGTTCGGCCAGGCAGCATCCCCAGCATCCCTATGGACGTGAACAGTGAAAGTCTTGTTCCCAGCACTCCTGTGGATGTGCAAAGTAGGGGCGGCCAAATGGCCGCAGGGGATTCAGGTATCCTCCAATCAAATGGCGCCAAGTGGCGCAAGGTCATTGGGCACTCTGGCCATTTAAGGAGAACCTGTCCTGAACAACATTGCCCGCTATAAGCCTCTGTGAGTACAGTGTGCTTGGGTGCGGTCTCTGTGTCGGTTTATATTAACCTGTTTTGTCATTACCATAGCGAACTGTTTTGATACGTGATTCTGCTTGAACTTCGCCTGCCCTGACTTTGTATTTTTTTTGACCACTCTTGCCTGTTGCCTGCCCTAGCCTCGGATTGTTCCTGACCTGTCTCTGCTTTACCCCTCTGTGCTGTGCTTATTGGACTAATCACCTGTGATTAACCTTGTCTTGTTTTTTGACTACCAATAAAGCTTGACAAAGGATTCTTGAAGTTGGCTGTGGTTTGTGTGCCCAGGTGCATTACAGTATAGCGGGCACTCACACACCACCCAGCCCTAATGGAGGAAGTCCAGGGGGCCTACAGGAGCTTGCATTGGGGGCTCCCACCGGTCACCCCACGAAGGTTCGTGGGCACCTCCTGGAAATAGCAGGTGAATTATGGTCACTATGGTCACTCTCGGGTCCAAATGTATCCAACCTAGCGGTGCCAGTGGAACCTACCCGAGAAATTTTCAGGAAACAGACAGGACTTCCCCAACTTCTGGGACTCCTGTCTTCTGTACTTCCAACTTCGACCTATTGCCTCGGGGACAACATCCCAACCTATTGGAGTGGTCATCTCCCCCCTAAAAGGTGAGCCGCAGAGATGGGCATTCAATTAGTCTCCAGAAGATCCTGCAATCAGTTCTGTCACAGACTTCTTAGCTGTTATGGGGGTGATTTATGATGACCCGAACCTGACCCGAACAGCGGAGATAAACTTGGAATACCTAACTCAGGGGAGACGTCCTGTGGAAGAATATGCAGCAGAATTTCAGTGCTGGGCCACCTGTACCCGCTGGGGAGACGCAGCTCTACTCCATCGCCTCCCTCAAGGCCTCAGTGATCAAGTCAAAGACCTGCTGTTGGGTCTTCCTTCTCCATCCACCCTGGATCTTGCGATACCGCAGTCCATCTGTGTCGAGCGGAGGATCCAGGAACGCCGTCTAGAAAAAGCATTCCATAGAACCATGAGTTGTTCGCCTCCTCAGTTGAAACCTAGACCTCTGATGAATACTTCCAATGCCACACCACCTGCAAAGTGTCCATCCTCTATGCCTGACCTGGGGGAACCCATGGAGATTGGTTCATCCGAACTCGCCCCTGCCTGGTCACAGGGCAAGGACCTGCCCTCGCAAAGGACCTGAAAGGTTCCAGTGTATCGGGGGTGCAGAAGGGAGCCTCCCAGACCCGTTGGCCTGGTTTACCCGTCGTATCCTGGTTGCGGCTACCATATCCTGGGACAAGAAGTCCCGCCAAGTCATGGCCTTTCTTGACTCCTGGGCAGATGGTAACCTACTGGACCAAGATGTTGCCTCTGAACTGGGAATACCTGTCGCCCCTCTTGGGCCTGAATTATCCTTAGCTGCTATCGATGGCACCCCTATTCAACACGGTCTTAAAACCTCTATTACCCTAAAAGTACAATTAACATTGGGGGCCTCCCATAAGGAAGTGATCTGCCTTATTATGATCAGGATGGTGAAAACCCCCCTGATTTTAGGCCTCCCTTGGTTGAAATACCGTAACCCTATCATTAATTGGGAGTCGGGTCAAATCATTCAGTGGGGGACCAAATGTCAGGCTAGATGCCTGGCTCCAGTAATGCCAGTACGGGCCCTTGAGGTGTTAAAAAAGCTGCCCGAGCCTTACCAGGAGTTTGCTGATGTCTTCTGCCCCCGGTCAGCTGACAAACTCCCACCTCATCATCCCTTTGATTGCCCCATTGAGTTACTCCCGAGTGCCATGCCCCCTTGGGGTCATTTGTTCAATCCCACCGGGCCAGAGATAAAGGCCCAAAAAGAATACATCCAAGAAAACTTAAAGGGCTTCATCCGACCATCCTCTTTCCCTGGGGGTGCTGGCTTCTTTTTTGTGGAGAAGAAAGATGGTGGGTTAAGACCCTTTATTGATTACTGTGAAGAATCGGTACACTTTACCCCTTATGGATGACCTGTTCTCTCAGGTCAATGGGGCCCGATTCTTCCCCAAGCTAGATTTGAAGGGGGCCTACAACCTTATCGGCATTAGGAAGGGTGATGAATTGAAGACTGCCTTTAACACCAGGGATCAGCATTTCGAATATTTAGTAATGCCCTTTGGTCTGTGTAATGCCCCGGCAGTCTTCCAGGAATTTGTGAATGATGTATTCCGAGAATTTCTGGGTAAATTTATGATTGTGTATCTTGATGATAGTTTGATTTATTCATCTGATCTTCTCCTCCACAGAGCACAAATATGCCAGGTCCTCAAGAAGCTCTGAGAAAACTGCCTCTATGCAAAATTGGAGAAGTGCGCCTTCGAGGTTACTTTCTTAGGATATAATCTGTCAGAGCACAGGTTGGCCATGGATCCAACCAAGGTCTCGGCAGTTCTGGAATGGCCGCAACCCACTGACCTTAAAGGCCTTCAGCGCTTTTTAGGCTTTTCAAATTTTTATAGGAACTTCATAGGAAACTTCTCGTCCATTGTCCACCCTCTGACAAACCTCACTAGAAAAGGGGCAGATTCCTCAAGGTGGACTCCAGAAGCTTGCGAAGCCTTCAAAGTGCTAAAAAGGGCTTTCTGCAGTGCACCCATATTGGTGCATCCAAAACCCTCTCCCATTTAATATAGAAGTGGATGCTTCGGAGACTGGCGTGGGAGAAGTCCTCTCCCAGTACTCTGGAGAACCGGAGATTGCACCCCTGTGCCTTCTTTTCCCGTAAGTTCTCCGCACCGGAGAGCAATTATGACATGGGCAACCGGGAGCTTCTGGCAGTAAAATGGGCTTTTGAATAATGGAGGCATTGGCTGGAAGGGGCAGAACATCCCATAGCAGTCTTTACTGACCATAGAAACCTGGAGTACATTGAAGGGGCTAAACGTCTAAATGCCCGGCAAGCCCGTTGGGCCCAGTTTTTACGAGGTTCAATTTCCAAATTACCTACAAGCCAGGTTCAAAAAACGTGAAGGCTGATGCCTTGTTCCGCTGTGTCCCAGAGGCAGCTTCCTTTCTGGATCCGTGCCCTAGCCCCATTTTGTCCCCGCAATGTTTGGTGTCAGCCATACAGACCCCAGTGTTTTTTAGAGAATCTTATGAACCTTTTAGCCCCCCACCAGACCGACTACCCCCCTGCAAAACCTGAAGGGCAGCTGTATGTTCCCCTCCATCTTCACCTGAAGGTTATCCAACAGCTACATGATTCTAAGACTGCTGGCCACCCAGGAATTAGGAAATCCCTAAATTTAGTAAAAAGACACGTTTGGTGGCCTCACATGTCAGTGGATGTCGAATCCTATGTTCGTGCATGCCCAGTTTGTGCTCGGAGTAAGTCCTCCCGTAACGCTCCCTCTGGCACTCTGCTTCCTATGCCCATTCCTGCTGCTCCATGGACCCACATGGTCCTTAGGGTTTACGGTGATCTGGGTAGTGGTAGATCTCTTCAGTAAGCAAGCCCATTTCATACCACTACTCAAGTTACCCTAAGCCAAGGAATTGGCTGATTTATTTGTGTTTCATGTTTTCCACCTGCATGGGGCTCCGGAGAACATTGTTTCAGACCGTGGGGTTCAGTTTGTGTCTCTGTTCTGGAGGTAGTTCTGTGCCCAACTGGGTATCAAGCTCTCCTTTGCATCAGGGTTCCACCCCGGGACAAATGGCCAGACTGAACGGACCAACCAATCATTGGAACAATATCTCCGGAGCTTTGTATCTGGTTGCCAGGATAGATGGGCTGACTATCTCCCCTTTGCGGAGATGGCATATAACAACGCAGAGCACTCTTCCACCAGAATCTCTCTGTTTATGTGTTGGGGGTTGGAGTCCCAAAGTGTCCTCTCTGTCAGGTCCACCCCCTGATCTTCCTGTCCTTAACGATTGGGTAGAACTTTCCCGATCTGTATGGAACCAGATCCAAAGTAATCTTAGAGAGGCAGTAGCCTAGCAGAAGAGGTTTGCAGATCGCCAGAGATTCCCTGAGCCCCAGTTCCATCCGGGTCATCTGGTTTGGGTGTCTACCCGCAATATTCCCCTCCGTCAACCCTCAGCCAGACTAGGACCCAAATTTATCAGCTCGTTCCCAATATCAGGAACGAACAATAGAGTGACTTTGAGGAAGGTAGACACCTTCCATGTCTCTTTATTAAAATCTGCTGCCGACTCCGCTCCCCTTTCAGATCCCCCTCCGCCAGTTGAGGTGCAGGGAGCACCCGAATATGAAGTTGAGAGGATCCTAGACTTTCATAAGGTGCGTAACTGAATAACTCAATATCTCATTGATTGGAAAGGGTTTGGACCAGAGGAGAGATGCTGGGTGCCGGCCCACCGTGTACATGCAGAAGAACTTATGTCGGAATTTCACCAGGGATTACCCAGAGAAACCCCGACATGAGAGTCCTGAGGCCCCTCCTCAAGGGGGAGCAGTGGAGGGAACTTACCTGTCCAGCGAGCCGGCGGCGTCCCTGGGGATTACAGCCACAGAGGGAGACGCCGCTGCAGCAGGCACCATGGCCGAGGCTGCTGCCCTGCTCGCAGAGTGTCTCTCCCTGCAGGTGACTACTGTTCAGCCAGGCGGCATCCCCAGCATCCCTATAGATGTGAACAGTGAAAGTCTTGTTCTCAGCACTCCTGTGAATGTGCAAAGTAGGGCTTGTCCCAGGGGTGCTGTGGGAAGAGGTGCACGCGCTACCACGCGTGCCTCTTGTACCCCCCGGGGGCGTGGCACTTGGCTGCCTTGCCGCGGGGCGGGACATAGTTAGTTTGAATTCAGTTATCCTCCAATTATATGGCACCAGGTGGCGCAAGGTCATTGGGCACTCTGGCCATTTAAGGAGAACTGGTCCTGAACACCATTGCCTGCTATTAGCCTTTGTGAGTACAGTGTGCTTGGGTGCGGTCTCTGTGTTGGTTTATATTAACCTGTTTTGTCATTACCATAGCGACCTGGTTTGATACCTGATTCTGCTTGAACTCTGTCTGCCCTGACCTTGGATTGTTTATGACCACTCTTGCCTGCTGCCTGTCCTGACCTCGGATTGCTCCTGACCTGTCTCTGCTTTACCCCTCTGTGCCGCGCTTATTGGACTAATCACCTGTGATTAACCCTGTCTTGTTTTTTGACTACCAATAAAGCTTGACAAAGGATTCTTGGAGTTGGCTGTGGTTTGTGTGCCAGGCGCATTACATCTGTACACTATACCAGGCCCCTCAAACATTTGATAAATCTGCCATGGATATGTTTTCAATACATTATCTTTGCTGGAAGTCCCCACCAATTTATGGGAGAGTAAGGAAGCCCCAATCACATCCTTGGAGGTAACATGGGCTATTAAAAAACATATAAGACAAACAATCGTCCAGGGCCAGATGGATTTACAGCGGCATACTATAAGAAATTTGCAGGCAAATTAGGGAGACATTTAGTACAGGTTTTAACAGCACTTTGGAAGCAGCTATCTGCATGTTAACTAAGCCGTCAACAGACAACATATTATGGTCCAACTACAGGCCGATTTTCTTGCTTAACCTGGATGCAAAATGTTAGCGGCCATTTTGGTGGCCCGGTTGGGCAAGGGAATTGGCCAAATTATTTCAGCAGATCGAATGGGATTTATTCCCAAATGAAAGGCAAGAGACAATATAGGTAGAGTACAACATTTAACTCACCTAGCCCAAAGTTAGAAAATCACACCCTTTCTCCTTCATTTGGATATCAAGGCTTTTGTCTCGGTCCTTTGGCCCTACCTCACTTTTCTCCTAGAAAAATGGGGCTTTGGACCTAATTTTTGCACTTAGGTCTTCTCACTTTACAAGGACCCTAAGGCCTCTATACAGTATATGGGCTTTTGCTCCCCCTATTATCCTATAGGGTGGGGCAACAGACAGGGCTGTCCCCTATCACTGCTGCTATTCGCTTTAGCAATGGAACCATTGGCAATAGCAGTGAGAACACACTTAGACATCAAGGGCTTAGAGGTCGGAAACTTACACTGCAAAATATGACTTTTTTTTGCAGATGACGTCTTGTTATGTTTGACAAACCCTCTGGTGTCTCTTACTAATTTATTATCTGTTCTCCATCATTTTCAACACTTTTTAGGCTTACAGCTTATTAGTACTAAATGCAAGGCATTGAATATTTTGCTGTCATCTGAGACGGTGGCATCACTTCAGACTTCTTTTCCCTTTCAATGGGAGGAAAAGCAACTAGGTTACTTGGGAATATACATATCACCATTTTATGACACTTTATATTCTGCCAATATACCGGATTTAGTAAAACACCTTACTAAGTTATTGGAATCTTGCAAGTGATATCAAATGTTTTGGCTGGGACACATTGCCTCTGTCAAAATGACATGGTTCCCCAAATTCCTTACCCATCAAAGAGTATTACCCATCAAACTCCCCATACTTGTATTAAAATCACTGCAACAAAAAGTATTAGGATTTATATGGGGATCGCAAAAACCACATGTCCCACAGCAGACTCTTTTCCAGCCATGGAGTAAAGGGGGCCTTTCTGTGCCCCATTTATATTCATATTAAAAAGCCACACAGATAGCACCACTAATGGTATATTTTGTCTCGAAAAGACCTCCAATGTGGGTTTCTTTAGAGGCTGATGTGTCTGATTTAGTTTTATTGGAGGCACTACTATGGTTGCCCTCCTCCCAGAGGAGACACATTACAAACCCCATTTTGAAACCCTCTCTTCACGTATGGGTTTCAGTGAAGCAATCCAGGGAGTTGATAACATCACACGCCCCTCCTGTCCCTATTATAGGAAATCTGATGTTTCCACCTGTCATAGAAGACCCACAAGGATTCTGCTGGTGGGTAGGAAAAGACCTATATAGACTGCACCATTTTATCAACCCATTTTGTGTACTCTCGTTCAGAGTACTTAGTGAAAACCATGAAGCCCGCATCAGAGATTTTCCACTATCTACAGATTAAGCATTTTATACAATATAGATTGGGGAAAGTTTCACATATGTTCAACATGACATGGCTTGAACAGATATGTGTAAGAAATCCCCAAGCTAAGGGGATCATTTCTGCTTTGTATAATGCCTTGATACAATACTGCGCATAAACACTCCCCTATGTAACCCAATGGGATAGTGATCTTAAAATGTATCTGGCGCAGGAAGAGTGGGAACAGATAAGGCACATCATTGCACATTCCAGCATTATTGCATCAGCAGTGGAAACCAATTACAAATTACTACTGTGATGGTACTTGGTGCCTACATGTTTGACCAAATCAAACCCACGTGCTCCAGTGACTGCTTTAGGAGCAAGACAGCAGGGACTCTTTACCATATCTAGTAGGAATTTCCTAAAAGATATTGACACATATTTACCAAATGGTATACACTCTGGTGGGCTGTTCCTTCCCCGAAAATGAAGCCGAGGTACTTCTTAATTCATCTGTTTGCACTAAATACCCAATTTAGGTTATTGACCTACCTGTTTACTTCTGCCAAAATGGTGCTGACCTGGTGGTCATCTAGTCCAATGGTGGCACATGTTAAGCATAAAATGGGCTGTTTTGTAACAAATGAAAAAGTGAGGGCTATACTTGCTGATTTCATGGCCAAATTTCAGTGATTCTATTCCCTGTGGATTGATTACTACATGCCTACAGGATTGGATTGTTCTAGTTTGACTATATAACTCCTCACAATTTTGTATGGAGCATAATGCGGCAGGTAACCGGCTGGCGTGTAACCTGACCCTTCCCCCTCCTTTTTTTTTCCATACCCCCTTCTTTTTTGTAATCTTCTCTTTTCCTAATTTTTGTAATCTTTGGTGACCTTAAGGGGTTCCAGGGATCAGTAACAACAGATACTAGAACAAATATGGAGTTTATGTATTTATGAATTCTGTATTCCTTGGCTAAGTATTCAATGTTTGTTGTTGACATGTTTTTGTCTTTTTCTCTCTTTCTATTCTATGCTGTTATTTTATTTGCTCTAATGACATTGTTATATTTTTATATTGCAAAATTGTAAAATGTATTAACCACCTGGACGTTACACTGAGGTCTAGATTTCTGTTCCAAAAGCGTTACAGTTTTTCATGAAATTTTTTTTTTAAATTGTAGACCTGTAACTTACAGAAATATGTCCGAACAGGGTTCTAGTAGATATCATGAATATAAAAAATGTTTGAAACACACAATCATGTAAAAAAAAAATTACTTTTAATAAAATTAAATAAAAGACACAAAAAATCAGCTTAAACAAGAATACATAAATAAATGAAAAATACTGAAAATGCGATAATTCGGTATAATGTATAGTAATATATTTTTCTAAAACACCTCCCTAGTGTCCGTCACTTACCTATAGACAAAACCACATAAATCTATTTTCTATTATTTTGTATTGGATTGGATGCAGGACTTTGTATTCAATCCAATACAAAATGAGAACAAAATTCAAACTCTCATTTTGTATTGGATTGAATACAAACTCCTGTATCCAATCCAATACAAAATGAGAGTTTGAATTTACCAATTACAAACTTTGTATTTATTTTGTATTGGATTGGATACAGGAGTTTGTATTCAATCCAATACAAAATGTGTTTGAATGAGTTTCAGTTTGAATTTCCCGCACACACGCTGACGTCATCGTACGCGCCGACGTACACGCACGGAGGGAGAAGCCGGCCGGCTTCTTCTTCCCGGAGAGGACACCCGATGCTGGAACACGACGATGGATGATCGCAGCGGGACCGGGTAAGTGATCGATAAACCCGAACTTTTTTCACTGTATTTTCATACAGTGAGAAAAGTTCGGGTTTATCGATAATTGTAACTTTTTGAAGCCCGTACCAAGGTCGGGCTTAATGGTTAGGTGGTTAAAAACCTATTAAAATGAAAAACAAAAACCTAGTGTCTATACAAGGCTTTAATTAAATGAAGCTGTGTTTGATCAATCATCCAATCAGTTGCTAACAAAATCCTGTTTTTACCTTGACATTATTACTGTGTAAACACAACCTTCTTAACTATTAATTACTTTGCTAGGGAACCATTCAAAATCAACTCCACTGCTTTAAAAGCACTTCAAGTTTAACTTCTAATCATTATCACTCATTTAACAACTGACCTGAGCCTTGTGAGAGCCATCTCCCTGACTGATTCTTCCTATCCCACTCCTGGAACTCAACAAGCTGACAAGCCTCACTACAACCCATAATACTGGTGCTACTCACATGGACTTAAGCTTGCCACATTGTTTAACATACTCCTGTGATTCACAATTATCTGTTACAATGGGGCTAATTTATCATGAGAATGCCAATGTTAGTTGGTCCTGCTCCAAATGCTCACACACAGTAGTTAGTAGCAGACATTTTTATTCGGTGTTCATTCCTGCTGCCATTACTTAAATCTATACATATGTAAAAAACTACTTCCTCAACTCCCACCAACGAGATGCAATAATACAGTTGTACCAGTATCTAAGTAGTGAGACCCCTAGAGACCATACACAGCATATAACATATTGCTACAGTGCTGCCTGATCTTAGCACTATTGTATACAAGCACACTTCCACTTCCTGGCCAAACAGATTGTCAATTAGTTGTCCAGCTGAGTTGCATACTCATTCTAACACACCTGATGGTGATGGAAGGAGGTCCAGGTTGCCAAACACA
>NC_092871.1:70477946-70530442 GCF_032062135.1 Pyxicephalus adspersus
AATACAAAATGAATGAATGAGTTTCTATTTGAATTTCCCGCACACGCGCCGACGTCATCACGCACGCAGAAGCCTTCCGTTTTTTTTTCTCCGCCGGACGGCTTCTCACTTCAGAGATCATCCGGCGCTGGACGAAGACGGACGTGGACGATCAGCAGGACCAGGTAAGATGCCGGCCGGTATCTTGTGTTCCGCCGGCCGGTATCTTGTGTTCAGCCGGCCGGGCGGCGGTTCTTACAACGGTTCCTAAGAGTTGTGATCTCAGGTCAGTTTAGTGGTTTTTGCTTGTTAGGAGCCATTGTTAATATTTACTACCACACTGACGTACTATGAGCTGTGGACATAGTAATTATGATAGGGCTTCCGTGAAAACCTGAAAGTTAGTTCAAGGAATCATCCATGGTCACACTCATACAATATTCATAAACTATTTTAGAAATAATATATTAGCAAAAAATAATAAATATATACAATATTATAGGTAACAGCTTTGCACACAGCAGTCACTGATTTCTTTCTTCCTAATGTTATTCATTGTGTGACAACATGTTGTTGAGGACTTATGCAAAGGGACTTTGAGGTGTTTGACTGCAATTACTTTGCATAATAATAGGTGTCCTTATGATTTAACTACTGTTACTGTTAGTTGAATTACAGTAATTACTTTATAAATTACCTATTAACCAGCCCTCAGTCATTTCTCCCAAGTTGAACTTCCGGTAAAGGGCTGACTGACACAGGATATAAGCATCATGGCATGAACCTCTATATCACAGACTATATGTACATTCAGCGAATGATACTGCTTCTGGCTTCGAAAAGTGATTTCCTGTTGTTTAGGGGCCCAAATTGCCAAATGGGTGCAATCGATGGACCACAAAATATTAGAAAATCCCTGTCGACTTTACATTCCTCAACTCCTGAGCTGTGTGTTATATATAGTGGAACAAGGTCCATAACGGCATTAATACCCTGCATGAACACCTTGGACATTGTAGGCTGGCTCAGGCCACAAACTAAGGCCAAGGTTGTTTGGAAAGATCCCCTGCCTAATATAAAGAGAGTGGCCAGGAGTCTGGTTATTCCTGGCACAGCCTGGCCTCTTCTTGTTTTTGGAGCTATTTTAGCTTCCAGGGGAGTGTACTGGTTCTGGATGACATGACCGGAAAGGCCGAATTGCACTTTACATCATAGTCCTGCATGTCATCCAGGTTGGTCTGCTGTCCAAAAAGTTGTGGTTCCTGGACCCGTATCAGACTTGAAGGCTGCTCCTCAGCTTCTTGGCCAGATGTAATAGCATTCTCATCCGCAGCAACCGACATTGTTGCAGTTGCAGCCACCACAGCACTAGCCATCATCCTAAATGCCACAGTATGCAAATGCCTAGGCACGCATATATATATAAAGTGGCTATACGCGTACCCACGCACGTGTGCGCATTCACGCGTAATTGTGGGCATGTCACTGCAACCCTATATATTTTCAGAGAACTTCTTAGCCCTTCTGCTTGCAACATCTCATAAGCCCTACATCTACAAAGTGTTTTTCAAAAACCGAAAAAAAGATATTTAAGGTAAGAATCCACCATTTACTTTGTTCCTCAAAAATGTGTTTTTTTGTGTTGTCCCATAACTGTTTTACTTTTTTTCTCCTAAGACCATGTATGGGCCACACCCCACCACCACCACTGCTGGCACAAGCACTACCACCTCAACACTGCTGGCACTAGCATTCTTCAGCCTATAGATCAGCAGACAGCTCCCTCAGGCAAGCTAGGCCAGAGAAGCAGGCCAGAGAAGCAGGACAAGAAATATCTAGGCCCCTGGGCCCCCAACCTGGCAGCTCGTCAATTTGGAGCCATCCCAGGGATTCTGATTCCAAGGCAACCAGCTTCACTGCTGAGCAAAATGCAGCCCTTACGGAGTCCTACATAGAATTTTTACAGAGAATCTGTGGGGGCTTGCACTCCCAGACCTCCCATGCTGAAAAGCAGGGACTCTAGGAGGAAATTGCCAGGAGGGTAATGCAGTGGGCAGTACACAACGGACCATTACCCAGTGTCAAAAGAGTGTGAATGACATCTTCAGACATGTCAAAAGGGTCCTGGGCACAGAGGCTGTAAGGAGTGGGACATATCCCCAACACCTTGTGCAGCATCCAAGGGAGTATGAAAGATCAGCGTTGTAATTCATTGGGCCAGAAACGGTGGTAGGGGTGGACTACCAGGATGACTCCGATGCTTGGCAACCATGTAAGTTTCAATCCTTTAACACTAATTACCTAACTACAAATTTATTTTTTTTTGTTTTTTATATTTTTGGCGAAAAGTTTAGTAATTTGAACTTACGTCAAAGTTGTATTGTGTTTTTCCTTAGTTTTGTTTGGAGATAAATCTGAGATAATTTTTGTAAGGTGAGCTGTTTGTTTTGTATTTTTGCATTCTTTTTACTTGCATCAACAATGTATGTTATTCTAATTTTGACAATAGTACACCCTGAGATGCAGCACTCCCCTCCTGCCCTCTCTGCTCAGATTGATGAGGATGACGAGGATGTCACTTCACATGTACAAGATGACATTGGTTTACCTCCTGGTAAGATGAACCTTCATAGTATATCTTGTTTGACATCATGCAGCTGTCTATAATAATGTTTAAAACAACATTCACATGTGTAATATTTCAGCTCCCCCACGTTACATTTCATGCATTTGTTTGTCTGGGAGTGTTATGTGTTTTTTGTTATTTTTTTTGAGAACTGATCAATACAAATGATCGTTTATAGTCAAGCTCATTCTATTGCTGTTGTTTGGGTTTTATTTAACAGATCCACATGAACAGGAGGAGGATGTTGAGCCACTGAAAAAAGGCCTGGAGGAGATTCAAGGTAATTTTGTTTTTGTGAGTTCAGCCCTCCAAAAGCTAAATAAAATGCTTCTATCTCTGTGTAATTTTCATTTTTTTTTACATTTTATTTGAAAATGTTTAAGGTGCTGTCTTCTTTTGGGAATTTCTGCCTGGTTATCGAGTTAAATATTTAAAATAGATTCCAAATTCTGCGTGATTCTAAAATTTAGGTTTGACATAGCTAAATATTGTGGACTTTGGATGGGTCTTTGGATAGTTTGGATTGATTTCATATATACATGTGCCTTTGTAGAACATCAGTGTCCTCTGGTTTGTGGTTCTGGAGAATTTTCACGGGCTGCATCCACTGTGGAGGTGTTCCATTTGTCTTTTGTATAGATTGGGGGATTGGGGGGGGAATGATTATTTCCCAATTTGTTACATTTGTATTTTTTTGGTAGGGTCCCCCAGGTGCCCATTTCAGACCAGAAGAGTAAATGCCTGAAGTTTCTGTAAAATGTTGAATGTTTGGAATTATGAAAAATGTGTATAGATTTGTCTAACATTTTGTGTAACATTTGTCTGTGTTCCAATGTCAGGATGCCATCTGCATAATGACATGGTGACCCCCAAAGTTATGTTATTTCTTTTATTATGTATTTTTTTATTCCCTTTTTAGCACCCAGTGGATGCAGTTGGATTTGGTGAACCCAATGTGGCCAGGCTGCGTCTAAGCCTCACTCAGAGGCTGGTTGGCAAGGGTGGACGCCCCAGGTTCAAATGATTTGGGACAGGTCCTTACACTCCTACATGAAACTATAAACCAGAATCGACAGGACCATGAAACTAACCAACAGCATCTGGCAGGCATGTATAGTCTTTTCCAGGAACAACACCAAGACATAATGACATGCAGCGTCAGTCCAACAACAATCGGCCATTTTGGGTGCATACATCTTACGAGTTAACCATCTCTGTAATATATTCAGTGAATCCCTGGCTCAACAAATTCAAGTAAACCTAACGGTTCTTCACATGCTGGGTTGGCAAATCCCAAGAGCTTCACCTTCTGCATGGCCAGCTCCTGCAGGCCCCTCGGCTCCAGCTCCTGCAGGGCCCCCAGGACCAGCTCCTGCACACCTACTGGCTCCTGCTCCTGTAGGCCCCCCAGGTCCACCTCCTGCAGGCCCCCCAGGTCCAGCTCCTGCACGCCCACTGGCTCCAGCTCCTGCAGGCCCCAGCCTCTAGCTCCTGCACGCCCACCGGCTCCAGCTCATGCAGGCTCAGCTTAGGTCCAGGTCAAGCTGGCCTGGTAAGGTAGCCCACGGCCGTGCCCAGGCTGGTGAGGCGGCCCGCGGCCATGCCTGGCCTGGTGAGGCAGCCCGGGATTTTGAGGAGGACATATCTAACAATGCTGGAATAGTGGCAACTCTTCCAAGCTTCAAAACAGGTTAGTGTAGGGTAATGTAAAATATATTATAAATATATATATAAATATATTATAAATATATAATATAAATATAAAATACATGTTATGTATTTTGCTGTGCAAACAACCATTGCGTAAAAACTAATTTTTTTGTGTGTTTTTGATTTGTAAAGGAGAACTTTGGATGTCACGGCAAGCCTGCAAGGATGTTTTTAAATGTTATGTTACCTAGTTTCATCAAGTTATGACTGTTTTTCTGTTTACCAAGCAAAACAAGAAAGAAAGCTGATTCCTGGGGCCAAGCTAATTATGGCAATGGAACTAAAGTGATGCAGTTTGGTGTCAATGAAGCTTGTGGCTTTTCACAAGGGACAAACTTGGCTAAGTGGCATTAAACTTTTGACTTCTGTTAAAAGCTACCTAGACATGAAGCTAGTGATACACTCCTAACGATACTTTCTGGAGCTAGGCCTAACAAACTATATCCTAGTTTATTTTCATGGTCCTAAAGGAATGTTCACAATATAGAAAATATGGAAATACTTACATTCAGATGAGGAACTTCTGTCCTCTGGAGGAGGTGGTGGCAATGCCGCTACAATATCTGTAGATTAAAAATAAAAACCATAAGTAAAAGTGGGTGGGACGGACTAAAGAAGATTTGTAAGGATAGTCAAGGATAACAGAATAATGCTGAACTTCTAACAGATACTTTTTGGCCAAATATTGGGATAAAGCATTTGCCAGTAAGGTACAAATGAAAACAATGTATATTTTTCTTCATGCTAGCCAACAACCCAGAAAGAACCTTCATTTGATGCATGATAAATGACTGGAAGCTACATAAAATCATGCTCGATCTTTGTATTTGCAACTAAAATGGTGAAAGTAGTGTGAAAATGTGTTTTATTGAATCATTTTTAACAAAAAGTGATTGTAAGGTTAGCTTACAGGCAATGTCCTTGGCCTTGGCTGCCTCCCCTCCCTTGTCTGAGGAATCAGGCTCCTCCTCCAGGGTGGGCTCCTCCGAGCCGGATGACCCCTCTGCACCAGACGACCCCTCCGCCACGGACTCCCCCTCCTCTACCTCCTGTGGCACGGCCAACCGCCTTTCTGGCCGCTCCATGATCATCAGCCGCCGTGATGGAGGGTTGGCTGTGACATAAAAAAAAACAAACATCCAAAATTAATAAAGTTAAAAAAATGAAAGTGATAAATAAACAGTTCCAAGGCCAGAAAAAACTACCTTCCACAACCAAAAAACATTCTAAAACATTGCTCCTTAACAAGAGGAGAAGACAAAATGCAATACTTACCAGACAGGATGCAGTCCCCGAATTCGCAGAGGAAATCCAGTCTCCTCCACCTTAGAACGCTCCAAGTATGTTGTAACTGGCTAACACTTGGGCGAGTCCCTGCCGGGGTCCATAGCCTGTCTGCCAGCTTCTCCACAATTTGCCTCTTGGCATAGATCGATGGCCAACAAACACCTCTTAAACACTAAAAAAAATAGGTCGATTGATTTTCTGGTGCAAATTAGCACAGTTTGCAATTGTGAACTGTTAATCATGTGTGTGTATATACAGACAGAGACATTAGTATAGATATGTATGCGTATACTATTACTAAAAATCTTCATGATTCTACCCCACTAAGCTAAATCATAGCTAGATCATTGTAAAAACAATAATTGGTCTCCTAGATGTAAACTCTCTTCATCCTGTTTCAGTCTGAGTGAAGCATAAGTGCCAGACATACATACAACCTAAGGGAAAAATATTAGCACTGTTGCATTATGTCCGAAAATGCAACACATGTTTATTTCTTTTGTTGCCACTTGAAGAACAACAAAAAAGGGCAGAAATATAAAACACACTATCTATGTGAGACAGTTGAATGATGTGCCTTCCCCAAAATCTGGATTGTGGTCTCATCTATCCAGAGGACATTCTCCAATAAAAGGCTTTCACTGTCCTCCGGACAACGAGAGTTTTCAGCCTTGCATGATAGCTAGGAGGCTATTTACACTTGGGAACCGTTTTGAAAAAACTTTTTGTTGACTTTAATTTTTAAGCTTATTTACACTAAAATAGGTATGCTGATTCTGAAAGTGCAGTTAGTTTTATTGTATACGTCAGGTTTTTTCTCTACCGCCTATATTATTGGGATTACTGTAGCGTGGATTTGTATAGGCTATTCATTTACATGCAAGACAGTGTGGTCAGAGGTTGTGCGCTGCTCTATGTAGTGAATAGGCAAAATGTATTTTTCTACTTACACACCTATTTTCTTTTTTTCAAATCATGTCTGGCTCTGCTGTTTCTCGTTGTAAGTGCCTAAACAACCCTGATTCATTTTGTTATATCTGTGGCAGTTTCACCATTCCCAGTCAAAGTGCGAACATCAGCACATTTATATAGCATGCCTTTTTGGCATATTTCAAAGTTAAACTTGGTGATCAAGATAAGTCTTGTGCCCCTCATAAGGTGTGCAAACAGTGTGTCGAGTATTTACAGATGTTGACAAAGGGAACACGTAAAAGGATGACATTTTGTATACCTATGGTTTGGCAAAAGCCATGAGATCATTTTAGTGACTGTTACTTTTGTAAAGTGAAAACTTCAGGATATAACAAGAAAAATAAATGTAACAGAGTATCCTAGTCTACCATCGACTATACGCCCAGTGGCTCATTCAGCGCAGGTCCTTCTCCTTCTCTTTTCATTACACTACCCTCTCTTGAAGAACATGATTATAGTGATGAACTAGGTGACAACAATGATGAAGAGTTTGAAATTGAAGAGGACTCTGTTTGTAAGGGATTTGATCAACATGAGTTGAGTGACTGAGGCACGTGATTTTGGACTATCCAAGAAGGCTTCAGAACTCCTAGCATCAAGACTACGTGAGAAAAAGGTATCGTACTTTCCAATCAGAAAAATTTCTGCAGTACTTTAGAACTGACAGTGGCTTTGTGTATTGCCATAACATACCTGGTCTAACGGAGGAATTCCAATCTTTACTCAAAGCAGAGCTTAAAGTGTGTCCTCCTTCACAATGACAATATATTTTGGTCAGTCCAAATTGGCCATTCAGTTTCTCTTTGTGAAGAATATGCAGACATAAAGAGAGTCATTGAGTTGTTGCAAAATCACCAACACAATTTTGTCATCTGTGTTACCCTTAAAATGGTATGCTTCCTTCTTGGTCAGCAATGCAGATACACCAAGTATCCCTGTTATCTGTGCATGTGGGACAGCAAAGCTCGTGAGAGGCATTGGGTGGAACGAAATTGGCCTCCAAGATATGCCTTAAAACCAGGTGATCCAAACATTCTACATGAGCAACTTGTTGATAGAAAGAATATTATATTTCCGCCTCTGCACATGAAAATGGGTCTGATGAAGCAGTTTGTTAAAGCTTTGCCAACTGAAGGAGACTGTTTCAAGTACCTCATTTAGGCATTTCCTACCCTGTCATTTGAAAAAAGAAAGACTGGCGTGTTTGATGGTCCACAGATTTGGAAACTCATCAAAGATGAACATTTTATTATGAAAATGTCAGAAGTCGAAAAGAATGCTTGATTATCATTTAAAGCTATTGTCAATGACTTTCTTGGAAACATAAAAGCAATTAAATACACAGAAATTGTCCAGAAACTCTTGGAGAGCTACAAAATGCTTGGTTGCATAATTAGTATCAAGGTGCATTTTCTGCATAGCCATCTTTTTAACTTCCCGGAAAACCTTGGTGCAGTCAGTGATGAACAAGGTGAATGATTCTACTAAAATTTGAAGGTCATGGAAGGACGGTATCAGGGTAGATGTACATATGATGGCTGACTATTGTTGGAGCATCCAATGGGATTGTCTTAACATTGAACACTACAGGAAAAGCCATAAGGGTAAATTTTAATGACATATAAAATGTCATAGAGTAACAATAAATCCTTTGTACAAACAAAAGAAATTTAAATAAACAGTGCATTCAAGTTATTTCATTATTTTTTCATTGTATGTAAAATTTGTAAGTTTTTTGCAAAAAGCTGGGGTCATTTCTGGATATACCACCCAAAAATTAGTAAAGTTCCCCAGTGTTAGTGCTCTTCTAATGATCTAGCTAGGATTCAGCTTAGTGGGGTAGAAGCATGAACATTTTTCGTAATCATATACACACATCTAAATATTTGCATGTACATAGTTGTCACCAGCCCCTATTTAGTGGGGGGAGCGCTCGGCAGCCATGCCTCCTCTACCTGGCTGTCATCCGCAGCTCTAATCCATTGAAAGGACAATAGAGAGGCTGCTCTGTTCTCAGCTGCCATCCATGCAGAGGTTTTCAGCTGCTGATAAGAATGAGACGGAGACACGCTGTCCCTCCCCCATTCCTATAGCTGTGCTGTGGCTTCTATAGAAGAAAATAAAAACTTGGGAAAATATATCCACCAAGTGGGCTTGTGTAATGACATTATCAGCACAGTGTGATAGCTGTGTGTGGGAATGCTGCATGTCATATTCTGCAGCTTTACAACTCTGTGTACAAGCACAGAGGACCCTCATAGCTAATAGTCCAAAAAATATCTTCAAAATCTCAGCCCACCAGATTTCAAGCGTTTTAAGATATGTGGATCACAATTAAAAACACTGTGAAAATCCAACATTGAGAATGCATTTTCAAGTCGTTAATTGAAAATGACATTGCAAGTGTTCCCTACTTGAACCTACATTTTCTAGCTTATGCACCTCACCATTCCAGATAAATTGGGGTTCAAAGAAATGTAAGTAGAAATGTAGGTACACCGCCCCAATTTTCCTTGCCTGATAAGTGGCCCAGGGGGGCGAGAAATGTGCATTTTTGCTTTTGTGCTCCTAGATGCCCTTGCTTTTGAAACAGCCTCAACTTTCAAGAAATTTGGTTTATTGGTTTTGAGGCAGATCTTGGTGGCCAATTTTGTGCCACCCAATGCCTCTCACGAGCTTTGCTGTCCCACATGCACAGATAACAGTGATACTTGGTGTATCCGCATTGCTGACCAAGAAGGAAGTATACCATTTTAAGGGTAACACAGATGACAAAATTATGTTGGTGATTTTGCAACAACTCAATGACTCTCTTTATGTCTGCATATTCTTCACAAAGAGAAACTGAATGGCTAGTAGGGTCCTCGGTGTACCATCAAAATTTCAAGTTGTCACAAACAAGGGTTTAGGAGATCTGAAGGATTAAAAATGGTGAGTTGTTAGGCTGAATGATATGACTTAATATAACTGAATATGATGAATAAGCAGCCTTTACACACATTTAAATATGTGTGCATGAACATGCATTGTGCATGCACACATTTAAATGTGTGTGCATGGACACGCATTGTGCATGAACATGCTTACACACATTTAAATGTGTATGCATGGATATACATGTATGCTCATGCAACTAAAACAAAAAAACAACAAAAAAATAAACTTACACAAATGGTGTAGCGCAGGTCCTTCTTTGTAAACAACGGAGGCGGCATGTTCAGAACGTTGATATGAAACTCCTGGGTTTAACTTCTGCTAGGTGGAAAACATGTATGAGCAACTTTTTTATTTATTTAATTCTTTTTTTTTTGGTATTAGGGCCTAAACCAGCAGCTTAAAAAACACTGTTGTTTTTCTAAAATCTGGAAGATCAGGCAAAGTTAAAAATCCTGTGAGTAGGTCACATCAAAAACACAAATACAAATTAGTAAGACAACTTTTTTCCACATAACCACCTAAACATCAGAATAAAATACACTACACAAACACCACTACATTTAGTACTAAAACACATGTACACCCATATTTCCATAGCAAACAACATTATGACTAAAAAGGGGCCTACATAACATTGTATTCAAAATAGCTTGCCAATAAGTATATGTGATTTGAACCCATCAGGGATAGAAAACCTTGCTAGAAATTAGTTAGGCAAAACCAACATTTAAAGGCACGAAGAAACAAATCAGCAAAACAACAATTTGGCCACAAACACAATACCATAGCATTAACATTGACTTTCTTGTTGCAAGATTGACATTGAAACAATCAAAAGTGTAAAAAAAACGCTATTGTACTAAATGGTAAGCAAAGTAAAAAAATGTATCAATATAGATTAGGATAACACACCAAACAAGACCTCCCCCCCCCCAAAAAAAAATGACCAAATTAAAAGCCCTTTGAATTTATTTTGTATAAAGGATCTAATTTGGTGATAATGGAAGATTTCAGAATTTTTTTAAAGTATTTGAGAAACTTTCTCTTGTAAATAGGAACAACTCAGGATAGCCTTGCCAACTAAAAAATTTCTTCTGATTCTGAAGAAGCCTTTGTTGCACCCCAGTGAAAACCCACGTTTTGCAATAAGGAAGTCAGTGGAGCTAGGGAAGTGTCAAGTCATGGTTGATTATTTGCCCGTCCCAAAATGAGAGGGCATATGATAGTGAGGGGCAAAGAATCACAGGACTCTTTGAAGATGGGATTCACATAAGAACCTCCATCGGTATTGAAGGGCAGCCCAGCGCCTCCAGGTCAGTCCATTGTGGTCCTGGGTGGGGGAGAGTGGTTTGGCCTAGCGCTGTTGGTTGAGCTGCTCTATGGTAAACTGTTTTACCATAGAGCGGCTCAAACAACAGCGCTTAAACCTCCTAATTTCTTAGGAGTATACAGGGTGGTTGTGTTTATGCAATCTACTATGAGCATAAAAGTACTCTATCTCCATAGACATTTCCAAAAATTTCTAGAAAACCTTGGCGATTTCAGTGAGGAACAAGGGGAGTGGTTCCATCAAAATATAAAGGTCATGGAAGAAAGGTATTAGAGCAGATGGGATAGGCACATGATGGCAGACTACTGCTGGAGTCTTCAATGTGATTGTCCTGATCATCAGCATAAAAAGAAATCCAGAATGTTCTAATGGCACGTCAATCAGGACCCACAAGCTCCCGTTCCTCTGTTGACATTCATTAGTGACCTTCCTCAATTGTAGATATTTTCTCAATAAATATCAAGGTTGGCCCGCGACTTTGTCCAAATTTTTTGTTTTGGCCCACTGTGTATTTGAGTTTGACACCCCTGTTTCTAGAAGCACAGAATATAACTGGGTATTAAGGCTTTAAAGTAAAAATAACAATGACCATTGATCCAGGGGACATCTGATTACCTCATGGAATCAGGAAGGATTTTTTCCCCCTGTTGGAGCAAATAGTACCAGTTTTTTTTTGCCTTCCTCTGGACCAACTATGTCCATAGGGTTTTATATCTAGGATATAGTGGTTTAACTTGATGGACGTATGTCTTTTTTAACCTGACCTACTGTGTAACTGTATGTAACTATATGTTTCATTAGTTTTCCATGAGGGTATTATTGGGGTCATTATTATATATATAAAAACTACAGCCAATCTAACAAAACCAATACCATATCTGGAATCTGTGCTTCAAACATAACCTAAAATGACTTTCATCTCTTTGGCAAGAAAATATTTGTTGTTCAGCAAAGATTGAGAAAAAATAAAATTTATTTTGGTAATTGAAAAATAGCCTGAAAGGGACGGCCCAGCGATATCTGATGTTGTAGGAGAGCAGTGCTTGAAGAAGAAGTTTAAAGGTCCTTCTTTTTTGTATCGTAGCTGGTAAAGGATCTGCAAAAATCTGCACAGGGTATCCTTTAATAGCCAGGTCTGGAATAGACTGAGCCACTTTCATTAAGGCATCTTTGATGTGGAAATAATGAAGCTTCCCTAAAATGTCCCTTGGTTAGCCATCTGCCCTTAGTGCTGTTGCGCTCCATGTATCTGGTCAAATTCAAGATGTAAATCATCACAAGATAGTAAGAGAGAATTGATGAATCCTTTTACAGTGGCCTCTAGGTTTTTATTATTTTCAGGCAGGCCTCAGATTCTGAAATTGTCGTACCTTTTATTTTGTATTTACTTCAGGGACTGTGCCTAATATTATAGGAATAAAATGTTTCTGTAACGGAACCACCAATCAAGAAGAATAACTATTTCAGTCATTTTGGACACTGCCCATTACCTTTGAAATAATTGGCTGTGTAGTTGTCTTTAGATAATGAGGAATGAGAGCTTGAGGCTTTGCCTTAAGACCTGCCTGGCACATAGAACTGGTTCTACACACTTGTATTCCAAGACACCTAAATTAGAGCAGAAACAAAGGGAACTGTGCAGTGGATATTTATTATCTTATTATAGAAATAAATAAAATAAAATGCAGTCTCAGTAGGCCATATAAATGTAATGAATACAAACTTATAGTTCACATTTTCTTGTATAAAATGTGACTAGCATGAAGTATTTTCATTAACTTGTATTTATATTTATTATTTACATATCACACAGACCTGTACAAAGTCCATAGTCATGTCACTAAATGTCTCTCAAAGGGGCTAACAATCTAATATCCCTACCATTGTCATATGTCATTAACACAGTCTAAAGTCAATAATGAAATCAGAGTAGCTGTGAGACCCATGCAAACTTTACAAACTCCTTGCAGACAGAGTCCTGTCTGAGATTCAAACCTGTGGTCAATTTTTGGGAGAACCAAATTTTTAAATGCATGTTTTTGAGCTGTAGAGGGAACAAAGTGAGATTGAGAATCTACAAACCCCTGGGCTGTACTTACTTAAGAACTATTATGATTCACAAATATTATGCTATCCAACAACTGTGTTTACTTTTATTTTGATATGCATGCATTATCTGTGGCTATTTAGGGGAGTCCCCCAACTAACTCATTAGTATGTGTTGATTTTTTGGAATAAAGAAGACAATGTTTGCATATATTGGGTCTGGTAGCAAATGAACTCAACTCAGATCTTTAGGACATAAAAGAATGATCCTCCTCTTGAAAATGGAGGGGAGAAGTAGTGCAATCTTTGCAGGATATTCTGTATATTGTATAAAGGTACAGAGACATTTACCTGTAGATGCATATGGAAGCATTTGTGTGATCATAGCTTCCACTATTTGCCTTAGGTTAAGGTTAAAGTAAAGCAATAAACTTTCTTCTTCTAAACTGAATTCTCTATTTTGATCTGGTAAATATACCATTGGAAACACGTTTAAATAATTTTATAAAAAAAATGTATTGATCCTGGTCCAGATCTTGTGAGCTGAACTTCCTGTGCTATCTGCATTTGTGACTGCTAACAGTTACCATTGCTTCAAGCTAACACACACTCTCTCTCTCTCACTTGAGAGAGAGTTCGGGGACCTAAGAATTTTTGGCGGTGAGGCAGTTGGAGGATGCAAAGAAATGCAAGGTCTATATGTGTTTTGAGGGTCCCTTGGGTGCACATCTCAAAAAGGAAGATGGAGAGGAGATATGGCATTTGGATTATATTGATATATTTTCATTGACTCCTCTGGAACTGGATAAGGTGTGGATTGGGAATGGTAAAAAAGTGGAGGAGGAGCAGCAAGTGGCGATCCCAAACACTATCGTCAATTGGCTGCAGGTGTTTGCATCTCTGGTGTGGCGTCATTGGGGAAAAGTCAGGCTGTGGATGAATAGTTTGAACCCAGCACGGGGGGAATTTTGCCCTTTCATAGGGGGCTGGTGGATCGGTCACCCTGGGGGTAGAAAGAGGGAGGACGCTGGTGTAAATAGTGAAGATGCAGCCTTTTGTAAATAGGTGACAGCGATGTAAGAGGCTGGTTTTAGGCATACCATGCTCCTTGGAAAAGATCCCAATGGTGCTTGTTAATCTACGGTCGAAGCCTGACATGGTGGGGTAAGTTCAGAAAGGAGCTGGAGTTAGGGAGGATGTGCAGGCAGTTTGCTGAACCACCGTTACAACATCTGCTGGTGTCGCTGCTGGGTTTGGTGCTGAAGGAGCCAAAAAAGTTTTGGCTCGTTCATCATCTCTCTTATGCACCTAGGGGTCATGAACAGCACCATTGATCCCGATTTATGTTTAGTTTCATATAGCTCATTTAATATGCAGAGGCTTGGTTTCAGAAGTATGGGAGGGGGGCATTGTTGGCAAAGGACATTGAGTCTGCCTTTTGATTGTTGCTAATGCATCCGGGAAGTTTGCACTTGCTGGATTATCCTTAGGATGAGTCATATATTTTATTGTTTCTGGATAAAGTGTCAAACACACACATGCAAATTGAATGCAAGACAAACTGTGGGACTTGGTGGATGTTACATCAGTATTTGGGCAACAAAAACTGCAATTGCAGGCACTATTGGAAAAATTAAATTTTACCTGCTTGATTCTGCCTATGGGCACAGTGTTTTCGCAATGCCTGGTGGTTGCAACTGCTAGTAATCATTCACTAGTGCATTACGTGCGGCATGGATGCATGTAATAGAAGTAATAGTAGTGCATGTAACCATGGCCGTCGGCTTGAGGGGAAGGAAGATTGCTTACAAATTTAGTGTTGTTGAATTATTTCCAATAGTAGTGGCTGTAGGGTTCTGTGCTGGCAAAAAGGAGGGTGCATTTCAACTGTGACAATTTGGGGTAGTGCAGGCAATTGCTTTTACGCTTTTCCATGGTAGTAGCTGGTAGTGAGGCTGATGAGACATTTTGTATTAAGATGCATGCTATTTAATATTTGTTTGACTGCAGTACAAATTCCAAGGATGACGAATAATCTAGCAGATGCTGTCCCTTCTTTTCAGTGGAACGCAGCTGGCACTGGAGGTGTAGCAGTAGGGAGAGTCCTGCCTGGGGAGCTGGAAGCTTGTGCTGGAATCCTTGGTGGACTGATTAGAATATCAGTATGTGGGGCTACATAGAAGGCTTTTTTAGCAGTCTGGCAGGAGTGGTGGGGGTGTGCGGGTAGTTTTTGGGGGGGGGGGGGCAGTCCAATAGGAAATTCTCTAGTTTGGTTTTCTATCTGCTGTTGTTTTGTGGAGGGTAAGTCTTTGTCAGCAGTAAATAGAATACCATGCCTGGCATTTCTGTTTGAATTGATGGGAGTGCAACAAAAGGTTGTTTGGTGCGACAGGTGTTGTGTGGTTAAAGAAGGGGGGGGGCACATTCCCGCAAAAGCCTGCACCCGGATACCTTTTCCATTTTGGAACAGGTATTAGGGAGTTTGAGGGCATTTGTTCCAGTGAGTTTGTTTGTTTTAGGTAGCGTTCTCATTGGCACTTTATGGGGCCTTGCAGGTGAAGGAATTGGTGAGTCCGGCCACATCTAGGCAGGGTGGTTTGAGTTTTGGGAATGTTGGTTTGGAAAAAGAGAAGGAGCTCTGTCTATAGATCAGAAAGCCTAAGATGGACCAGTTAGGCAAAGGATTTAGTCTAGTTTTGGGGGAAGTGCAGGGGTCTTGTGCATGTTCGGTTCAGAGGGTGGGAGCATATCTTAAGGTCCAACCGGTTATGAGGATATTTTGGTACATGGGGCAGCTTTGTCAGGGTACCAGTTTGTGGTGGAACTGTCTGGACAAGGTAGGTATGAATTGCAAGAAGTACTCTTTGCACTAATTCTGCATTTGGGCAGCTACAGAAGTGGCAAGATGGGGTTTGGAGTCTGGCAAGTATAAATTGTATGTGGATTGGATAATAAGGCATTCCTATTGGAATATGATTATTATGATGGATAATATGGATATTATTTCAATAATATTAATTGCTCCTGTTTGTTTTGAGGTGGTTGTAAGTGAAGGAGTAACAATTGCTTATGAAAATGTCTCTCTATTCAATTGTTGTAAGCTCTGAAAATATACATTGGATTAGCGACAAGCTTTGAAACCCCTGCTCAATATTCTTTGCAAGCGAAATATATTGTACAGATGGGGCTTCCCTTTTCATTTGGTAATATGTAAAGATGGTCACAATTGGTTCTATTGGATACAGTATACCACTACTCAAGCGTACCTTTCAGTATACAGTGCGGCTGATAATGCCGACGATCTGTTTTGAATGCAGAGGATATCATTGAATTATTGCTCTGTGTTCCCTACTGTGTTAAATCTGGCCTTTTTTTTTTATCTGGCTTGCAATGCCGTGCTCCTCCCCCTCCTCTCCCTCCCCCTCTTCCTCTATTTTGCTTTCTATTTCTCTATTTCTTTCTTTGGTTATTTTTGTTAATACTTTGAAAATTGCCTGTGCTCAGTCATTCTGCTTGTTTGTTCATAATATGTTTGTGATGCAGACGATGATAACACAGTTGGTGATTTGTATGTTTTAATGTTTAATACCAGTATGTGTGACTGTTCACTGAATAAAAAATAAAATTATAAAAAAAAAAGATGGTCACAATTGCATTTTCTGGGATCATTCAGATCTTCCTTGCTTAAGTCTAGATCTTCATCTTTCACAACTTTCTTTCCATGATTAGCCTTTGGGATGTTAAAACCAATAGGGCAAACCATAGACAGAGAAATCTTACAAGTCGCTCTGAATTGGTGCTCTCTAGTTAAGATATTTTTAATATTTACTAGGTGATCATGTTCTCACACGGCCTCCCTCCTTGGTGGGTATGTGGGAATATGTGAATAATACTGCTTTACCAAATCAAGATCCTGAGGATTCTAAGAATACGCAATCCCTATTTATTTTAATAGTGATAAATGGTATTAAAGCCTCCCCATCAGGTAAGGGTCCTGGGCCTGATTCTTTACTCCAAAGTTTTAGAAAACAAATTTCACCCAGTCTTGTTTCCTTTATGGCTAAGGTTGTTTTTGCAGTGGTTGACAAAAATCTTTTTGCCCATCAAGGCCTAGAAGAAATTATATCTTTGATTCCCAAGCCAGATAAAGACCTCACATTATGTTCTAATTATAGACCCATTTTCCTGATAAATGTAGATGTTAAGCTATTTTCCAAGCTTTTGGACAATAGACTTAGCTTTATATGCCTACCCTAATACATAGAGACCAAGTGGGGTTTATACATGGTAGAGAAGCATGCAACACTTTTAAATCCATCTTATTGATGCATTAAGCTAATTCGTCCTTTCCTAAATTAGCATTGGTATAGATTGGCAATTAGAAAAAATATACAGCTACATGGTCAGTGAGGCTGTATTTCATGGAATCCCCATGTTTTTGAGAGTGCTTGAGTTAAACTGTTTTTATTCTTTGGAGGTATACACAAGGTATGGGGGAAGGTAATATAAACTTTTTTGTCTTGCATATTTGTTATATCTAGGCGGTTACGTTTTTATTGGGTGGAAGAAAGAAAGAAGGATATTTATTAATTTCATATACAGACTTAAATGATACTTAGTATTTTTGGGTTATCCAACATAAATTATTTTATTTAAATATTTTTATTGAATTCTTTCTTAGATATTTTATATAGGTGATATTTAGGAGTGTTAAATTATAACATATAGAAGTCAACAATTTAGTTGCTAATGTTATTACCTACATTTTGTGAATATTCTCAGTTTTTCTCTTTTTTGATGTTTTTTAATTTTTAGTATTTGTTTTTAGCTTTATTGTCCATACACATCAATGCATTGGGAACACTACACATTCTATTCCAAATCAAAACATTAAGAAAAAATGATCATATTTGTGTTATTCGCTTACAGAGAGTGAAGGAAGTAGAATAATGAGCATTGTGGAGTTCATTTAGTGCAAGAAAGGAATGCTGCAAATATTGTACATGTTGGTTATAGTGTATTTCTCTCTGAAAATCAGAGTAAAATAGGTCATTCCAGACAATGTTCAAAAGAAAAATTACTGATGATAAAGTTGATTAGAGAGGGAAAAACATAAAAATAGGTGCCTAAAATGTGAAGCTGCTCAGCTGAAATGATCTCAAATGCTTTAAAACAGCAGCAAAGGGGGCTGTGGTCACACAATAGTGGCTTGCGTGCACAGATGGCTAGAGCTCCTCACTTTTAGTGGTTTTCATTAGTCTGGACACCTGACAGAAGTGATTGTTGTGCTCATTGTCTATATCCCAACACAGGAAAACTCCTAGGCCCTCTAAGGCACAGACAAATCCAAACCTTTGGCAGTTTTTCTCACGTAACTGCTACTGAGATGGTGGCTACCTGATCCAAGATGGTGCCTAAATGTGCTTCCACTACTGAATGGCATAACCATACCTGTTCTCCAGCGGAAACCCTTAAAACTCCTCCAGATCCACAGCGCAGCCTAGATCTGTACCCACTCACCCTAGTGCTGCTACGACACAGTTCTCCAATGATCTCTGATCAGCAGGCAGCAAATCACTTCTATGCAGACATGGAGGCTATATTGCGGCACCTCCCTTCTAAAGAGGACCTCAATACCCTAGCTTCACGCAATGAGACATCTGAGATGAGTGAGATGGAAGCTATGCAGCAACAGATTACTTCAGTATATGCCCAAGTCACTGCGATGGAATCTACAGTTAGGTCCATAAATATTTGGACAGAGACAACTTTTTTCTAATTTTGGTTCTGTACATTACCACAATTAATTTTAAATGAAACGACTCTGATGCAGTTGAACTGCAGCCTTAGCTTTAATTTAGTGGGTTGAACAAAAAGATTGCATAAAAATGTGAGGAACTAAAGCCTTTTTTTTAACACAATCACTTCATTTCAGGGGCTCAAAAGTAATTGGACAAATTAAAAAGCTGAAAATAAAATGTTAATTTCCAATACTTGGTTGAAAACATCACATGGACATCACCAGATGCTGGGTTTCCTCCCTTTTTAATGCTCTGCCAGGCCTTTACTCCTGGGTTGCTTTGACTGTGTTTTGGGTCATTGTCCATCTGTATTATGAAACGCCTCCCAAACAATTTGACTGCATTTAGCTGGATTTGAGCAGGCAGTATGTCTCTGAACACCTCAGAATTCATTCGGCTGCTTCTGTCCTGTGTCACAACATCGATAAACACTAGTGTCCCAGTGCCCCTGGCAGCCATGCACGCCCAAGCCATCACACTGCCTCGGCCATGTTTTACAGATGATGTGGTATGCTTTGGATCATGAGCTGTTCCACACCTTGGTTCTTGATTTTGGATTCATCTGTCCAAAGAATGTTTTTCAAAAACTGTGCTGGCTTTTTTTAGATATTTTTGAGCAAAGTCCAATCTAGCCTTTCTATTCTTGAGGCCTATGAGTTGCTTGCACCTTGCAGTGCACCCTCTGTATTTACTTTCATGTAGTCTTCTCTTGATGGTAGACTTGGATATCGATACACCTACCTCCTGGAGAGCGTTGTTCACTTGGTTGGCTGTTGTGAAGGGGTTTCTCTTCACCATGGAAATGATTCTGCGATCATCCACCACTGTTGTCTTCCATGGACAACTAGGTCTTTTGGCGTTGCTGAGTTCACCAGTGCTTTGTTTCTTTCTTATGATGTACCAAACTGTAGATCTTGCCACTTCTAATATTGTAGCAATTTCTCCGGATGGGGTTTTTTTGTTATGGCAGCTTAAGGATGGCTTGTTTCACCTGCATGGAGAGCTCCTTTGACCTCATGTTGTCTGTTCACAGCAAAATCTTCCACATACAAGCACCCGCCCTCCACAAATCATCTCCAGGCCTTTTATCTGCATAATTGATAATGACATAACAAAGGAATTGCCCACACCAGCCCATGAAATAGCCTTTGAGTCGATTGTCCAATAACTTTTGAGTCCCTGAAATGAAGTGATTGTGTAAAAAAAGGCTTTAGTTCCTCACATTTTTTTGCAATCTTTTTGTACAACCCACTGAATTAAAGCTGAAAACCTGCAGTTCAACTGCATCTGAGTTGTTTCATTTAAAATTAATTGTGATAATGTACAAAACCAAAATTAGAAAAAAGGTGTCTATGTCCAAATATTTATGGACCGAACTGTACCTCCTCTCTGACTGAGGCATGTTTACATGCACTGGAATCCTCCACATCTACTATGAAAGCACAGCTCACCTGATTTTACCTGCACCCTGAGTACAATGAGAATAGGAACCCCAGAAATAATGTGTGGATTGGTAGTATCCCAGAGGCCACAACTTGAGAGGTTTTGAAAGCAACCGTCACAGTCATTTTTAATATACTGCTGGACCCACTAAGAATATAGTACTGGAGTGCATAAGGTGAGTGGTACAAGAAACAACCCCAGATCACCAATGCGAGATGCATTATGCAGAATTAATTTCTATGCTCTTAAAGAAATTATGAGACAGGCTTGGAGGAAAGGCCACTTAACTTTGATGGGGCCAACATACAAATACTTCCTGATCTCTCTAGCAACACCTTACAAATGTGCGGTATTTTGCTGCCACTAGTGGACATAATTAGATCAGCACACGCTCTAGTGACTAAGAATGACACTACAATTGCCTTACACAAGCACTCACAACTACTGTAACTATTTGAACTATTGCAAGATGCTACAGCAAAGATTCCTGACTGGCTGACCATCCCACAAGATATTACAACATATCTGTCCAGGCAAGCAAAACCCTAGGGAAGTAACTGCTTCTGACCCTTCTGCTGTGAGAGAAATAATGCAGCATCGCTGGAGGGACCAAACGAAGCATGACTTTCTTGAGCAGAATCTTATTGCTCCAAACATCAGACTCATGGATATACATGGTTGCCTTTGGACGTCCTCAAATGGAGGGCTTACCTTGCAGTGGAGTGATGTCATATGACGCAAAGTGTTCACATTATTAGGTTGAATACGTCCACGCTATGTTCCACTACATAGTGCCATATTTTAGACCACCTTTAGTTTCATCCCCCTGGTGTTCCTATCATGGGTTACTACTATATCTCCTCCTCCACCACCAATATCCTATACCTGTCTCCATTGTATCTTAGAAGGTTCTATGAACATTTGTTAATTAACAAACATGTATCACCTTGGGAAAATAGTTGATTGTTTACAATCAACATAAATAACAATGAAGGATCCCATAATAAGGGGCTTTATTTTTTTCTGTTGGGAATTTTATTTTATGTAGCTAGGCGCTAACAAGCAATTGCTCATCCTCATTGAGTGCTACCTCCCCCAAATAGGCCAGCTTCACCTCCATAAGATTTTTACTTGAGGCTACAAGAGTGCTAATATTTTAGTGTCCTCACCTCTCAGGGACCCTATCCTATTACCCTGAGCCTGGTCTTTATTGCCAGGACCTTCTCTCCTTAATACTCACCTTCTTATTCTTTTTTTTCTCACCCCCCTCCCCTGGGTATACCCACCAGCTCTCCGCCCTCTTCCACACCCTTTCATTTCCCTCCTATGCCACATAAATGTGGCATTGCAGATCATTTCCTTGAACGTAAAAGGTCTGAATTCCCGTGCCTATGGTATAGTAGTGCCAAGTGGCATTTATACAAGAAACCCATTTTAGACATGATCGGATTCAAAGATTATCTGACCGCAACTTCCACACTGCATATCACTGCGCCTCTGCAGACTCCAAGTCTAAGGGAGTCAGTATCATTTTACACAAGTACGTTCTTAGTATCCTTTTATAGGCCATTAAGTTTGGGCTGACAGGGTGGAATACAGTAATTATATCCAGGATATGAGATTAGGTGGTTATCCTATATGTATAGAAGGGTGAGTTTTAGGAAGTCCCAGTCCACCCTGTCAAATGCTTTCTTGGCATCTGCCATTATAAGCATTGCAGGAATTTTATGGGTTTGGGCATAATCAATTAGATTCAGCGTTCTGATGGTATTGTCCCGAGTCTGGCAACCTGGTAGAAATCCTTTCTGATCAGAGTAAATGACAACTTTTAGTAGTGGGGTGAGCCAAGTCAAGTCCCTTCTCAGTATCCTTTTACACAAGTCAAGGTGGCCCCTCCTCTCATACCGTTTTGACCCGGAGGGCAGATATCTCATAGTTAAAAGCATGAAAAATGATAAGAAATTTGATTTGCAAATGTTTACTTCCCGAACACCAATCAAGTTCCCTTCTTGAAAACCCAGACCCAACTTTTCCATTCACATCAAGTAATTATATATATATATATATATATGTATATAACAGGCCTTTATCACTCCTAAATTAGGACCTTAAATTGTTTAGCAGTATTCTAGTCAGACGACTCACCCCACTACTACAAGTTATCATTCACTCTGATCAGAGAGGATGCTGAGAAGGCGTGTGACGGGGTGGACTGGAATGTCTTAAAACTCACCCTTCTATATATAGGATTAACACCTGATCTCGTATCCTGGATATATTCACTGTATTCCACCCCAAATCAATGTTAATGACCTCCTCTCTCAACTCTTTTCAGTAACGGCACTTATTGTTTATACTAATACTGGAATACTAGGGGCATATATGACTTTTCTACATCACTTCCCCGAGGATCACACCACCCAATCTTTTTTCAAAGATTAACACTTACTCATCTTTTTCAAAATATAAAATTAATCTCCAAAAATCTCAAGCATTATCTTTTTCATTACCACAGGAGCTGATGAACAGCTTAACTCCAAACTTTTCTTTTTAAGAGAGCTTTTCCCTACTTGGGGATCTGGATAGCTGCTAAATTATCACAGATCATGACATTAAACTTTCTTCCCCTAATAAATGTGTTTAGAAAAGATTTACAGATGGAAAGAACAGACATCATCATGGTTTGGTAGGTGCATTGTTTTAAAGATGAACGCAATGCCAAGTCTACTGTACCTTTTGCAAACACTCCCAGTCCACCTGCCTCGCTATGTACAATTTGAATTTAGGCAAGCGTTTCTCTGCTTTGTCTGGGATAGAGATAGTGCTTGAACTAGCAAGCAGATTCTAAGGCTACCCAAAACCAAGAGAGGTATAGCCTTCCCCAACTAGATATCATGAAGCTACACACTTTGAGAGAGTTCTAGATTGGTGCAGACATGGGAAGCAGAAACTATGGGTAGTGTTGGAAGACGCAGTACCTCCTGTTCCACTGGCCGGAGCAATGTGGTCTCCTCCCAATACACTCACAGCGGTAACTAATCATCTGTCAATTAGCCCTACCTTGTGTATTCTTACTAAATATTTTAAGGGATCCAGACTGCAGACATACCCATCACCTCCTATTCTAGGTCATCCGAAGTTCCAACCAAGTATTTACGACCCACTGTTCCCAGACTGGAGAGAACAAGGTGTGCTCCGAGCTACACATTTTATCAGTGCCTCAGAAAGGATGGCAACTGCAATCCCAGTCGGAGCATTCACTTCAGGCATTGGGTACCTGGCGGGCTCTGCATTCCTGCACCACAACAGTTTGCCTGTCTGATCTAGAGTCACTTTCTTTAGGAGAGGGACTATTATGGAGTATGTTATATTACGCTTATCAAATACTGTTAGCTGGATAAAATACATTGAAGTGGTAAAGGAACCTTAATATCACATTCTCAGCTGAAAAACTGTACTCTTGTGCTTCATCCATAAAGCCTCAATTAGCAAAATCAAGAACTAAACTTCAAAATACTCACAAGGTGGTATGGATTTCCACCTGTTCCTGCGAAAATACATCTGAAGATAGATGTGGCCAGTTAGAGGTGCAAGAGCTGCCCCGGTAGTCTACTCCATATATATTGGGAGTGTCCAGTGTTAGCTCCCTTTTGGTCCTGGGTAGCAGACATTATACATGACCTTAGTATTATAGTGCTTTGGAAACATAATTCTCCTCCGACAGTTGTCACAATGCGGATGGAACAAGCGATGAGGTTGAGGCATTATGGGTGGAGTTGAATGTGGGTTGAATAACACAGAATTAATTATTGGGGTCTGCTATAGGCCCCCCCAGTGCTAAGGAAGAAATAGAAAATCAACTACTAACACACATAGAAAAAGCAGCAAAATGTGGAAAAGTTTTATGTTTCATGGGAGATTTCAACTACCCTGTCATTGACTGGAGTAATGATACTACAGGAACAGCAAAAAAGGAGGCAAATTTGTGAATCTAATACAAGATAATTTTATGGTAGTTTAAAGATGCCCCAACTAGAAATGATACTCTGCTGAACCTGGTTCTTTCTAACAATGAAGAGCTTATAACAAATGTGCATATAAAAGAAAATCTGGGTAGCAGTGACCATAATATGATTTTATTTATTGTAAGCTGTAAACAGGAAGCAAAAACAGGAAAGATAAAAACATTTATTTTAAAAGAGAAAATTTTCCATTATTAGGGGCGGCTGTGACTTGGACTGGGAGAAAATATTGTCCTCAAAGAACACAGAACAGAAATAGAAATGTTTCATGTCTGTTATACAAAAGCACACTGAAAAATATATTCCAATGGGTAATGAGTTTAAGCTAAATTTAAAACATATGTGGCTCACAGCTGATGTTAAAAAAGCCATAAGGAACAAGAAAAGGGCATTCCAAAAATATAAAAATGAAGGATCACCTTCATCATTTGAAACCTATATAGAATATAACAAAAGATGTTATAACTTCAAAATGAAAGACAGATTGCAAAGGAAAGTAAGGCAAACCCCCAATTTTTTTTTTTAAATATCAAAAAAAAGGTCAGATCTGAGCATGTAGGGCCCCTTAACCCCCCTAGCGGTAATCCCGAGTGTGACTCGGGGTGGCTTTTACTTGCAAAAAGCGGTAATCCCGAGTCACACTCGGGGTAAGTTTAAGAGCCCCCCTTATCTTTGCCCCACGCTCCAGCGGCGTTCCGATGGTCCTGGTGTGATGCCCGGGCGCCGGTCAGTCAGGGGGTGTGCCCGGGCGGGAAATTTAAAAGCAGATTACTGAATTAGGGTTAATCGGTTTAGAAAAGTCAATCCGTAAATGGATAAAGAACTGCCTTAAAGTTTGCATCCAGAGAGTTGTAATTAATGATTCATACTCTGAATGGTCTAAAGTTATTAGTGGTGTACCCCAGGGTTCAGTTTTGGGACCTTTACTGTTTAACATCTTTATAAATGATATAGAGTTTGGGATTTAAAGCACCGTTTCAGTGTTTGCAGATGACACCAAACTGTAATGAAATTAAGTCCATACAGGATGTCTATAATCTACAAGCAGACCCGGATGTACTGTTTGATTGAGCAGCCAAGTGGCAAATGATATTTATTATAGATAAATGTAAACCTAAGCACTTGGGCGCTAACAACATGCATGCTTCATACTGTCTAGGGGGAATACATTTGGGGGAGTCAGGATTGTAAAAGGATCTGGGGGTTCTGGTAGATCATAGACCTAATAACAGCATACAATGCCAAGCTGCAATATCTAAAACCAGCAAAGTACTTTCTTGTATTAAAAGAGGAATAGACTGCAGAGATGGAAACATAATCCTGCCCCTGTACAAAGCATTGGTCAGACCACATCAGGAATTTGCAGACCAGTTTTGGGCACCAGTTTAAAAAAAGGACATTGTGGAATTGGAGAGAGTGCAGAGAAGGGCAACTAAATTAATAAAAGGAATGGAGGAGCTCAGCTATGAGGAGAGATTAGCTGAACTGAATCTATTCTCCCCTGAGAAGAGACGTTTAAGGCGGGATATGATCACCCTGTATAAATATATAAACGGTCCATATAGAGAACTCTCTTCCCCATTATTCACTTTGAGATCATTACAAGGAACAAGAGGGCACACTTTGCATCTGGAGGAAAAGAAGTTTAAGCTTGATGTAAGGAAGGGATTCTTCACTGTAAGGTCTGTGAAAATGTGGAATTGGCTCCCTCAGGAAGTGGTTTCAGCAACTACTATAGATTGCCTTAAGAAAAAGCTGGATGATTTTCTAGAAGCACAGACTATAACTGAGTTTTAAAGTAAAAATAACATTGACTGTTGATCCAGGGAACATCCAATTGTCTCATGTAATCAGGAAGGAATTTTTTCCCGTTGAAGCAAATTGTACCAGGGTTTGTACAATTGTACCGGAAAACTGGACCAACTATGTCTTATAGGGTTTTATATCTGGGATATGTTTATTTCCCTAGTGGTTGAATTTTATGGAATTATGTCTTCTTCTTCAACCTAACCCACTATGTAACTAACCTTCATTTGCCAATCTATGTGAACCCCCTTTTATAATACTTTTATGAAGTACGTTGTAGTGCCTCTCCTTCCCCCTAATTCTGTCTCTCCTCCCCTTTAATCGCAACCCCCTTCCAAATAATAACACCTGCATACCCTTTCTCAATTTCTACCCAACAGTTTTTCACTTTCAATGGAAAATGTTTTTCAGTGACCTGTTACTGCAAGGACTGTTTTTATTATATGGTTACACCATATTTATTGATCGACTATCATACCAGAATGTGTATTGTTTAATTATTTATATTGATTTATTGATTATAATTTGTACTAGTTACTGAAAATAAAAAAAGAATAGCCATCTTTACCTTTCCCACACAGTACTAGCATTCCTAGCTCGGAAATGTTTCTGTTAGACCAACCTGAATTTTAGCAAAGGTAGACCTTATCTAACTTGTAAGTATCATTCCCAAAAGTGATCCAAATAAGCTTTTAAGGTCTGAGGTATATTAATTATTTTTATTTATTAGGACATTTACCTTTCACTACCTGCCACTTTCACTAATCCTGACCTTGCTCGATTTTGATTTGTGATTTTGGGATATATGACTTCTATGTTTGTAACGTCTATGAGCACTGCCTAAAATATAATATAGGAATTGGTATCTAAATATGTTTTATTGGTTATATTTTGCTTTTATACCATCAGCGTTTGTGTAAACTTCCTGATGAAACACGTTGATGAGGATCAGCCCCCTTACTATTCTCCTAAAAGATCTTGATGTTCTGGTATTGATCTTTTTGCTCATAGGTATTGATGTGTGATATATGGGGTGTGGTTTCTGTTTAGTACTTACATGTCTTTTTGAGATCATACATCTTTTTGGTTGTATATATTGTACTATGTTAAAAAAAATAGAAATCAAAACCTAAAAGACATGGAAGTCAGAAAACTACTATTCAATTGGACAGAATAGCCAAAATGGTATGTCAATAATCAAAAAATCAATTTTGGCAAAACCAAATATCAATAGTTACCTGTGAGTACCTTTACAATTAGAAGATGTACAGCTAAGCTACCAGAAAGAAACCCAATGATAAAAAAGTAGGTGTGCTGAAAAGGTTACAGTTTGCCAAAGAACACATTGACTGCCTGAAAGAGAAATGATGCAACATTTTGTGGATTGATGAAACCAAAATTGCTCTTTTTGGGTTTAGTTACACTGGTCCCCAACTTTGAAAAGGTCTAATCTCACATGTCCACTACAATTATGTAAGAGAGGAAATAATGCAGAAGGTAAAAAGGGTTTTATTGACTTAATATCTTGTTATGCTCAAATCTCTTCCAGACTCCTCTTGCTAAATTAAAGGCTCTGTGTTCTATAACTAAGCTATTGTTATAATTGGGCTGTAGAGTTGGGGCAATTTTGGTGTATCTGGAGTCCGAGTCAGTAAAAATTCCCTATTTCACAGATAACAGTTGTGATAAAGTAGTTCACTGCTGTAATAATTAAGCCCACGGCAGAGTTGTCACTAGTATGACGCTCGTTTGAGCTATTCTGCAGCTTTATACATCTTTGTAATCTTGGATTATACTTGGCTCATGAAAAATATTAAATTGAATATGCAATTTACGCTTAGTGTTGATATAATTTAATCAGGTTTATACAGTAAGATTACATTCTACATATATATATCCCCTGCATACTAAGTGTGAGAAAGCAGAGGTTATCAACCCATGCCTGCTTCAGACACCTGTCTGTACTCTCCATATGAATCTTTTTTCTGTATTTTTTGGTACAAATTTACACACCACCTAAATTCTAGGCAATCAAATAAGTGACCCCCTTAAGTTTCAATTTGCCCTCTATATCCAGCAGAGATCAGCACACACAGGAAAAAGGCAGTAGCTTCTTTACAACTTCCTCTGTCTGATACAAGAGCTTAGCGGAACTGATTTTTGGATTAAATTGTAAGTACACTAATCATGTTTAAATTGCAAGGCTTCTTGTGTATGGATAGTGGAGGAATGTGTGCTTGTTTATAAATAAACTGCAGGGCTATGTGTATGTATGTGTAATGCAGCGATGTATAAATGTGTATAGTGCAGATTGTGTACATCATGCAAATTTCAGGGATCTTGTGTATGTTTCTGCGAACAGTGCATGTTGTGCATCCGTTCTTGTGTAAAATGTAGGGCTCTGTGTATGCAAATCATGTATTGTGCTGGGCTGTGGCTTGTTTGTGTATATAGTGAAGGCTGTGTGTATATTTGTATAAAGTAGGACTATGAGTGTTTGTGTTTATCAAAGTGTTTGCACATTTAGTTGGTATAACCTTTTATATTTATTATTTAGTGAAAGTGGCATTTCATTCACAATGACAAAAGGCTGTCAAACAAAACAAAGTCTGCTGTTTATAAGCATTTTACACTATCAAGAGATGGGAAATGATGTGTGCCAATGTATTATGGAAGAGAATGATCAAAAAAAGCATGTAATGCAAAAATGAGCAGTTTTGTTCCGCTGCGTACACACGTGCAATTTTTGTCGTTGGAAAGGATCGTGAAAGATGCAGTTTGCATGAAGAGGTTACTACCTGAAAGACCTATACCACTGAATGAAGCTATAAGCATTGGTATCTCAGGATCATCCTCATCAAAAGGAGAACTAGACTGTGAAGTCTAATTGGACAAAATGGAACTTTCACAAGTAAAGCTACGATGCCTAAACCCAGAAAAATGACTGGTAAATGTCCAATTAAAGAAATTCCAGCAGGATTTTGCACAGGATTAACCTCCCTAGCGTTCTAATTCTGTCCAAATCCGTGAAAAAAGCATAACAATTTTTTGCATGGAATAAATTTAATAATGTAATATTAAACTTTAAAAAAAATCTGGTAAAAAAATAGTTAAAAATGTAATATAACTGTACAGTAGCAAATAAAATATATATAAATTGTTATATATATGAAGATTTCTTTGTATTGGACTCAATACAGCTATTTTGTGTTGAATCCAATACAAAATTATTTGAATTTCCCACCACTCTGCCCGCACCGATGTCACGGGAAACCCCATAGATCTTGGCTCTTCACTTTGCGTGGGAGAAGATGTGTCCCCAGGACCTATGGAGACCTGAAGGACGACAGGGGACAACGGAGCAAGGTAAGTGGGGTTTACCGCTTTTTGCAAGTAAAATCCACTGCAAGTCACACTTGGGATTACCACTAGGGAGGTCAAAAGAAGTTGAAAATTCTGACCACTCATTGAAATCAACTATAGAAGAAGCCATCCTTGTTTATCCAGAAATTTTAGCAATGTGGAATTCTGTTTTGGACAACAATAGCATAGTTAATTTTGGTCTGTTATCGCTAACTATTGTACAGCTATATGTTGTAAATGTTAGGTTTATTTACCACTTATGCTGTTTTTTTTGTTTTTTATTTGCTTCATGTAGTTTAATAGATGGTTTTAAAGCAGCAAATTATGTAGTTTATATTTTTGAAACACATTGTTTCTGACCCTCATATCTGCAGATACTTTACCATTTATAGCTTCTTGATAAAAACAATTTAAATATTACCTTTTCATTTTTGTGTTTTTAGTTTCAAATTGAGGCATAAACTTTACTGCTTTACATGCTGGTCAATAGGGTATAGTGTAAGCTCTCTGGCCAGAAGTTTTTGTTTCCAAAAGCAGGCCATCTTCCTATAGCTGAGATTTGGCAGTGATGAAATGCTGCGTATGTTGTTTCAATCAACATGGAACATTAGCATATATAAGAGGAGGTGAAGTCAGTGGTACTAAAAATTGTGGATTCGAAATCCAAGGGTTTTTGTACCAACAACACAGCCCTGGATATAAAGGATGACTTTCTAGCTTAATTTTACTTTTCAGCAGTGGAACTGGATCCCTGGCAGATTCCTAACTCCAATGAATGACTAAGCTTCTAAAGACAAAGAAAGACCAATGGAAACCTTGTAAGCCTCTGACTGAGCTACACATCCTAGTTTGGTTTCCATAAGCGTCTACCTGCAAATTTGACACTTGTTGATTTCTATCACCTTGTTTCCACTATTTTGGTATTATCCGTATTTCACTGTCTTAGGAAAAAATCCTTCATCACAGTCAATTTAGTACTACAGAATCTCTAGTTTTAAAAATCTCTTACCTGTTATCAGGCAGAACTGCATCTGTGGTTAAAGGAGATGTGAAAATTTTACTACATTTGATCATACCTAGGATTGGACTTTGACTCCTACTGTTATCCTCATATGTCCAATGGTCTACGTTTCTTCTGCATTTGCAGTCATCACTTCATCACACTTGTTACAGCACCTCTACAATTCAGTTCTGTCATCTCTCACTCACTGTGTATTATACTACATCTTCCACACATCGATGACCCTTACTGGTGCTTTATGAGCTTATATAATTTAATAATTAGGTTAAATTGCTCCAAGGACCCAAGGTACATTTTGGGGCGGGTTCTTGTCAGAACTATCCAAGCAGTAGGAGACTCTAAAAGGCTAGTCATGATGTGATGTTGCAGCCTTCTTTTTCTCTTCTTTGGGCTGGGTGGCTTTTTACTGACGCAGTGAGCGTCAATGATGTCAGCAAGACTCCACCAATAACATGCACCAATACATTTAGAATGTATCAATAAACATCTTGCAGAGCAGTACTGGGGGGCACCCTAAACTGAAAGTGAGTATTGCAGCAATTTTATCCAGGAAGGGGAGAATTAAAAAAAACAAAAAAAAACAAACAATAGCCCAGGCCTAGAGTTGGACTTTAGGGCTGCATGATTAATTTATATCTTTAAAAGCTACCTGATGTATTTTTTTCTATATATATATATATATATATATATATATATATATATATATATATATATATATATATATATATGTGTATAAAAATATAACAGTGACAATGTTTGTGTTTTTTATTGAATCTCTTAGAAAGGAACAGAGATCTGACATAATATGACTCATCACAAACAGGGGATTGGACTTTAACCTTAGGAAGTATCCATAGTTTGGATACTCTCTTCCACTACATCCAGGTTGAAATGGGTAATCTTCTCTGACAGAACACCAGTGGTGCCTTTCTTGTACTTGTAATTTCCAGATCTATAAAACAGAATATGCCATTACTGTACAATTTTATACAGTAAATTGTGAGATCTAATTGTTACTAATTTGCCTCCCAGAGAAGAGTAGACAAATTTTAGATACAGTGAGGATGAAAACTTTACTTACCTTACGCCTTTCTTGTTTGCCACATCATGAGGGCGTATGTAATCCACCTTATTCTTTGTAATCACACACAAGTCAATGTTGCTACCGGAGCCCAAGTCATTGAAGATTCCCGAAGCAATGGCATCCCGTACCAATTGCTTGGCCTCGTCTTCCTGCAGACGTAAACATTAATCAACATAGAATGCATTCAGAAAATTCAGATAAACCTCTTAACCATTGTGTTCCATAGGACAGGTTGCATGATCCACAGCAGCCACAGCAAAGTATCTTTATGCATATATGCATCTCTTGTGTAGATTCCCTTTTATTTTTCTATCCCTGTGCCCCCTGTCACACTAAGTGTCTTTACAAACATTTTTTTTAACTAAAAGCTAATAGAAATTACCTATATTTATCTATCCATTCCATATACTTGTTGAGTAAATGAATCTGGATAAAATTACAAAGAGAATGGATCTAGACAGCTAGGATTCCTAAACTCTGCTTTTTTTTGCTAATCAAACAAATCTGGGTACAGTAATAAGTCTAGAACGATGCCCAAACTTGTTTAATCTGGGGGCCAACGTTGACATTATTTGCATTTTATCTTAAACATTATTGAACAATAAATTGAAACGTTAAACAAAAAGAAATTGAATTGTTTCTAGTTACCGTAACAAACATGAACCAAAAAAAAAGAAAAATGACAAACCAAGAATTTCTGCATTAACCATTTGATGCTCATAATATTATTGAAAGATACAAAATTAAAGATACAAAATCATACAGTGCTGTCCAGTCATATATTGCTCCCAGCTTACCATTCATGTACCAAAGAGCAGAAACTACACCATACAATGCATCCCGTCAGTTATAGGGGGCCGTTAACCTTCTTTGTACCCCAAAATCTCTGCAATGGATACTTCCAGATAAATGGAATTCATTTAACAGATAGCCAAGGGGGACATGTTTTTAATACTACATCTTCAGGTGCCTACAGCTCCCTGGTAAATTAGGGTTCACAGAGGGTAAGTGGCCGGCTATGTGACAGGGTAGCACGGTATGACGGGTGTAGTTTTTTAAATCTTGCAATGGCACTGTATCGATGACATTTAGGGGGAGTTCGTCATAAGAGTTCCCCACTTGCAGTTACATTTCCCTTTTCTTACAGGGAAACTGGGGTTAAAAGAGAGTAGGGGATAGTTATGTGTGACAAGGTAGTGTGATATGATGGGTATAACATTGGGGGGGAGACAAAAGGCATTTCCTACTGGTTCCCACATTTCCAGTTGCCAATTTCTCTGTTTTAGAGAAATTGGGGGTCACAGAAGGTAAATGGTCAGCTATATGTAACAGGCAGCCCACCAGCCACTCAGTCCATCACCCTGCAGTGTCAGCGGATTTCAGGAAGGGGTAACTGCAACGCAACCTCACCACCAGTCTGAATGCAGTCTTGAATGTAGTTCTGGGGCACCACAGTACAGAGCAAACTGACAGTACCCTAACTCTCATTGAGTTTACATGTTAGAGACCCCCGGGTTGTTGAATGTGAAAACATTCCTGCTTGTTATTAGGATTTTATGCTTTTGACCCCGTATCTGGCATTGTTATGTTTAGGGAGCTAAAATTTGTTTTAACAACAGCTCTCAGTGTCCCTGTGTACCCTGAAAATATCACATTTCTATGACAGTGTATGTCAGTGTAGCATATATGTAGGTTTACATTTGGGTAACGACAGCATCATAAACACAGACACAGCTTTCATCCTGCTGCTGGGATTATCTAACAGTACAAGGTAGGCAGGGAGCAGACACAGCTGATTGCTGAGGTTATAGTACACACCCACTCTCTCCCTCTCCTGGCAGCAGATCTCAGACTAACAGGGGAGATGCGAGCACCCCATCCTCCGCAAAACGATGAGCAGACAGAACAGAGAGGAAATGACCAGATCTGGCAGCTGACCGCAGGTCGTAGGTTGGGCACCCTTGGTCTAGAACATGTGATCTCTAAAAGCTTGAGGAAAACTTTTTCTATCAAGTATTTAAAATAATACCATCATGGTCATTGTAAAGAATTTTTACATGCCTAAAAAATAAATTCTTTTTTTCATTTGTACATAAGTCCTTTTTTTTGTGGTATGAAAAATAAGGAACCTTTTTTTTTGCACCATCTCTAAAAGCTGTTGAAACCAAACCAACCCCTATAGTGTAAGAGCATTAGATTCCAGAGGTCCATGCTGAGCCCTTTGGTAAACGTTGTTATGGAACCTGAATTAAAATTTACATGCAGAGGGAACAGTGGATGCTCTAAATGTGTTGTTTTTATTCAGGGTAACAAAATGCATACTGTAGCTAAGAGTACCTTTGTTCACAAAATAAGATACATGAAGGTTATGTTACATCTGTTACACTTTGTGCAAAATGGTCTCTTATTTGTGAACTTATTGCAAAGCAAAATAAAGTTGATCCCTCTCCATGCAATATACATTAAAGATGCTTAATTTTTATTTTTACTGGTTCACCTATGCCTGGCCAAAAAGATATAGTTTTCATATACAGTCACAATAACTCATTGTGTGGTCCATAACATAGGAATGTGGACTGCAACTATACCACAGCCTAGTGAATCCACTCCTAGTCTTGCCCAACCATGACGCAATGAAAAAAAACAAGGCTTTTTTTGTATATTAGAACCACATTAACAATTACATCTTTTATAATAGGCACAGGACCTGTCAATGTATAAACTGCCGGGTCCCCATTTGAGCAGTGGTGTCATGCTGACCATTTTTACTCAAAACTTTATGTAGTCTCCTGTCTGATTCTGATTATCCTATATAATCATATTATCAGGCTAACAAAGAAAGAGATCCATTATTAGGATACACATCCAGGTAAATCTGAAAACACAGCCATTTCCTGCCTGCTTTAGACAAACAGCATGTGTATAATTAAAAAGAAGAAAGTTTTGAAGAAAATAACTGGGATTGTGAGTAGTTTATAGCTATGAAGTGCAAACTACCTGGGAATATGTTACCCCTGGGTCTGCAGTGCTGCTTCTTAAATGAGATTACAATAAGAGTGATGTACGGTAAGACGAGTCAGCGGTGACAAGCAGCTCTTTATAGAGCTATCTGTTTGCTTCCATCACTGTATCACACAATGTGTCCCTGGGCTCCAATGTGCACAGCTATTTACCAGCAGATGACAAATGGCCAGCACTTGGAAAAGGCAGGAAAGAGATCCAGATCAGTCACCGCAGCTGCAGTATGTAGCTTGCGGTGGCCTAAACGGCCCCAGAGTTCATTAAACTGACCGGTAATGGTTCTCTCAAGAAGCATCAGAGGAATACTCTGGTAAGGACAAAAATAAACAAGTCAGGCTCGAATGGCAATCCGAAACGCTTGTTTGATAAATTATTTATAACGTGCACAATTGTCTTCATTTAATATCAGAACTGCTAGTGGCATCTTTAAAAGATGATTTATGTGCCGTAACGCTATTAAACTTTATATGAGCCCTTGGCTGGCCATAAAGTCTGCAGAGATTTAAAGAACGAGCTTTAAACTGTCGAGGCCTGCCTGATGGCAGACATGGGGCTGTATTAAATCTTAGCTTTAAGCCGGCTATTGGGAGTGTGGAGGTTTCATGCAGGATCAGGTGCTGATGGATTACCGTGATGGGCATTTTATGATTTAGCTATTGAAGGAGGTCTGCCGTGGATATGCGGCTTCACCCACTGGCAGGTTTGGGAAATTTGCACATGCCAGTAAATACTAAAAAAAATTTTTGCCAGACGGTCTTGCAATAGCTTTACAGCAGCATTCATTTTAAAGGTTCCATGGACCAAAACAGCTCCTCTTAGACAATCCTTATAGCATTAGGAAACACATTTAATGAGTTTCAACAACTAACAAGAGAAGATTTATTTTGAGATATTCTGATTATATACCAAAATATTATCTTATTGGAAAAAAAAAACTATATTTCCAGTTAGCACATACTAATCTATATTTTTAATGTGGTTTTTAGATTTTGACGTGCTTGGGCTTCAATTTTTCTTTTGCTTTTGTAGACATAAAAATGGGAACCAATTACTTCCACTGAAACACATGGACCTGACAGATTTTGAGGAGGGAATGGGAAATGTCAGATTCCCTGTTTTATGAAAAACAAAAAAAAAAAGCCTACTCAACACCTGTTGAGGTACAACATAGCTATATAGGGTACACATGTATTAGATAAGTTAAGCATTTTCATGGCCATACTCTGTCAATCGGCAGTTAAGAAATCCTAAAAAAATTTGGACACTCGGGACGTAAAGATATCTACTCAATAAACAAGATAACAGAACTTCTGTTGATCACACTAAGTGCTAAGAGCTAAAAAAAATAGGTTGGTCATTTTTTTTTTTTTTTGCTTTTTAACCTTTAAAACACTGTGGGATTAAGACAAGGTACAAGAGCGCTGCGTGTAACCAGTCCGACTTGCCTGCTTTAGCATAAGCAACTTAATACAAAATCAAAACATAACATCAATGGCTTTGGTAACTGCATTTACCTCTCCAAGCTCCTTTATTGGGGTATTGTAAAATTCCTTTGTCAAAGCACTTCATATGATACATAAAAATTGCATAACTAATGCTGTACTATACTTTAACATTGCTTAAATAATTCTGAACTACTTTCAGTTTTCTATTCCTTCCACTTTTTTGGGATAGTTATGGTGACATAGGGACTGAGATCTGGAGACTAGATGAAAAGGTTTACCAACAATGTGCAGTAATCTGCGATGATGTTTGAATCTGTTAATATGTATACCCCCCTCCCCCTCAAATATAGATCTGTCATGCATATGTATCCCACTATACTACAGATACATAAGAACTGCAGGTCACAGCATGCTTTGAAATGCAGTTTCTTATACCAAGAAATTAGTTGGGTTTTGGATTTGCTATGAGTGTGCTTAAACTTGTATTGAAACGGGAGGTTACCCATATTGGAGGTTGCCAATTCCAAGGCATGCTAGTTTTCATCTGTACCCAATAACTGCTAGAAAGGACATGCTAAGTTTTCAAAATTAACATAATTAACAAATTGATTAACATGGCTTTATCCAGCACCCAGATCGTCCCAATGTTAGCAAATGCTTAGACCTCTGCATATTTATGTCTCCAGGCTGCTCATGCTACTACATTACCAATGCCAAGTGAGGCTTAGATGGCTTAAAGATATAAAAATTGTCCACATGATATTGCAAAGCTGAAAAAGGGAGCTTGCAGCATCATGTGTCTGTATACTGAGGCTAGACCTTTTTATGAGAGCTGCAAGAATATCTAACTCTGTACATTCAGACAGCCCTCCCCTTCCCTAATTGCACCTCACACATGCAATAAAACATGTTAATATTTCATTGCAGCAAAGGAAGATACTGAAGGATAAATTCAGCATCTGTTGTCTGCAGGGTGACAGGTCCCTGCAGAGAGGCGCTCATGTTGTAATTGAGTTCTATACTGAATTAATCAGCAGTTTATCTTTTTCCAGTAAAATAATGTAAATCCAGGTTAGTGGCACAAACATTAACTATTCATTTATACCAAGTAAGCTACCAAAACAAAAAACAATAAAGCTCCGAACTAAAAGCCAGTGACTGAAAGCAGCGAGGTGTAGGGTTTATGCAGCAATAATGGCAACAATATAAATAGGGCAAAAACCTACAAAGGATTTTCCTGGAACTCCAAGACTCATTACATCTGCACTTCTACAAATGAGGGGCATAAATGTGTTAATCAGACTGTCTGCTCAAACATGTGCTTTGGTTCTGGGGGATTAATCAGCAACATCAAATAAAATGTTGGCATACAAAAAAATTATTTAAACAGTCACACAAATACTGCAAAGACGATTAAGTGGCCAGATAGTTTTAAATAAATATTCTGTGTGTTCTCCCACAATTTTTTTTAAGCTGTGGACGAGTTGTCATAAAGTGGGCTAGGCAACACATGCAAAATGCAGTATTCTCAGCTGTATCAGTTGTTGCCATATGAATCCAGTAAACGCTAAACATATTTTGGCTTTTTACCACCCCCTATCTTTTTGTTCAAATTTTCTATTGCCCACCCACCATCTTTGTTTTAAGTATTATGGTGTGTGTGAATCGTGATTGGATAGAGCAGCTGTAGGTTTTCTAATATGCAAATTGTAGCATGTTTAATTTTTCTAAAAAAAAAAAAATCTCCTAAATAAGGAACTTTTATTAAAAATTTTCAACAAGCAAAAGTTTTAGATGTGGCTTCTAGATGTCAAGGGACGTAGTTGCTCACTGCATAGCCAGGCTCTGGTTCCTGATTTGCAGTGCTCCTGCTCCTTTTCACAATATAAGTCTAAGTCAACCACCTTATTTAAAAAAAAAAAAAAACGCATTCCCTATGTGGAAAATGTAAATAGAAAGATTTTCAAGGTATATTAAAGTTTAGCTAATCTCAGTAGGAATCAAACATGGTCCAATATTTGAAATGTGCTTTTCCCAGGCTATCACCATTTACTCAATATAATGCAATTTATTCAAAATGACCATACATCATAGGGAAAATTTTTTTTTGTAAGAAAGACATTTTTTAAACAAGCCAGAAGATTAATATATCAAAGAAATCCATTTTTGCACTGATAAGCACCTGAATAAATGTTCACCAGTAAACAGCTGACAAATATGGTTTTAGCAATATGTGGCGTTTTGGTGATGCAGATATATAAAATCCATAAAATCAAGTTTTGAGCCCTGAGCTAAACAAGCAGACACTGACTGGTTTCAGAAGCCGTCTTTACCCAAAAATAAACAAGATTAGATTTAAAGAAACTGGTTAAATATAGATGCCATCATCCCCAAATATAGGATGTACTCAATGATAATCAAATAGAAGCAAATGATAGTTATGCAATGAATGTTAGATTTATCCATTTAGTAAAAGTTTAAGAAAAACTTACAAAAGAATTCTGGTAGTGTTTACGGAAAAATATATATAGACAATCATAGCCTAATCCTGGCTGAAAACACAAGTCAATAAAAAGATATTAAGGCCGTGTACAGGCTGGGATTCATTGCTTAGGTTAGATCTATAGCTACCCATATGATAAATGAAAGTAGTTCTGCAGTTGGTGTCAGGAGCATGGCATCAGAGGCTTAAAGCAAATGCAAGGCCTTTACAGCTGAAGCAAATGTGGTGTTTGGCAACCTATAAATGCTCTAGAGGCTGCTGCTTGCTTCTTTGTGAAATATGGTTCCATAAATCAGTCTGGAAAAGTGGCACTTGTGCACATCATCTATCAATGCGGAGAAAGCTTCCAGGCAGGACCAGGCTTGTCAAGATTGGCAGTGATAAAATACACGCTACTTACATACAAGATGTGCTAAAGCTACAGAAGTAGAATCCTACTGGTGATAGCATGCTTGAGGCAGAAACAGGAGCTTTAGCAGCTCATCTTCAAAAGGCATAAAGCCAAAGCTTTTGCAACCTGCAGAAATTGGCTAAGCCTGTAGCCCTCAGCTCCTTCAACTTGAAATATCTTCAAAGTCATGCAGTCTAACTGGAGGGCACAGCACCTGCAACCCCAGATTTCATCCTATTTTCTCTTTCCAGCTCTCTGTGTAAAATGCAGAAAAGATATAAGGCGTTGTACAAAGAGTTGAGGTTTAGGATGAGGACAATGCATTTCTAGAGCACTACAAGTGACAAAAATAGGCAAATCAAATGTAAAAGAACATTGCAAATGATAGAACAAAAAATGCAGTAAATAAAGTTTAGTAAAAATGTTAAAAAAGCTACAAAAAGTAAAAAAAAAAAACCAGACAAGCAGTAAGGAAGGTCTCAAGTCATACATTTCACTTACCATAATAAAAGGTTGCCATTGCTGAATTTCTCTTACAAAAAAGCTAGTTTGGATGTCACTGGCATTTTAATACTTTAGGTTAATGAACCAACATATAAAAAAAAGCACATAGACCGTGACCTAGGTTGGTGACTGGATTTCAAAATTAATGTATCAACTTTACAGTAATGTAAGCAGAATTTTGAAAAGGAGAAGTTTGCAATGACAGTGAAGAAATTTCCCTCTAGGAGTCCATTTACCCTATTGGTGCCGGCTGTAACTGCAATTAACGGTCTTACCTGCCCGTTTGCTCTGGGTTTATGGGAACAAAGTGGAGGTTCGTATGCACTTTGGTTGCAAGGATTTTTTGTGGCTGCCTCTGCACATGCCAGGGATGAACGACTCACCCTGGCCCAGCCAATCTAGATGGTCAAAGATCGCAAGGAGGATGTGAAAAAAGAAGATGGTGGAACTCTGCAAGAGGTCAATGACAGGTAATGTGGGGCCTAATTCCGCTTTAAATTGCATTGAAACTCAGGAGGGTGCCTTTAAACAAAATTAATGCATATGTTCTCCTCTAAAGCAGAATTATACACAAACTTATTTTATCCCTGTGTGGTCCCAATCTGCAGATTTCAACCTGTGGATTCAATCCACAAGGCAGAAAGTGACTTTACCAACTGCAAGAAGAGCCATGACTGAGACCACTGCACACGTAGGGAGGAGCTGTGACTGTCTGGTGTCACACTGCCAAAAAGCCTTTCCAGAAAGATGTTGTGGTAGATTCCATCTCCCATTGCACATGTTATTGTACTCCATTCACTTTGGAATCATTACAAAAAACAAGAAGGCACTCTGTCTGGGGGAAAAGAAGTTTAAGCTCCGGATAAGTAGGAGATTCTTCATTGTAAGGTCTGTGAAATCGTGGAATAGGCTCCCTCAGGAAGTAATTTCAGCAACTACTATATAATACTTTAAGAAAAAGCTGGATGCTTTTCTAGAAGCACAGAATATAACTGGGTATTAAGGCTTTAAAGTAAAGATAACGGAGACCATTGATCCAGGGAACATCCGACTGCCTCATGGAATTAGGAAGGAATTTTTTTCCCGTTGAAGCAAATTGTACCAGGGTTTTTTTTTGCCTTCCTCTGGACCAACCATGTGGATAGGGTTTTATATCTGGGATAAGTTTACTTCCCTAATGGTTGAACTTGATGGACTTTGTTCAACCTGACCTACTATGTAAGACTAGGTATGGAAAAGATAACAATCCCTAACATGGCTGAGCCATATTTGTCTTATTCAAGTAAGCAGGGACTGAGAACAAAAAATTATATCCAGGGAAATTTGGTTCACAATAACCGAGACCCCCAGCTATGCAGTGGAAAACTGCTAAAGCTACACAGAATGTATGCACAGAATGAAGTCAAGAGTTGTACTAAAGGTACATAGCTGCCGATTGGGGGCACATTTAAAGCAAAACTATCTAAGTAGGGTTCCCAGCCTTTGGCAAAGTATACACGACTTGGAATTTGATCAAATTATTGGCCACTATATGCCCAAAAGCATTGGTTTTTGCAGCAAATATGAGGTTTAGAACTACTGTCAGATTGTAGGATAAAAAAAGTGAAAAATGACCAAATGTAACAAAAGGGCAAGGTATGTTAGGAATTAATTAGCTGCTTACAGCCATAATGCAAGATATAATACATACAAGTCTATTAAACATCCATGACTATAACATTTGATGATAATGGACTTAGTATAGCATTGGGGGGGTCGAAGTTCTTTGAAGTGAAAAGGTTGACAGACAATGCAACATATGCAGTGTTCAGGACCTTTCAAACACTCCAGAGCTAAAAATACATAAGTATATAACCACACATGGCACTTTCCAATCTCCCTGGGTCTGTTTTACAGGACATATCAGATTGCAGAAAAAAGGTTGTCTTTTTTTTTTTTTTTTTTTAATTTTTCAGCAGTATTCAAATGTTCCTTTCTTTAAACTTGTTTAATTAGAATCCAACTGCTAATTTGCAAGTCAATACCAGAGGGTGCAGGCCAGCCTTCCTTTGAATACTGTCCCTGTGATCTACTGTGCTCACACACTGCCATCCTTCAGTAGCCTCCATAAGCTTTTCTGACAATTAGTGCAGGGTAAGCTGTATTGATCTTGACAGGGAAAATATTAATCTTCCTTCCATTTTAATGAACCATAATCTTCAAGGGGGTTTATTCTCCTGCTTGCTGGGCCAAATCGCGACAATGGGTAATCTTCGCCACATCCTGCATAACAACTAAATGCAAATGAGATTGTTGCTGTCTGAGGAGATATCTCTTTGCCCTTCGGAGACTAAATCAAAACAGTTACAAGTTACCCCTCATCAACAATATCATCTATTTAAAGCTTTTTTAGCAGTCTGACGAAATGTAGGGTGGCAGTTCATTCACATATCAATTTTTATTAGATTTATTGGTTTCAATCAATTTTTGAAGACTGGCCCACAAAGCCCAGTTTCATTGAGCTGCTTTTTATTATTATTCCAGCAACTGCTTCCAGATAAGTATATTAATCTGGATACTGCCTAGTACGCAACCAGACAAAACCAGCAACAGATCGATTTTGTTCTCAATTAACCCAATATGCATATATCTTTAGGTCTAGCTTGTAAAAGCAAATAGAATGATAAATAGCACAGCGCAAAAAAAAAAAAAAAAAAAAAAAAAAATGATTTCACTTGCCAAGGATTTTTTAAAATATTTAGCATATTTCAGGTCTGCTGAATCTAGAAATTACATAATTTTTATTGAATTGGCTCTAGTTCTTGCGATACAAGAATCGGAATAGACGATTTACAACAAATGTTAACACAGCATATTATCAATCTTTATTTACACGGATGTTTTGCATTTTATATATTAAATGTAGCATCATTTTCATGAAACTTTCATTTGCCTTCTTTTTATTCATACAATTTATTTACAGAAATAGGAGTTCTTCAAGAAGTTGTTTAAATGACCCTAATATGAATATTCTCAGCAAAAACAGAAAAAAAAAACATTACAAATACTGTAAAACAAGCATATCTTGCATATTTTTGTATTAAACTAGGGGGCCAAGATAAGTATTGGGCTCCCCATATGGTACGCAAAGCTTTTGTAGAGTGTCTACTTCGGTGGAAAAATGGAAAACTGAAAAGTTTGAAATTTAATGTACCTATGGTATGGCGAGAGCCCACAAATTATGATTGTTTTTTTTTTGCAGTGAATGTAAAAGGTTTCAATCATTACAATAAAAACAAATGGGCGTTCCCTGATTTGGAATCAGCAAGACGACCTGTGCTGTATGGTGCTAATGATCCTATACCAGTGTTCAGTACACTCCTTGATATTCCTGTATCCCACATGGATGATATACAGGGTTTGGAGTGTAATCAAGGAGTTAGCAGTGGAAGTGAATATGAAGGAAGTGTTTCATCAAACAAGCAGTTCCCCCAAGAAGAGCTCAATGATTTAAAACGTGACCTAAGTCTGTCAAAAAAAAGCATCTGAACTTTTAGCATTCAGGCTAAAAGTAAAGAACTGTCTGAGACCAGAAGTTAAACTGTTTATAGACAAGAGAGGTGACACTCCTACCATGAAAATCCTATCAGTGAAGATGGAGACTCTGTATACTGTTGTAACATCCCTGGACTACTTGCCCATATGGGAGTAACAGAATATCGAGCAGAAGACAGGCGGCTTTACATAGACCATTCCACTGTTTTACTGCATGATGGCAACTGCTATGCATCAGTTCCAATTGGTCACTCAACAAAACTTAAAGAATATGAAAATATCAAAATGGTCTTACAAAAGCTTTGTGATCACGAAAACCAATGGTTCATATGTGTTGATTAAAAAAATGGTGAACTTCCTACTTGGACAGTAAAGTGCCCATGTTTCATCTGCTTGTGGGATAGTAGAGCAAAACAGGATCACTGGAAAAAGTGACATAGAAAACATGAAAAAAGGTGCAGCGAACATCATTAACGAACCAATGGTTGACAAAGAAAAAATAATTCTCCCTCCACTACACATAAAGTTGGGATTAATAAAGCAATTTGTTAGAGCTCTAAACAAGGACGGTGATTGCTTCAAATATAATTGTAGATTCTTCCCTGGATTAAGTACTGAAAACTTAAAAGCAGGAATCTTTGATACTTTGATAGACCCCAGATTCAGAAACTGATAAATGATTCAAATTCAAGTTACATGACTGATACTGAAGCTTCTGTCTGGCACGGCTATGTCATGGTTGTCAAGAACTTCTTAGGTAACCATAAAGCACAAAATTATAAAGAACTGGTACAAAACTTGCTTTTAAATTTTAACATTTTGGGTGCTACTATGAGTATAAAGGCACATCTTCATAGCCATTTGCAAAAATTTCAGTGATTTTCAGTGAGGAACAAGGGGAGAGATACCATCAAGATAAAAAGGTGATGGAAGAAAGGTATCAAGGCAGATGGGATAGACTGGCAGACTACTGCTGGAGCCTTCAACGTGATTGTCCTGATTATTAGCATAAGAGGATATCATACAGTTTTTCAATGACCTCTTTGTGATTAGTTCTGTAAATATACGGAATATAGAAGATATTGTCATTGTCATAAAAAAGTGAAATTTTCAGGGTACACAAGGGACCCAGAGTGCTGCTACAAAATCAAATTTAAGCTGCCTAAACATAACAAGTTGCCAGATTTGGGGTCACAAGCATAAAATCCTAACAATCAGGGATAATTTCAAATTGACGAGGCTATTTCAAGATCAGAGTTCCCAAATTGACTTTGCAAGTTAGGGACCTCCAGGGGCCACTACCATGGCAACGAGCATTAGGATACTGTCAACTTGCTCTGTGCAGTGGTGCCCCAAATATATATTTGCTAGTTCACAAAACTTCATGGCAGCATTCAGACTGGTGGTGAGGTTGCGGTGCAGTTAGCCTTTCCTTATGCCATAGAATACTGCCTAAGGGATGACGCTCACTACCGCCTGGAGTCAAATCTGCAGACACTGCGGTGCAAGGGACTGGGTGGCTGGTGGGGTGCCTGTTACATATAGCTGGCCACTCTTCTTTGATCCCCAATTTCTCTGGAACAGAGGGATGTTGGCAACTGAAAATGTGGAAGCCAGTAGGAAACCTCTTTTGTCCCCACCACTCTCCATTAAAATGGTATACCCATCATATCAACTACTCTATCTCACATTGCTATCCCCTTACTCTTTATAAACCAAATGCAGCAGTTATGACTAACTCCTCTAAAGTTTCATCACTACGGCACCATCACAAGATACAAAAAAAACTTTACCTGTCATACTGTGCTACCTTGCCATACATATCTGCTCACTTACCCTCTGTGCCAGGTAAAGACAGTAGAGAAAGGGAAAAGTGGGGGGACTCTTGTGGCTAGCCCCCCCCAACTAGAGTTTTATCGCTTGTATCATACCATGGTGCCCTATTCCATATAAATGTCAGCTTATTTTATATTAAAATGTAGGTAAAGTGTAAGACTCTTGTGCCAAATTTCCCCTAAATTTTTACTGCTGCCATGCCAAACTCCCCCTAAAATTTTATTGTTGCTGTACCATCATAAGTTAAGAAAAACTATACCTTTTATACCATGCTATCCCTGTCATGCATATCTGGCCACTTACCTTCTGTGAACCCAAATTTCTCAGGAAAGCAATATGACTGGCCAGCACTGGATGATAGCTTTAGTTTTGTATCTTTTATTAATTCAATGTTACATTAATGAAAATGAACATGAAATGGTGAGTGCAGAAATTCTTGATTTGTATTTTCTTTTATTTGGTGCATGTACATTACAAAAACTAACATTTCAATTTAATTATTAAAGCTATTCTAAAACTTTTTTAAACATACATTTTTAATGTTTGTTCGCATTGTGGCCTGTGAGTTTTATCTAAATGTCAACAGCGGCCCGCAGATGAAAAAAGGTTGGTCACCACTGGTATAGCATACAAGGTTTTTTTTTTGTTTTAAATACCATTTATCTTTGATTATGTGTGGTACATTGTTTTTTGAGCAGGTAAAATTTTTATATAAACCATTTCTGAGAAAAATTAACTTATTCATTAAACATCAGAGCATGGTAGCTCAGTGGTTAGCATTCTGGCCTTTACAGTGCTAAGTTTCAGGTTGAAATCTCGGCCAGGACACTATCTGCATGGAGTTTGCAGGTTCTCCTTGTTTGTCTGGGTTTCCTCCGGGTGCTCAGATTTCCTCCCACATTCCAAAAACATGAAGTTAGGTTAATTGGCTTCCGCCCCAGAAAAATTACCTTAGACTGTATCAAAGATATATGACTATGGTAGGGACATTAGATTGTGAGCCCCTTTGAAGGACAGCTAGTGACATGACTATGGACTTGCTGTATAATAATTTGGCGCTATATAAATACTGTGTAATATTAACATCAGTGCATGATGATCTAGATGAGTTGGGAATGTCCTCACTATATGCATGAACATCTTCACATGTCTGTCATCCGACTAGGATCTTATTTTCTTTAGTAAATCAGCTATGACACCCTACTGATCACTAGTGAAAGTTTGTAATATTTGCTTAATAAACACTGGGCAATATAGTTACAAAAAGCTCATAAGTTTTGATCAAAAAGTAGAAATTACAATGCTAATATTTTTCATTGAAAAGTTAGAAAAACCTTTAGTGAAGGTTTGCATACTGTGCAAATCTGGCATTCCTGGCTTCTCTTGTGTGTGCCAGGGGTGCCACATGTGCACGGCTTTTCGCAATGGCTGTAGATTTTAGCTGCGCAGAAGAAAGAAAAATTGTGGTGCCCTGCAAGGTAGCGTGGATAGGCAAGTGCCGCAGGCTTTCGTTCAACTATAACTATTTATTTAAAGCTAGTCACCCCAAAGTTCCTCCTCCCATAGCCATATTTTTCTGATGATTTAGGTCCCATTTATGCTTGTAATTAACTTATTACTTGTTGTGGCAACATATATAGCTTGTAACACATTAACATGCTTTGCATTAAGGCAGCTCATTCAATTACACTGACTGCTAACACACCAGAATAAAAACAAAAACATACACTTTGTTATTACAAAGCATATCACAACCACATCTGATGTGATAACTATGCCCTTTTGTGTACTGCAGACACTTTGGCATTGATTATTGCTATTGTAATAAAAATGCAATGCTCTTAAGGAGGTGTGAAGGGCTCATTAATTTTACTATTCATATCTAAACTTAGTTTTTCTTTCTTCATTTTGCTTTGCAGAAACAAAGTAAAAAAAAAAAATGAGGTATTTAAATCTGATGTGCATGTGTGCTTTCTTTGAACAGATTAAAAAGACTCTTATTGGTATACCCAGATATTACAGCTCCAACTATCGCTTCTGCATAAAAAGCAGACACCTTTAGTCTTATATGTCTGTCCTACATCTATGTTTGCCCATTCACAAAATGCACAGTTGCACTTGACACTTTCAATGGACCAACTTAAATCAAATAAATAAAAATTTAAAGCTTTACAAAAAACAGAATTATGGTCTGGCATAACACACACAAGAAACATCTTCCCTACTCTTTACTGTCCTCATCTCATAGCACATTATAGATGGTTGGGGCATACCCTGTACAGAGGTGGAGCTATAAAAGCATTTTGTTTAGGCCATTTTATTGGTTTTCCCATTTTATTTACTTAGCAATTAGTAGCGTATTCTCTTTTTTCCCTGCATCAAAAAAAAAAATCACATATTCCTAGTAAAGATATTTTAACCATTTCAAGTAAATACTAGTAAAAAATATTATTAAGTACCCACTCTTATAGATTTTCTGAAAGCTGTGTGAAAAACTTTATTATAGGTTATTCAATTTTGAAATATTAAAAATCTCCTATCCCTTACTCTTTCAGGCTTTCTCCTCTCCATGCAAGAGATCCTCAGAACCTGATTGCCTTAGGCTCTTCGTCAGTCACAGGCACTCAAGACATAAAATGCAGGACGAGCAGTCATGGACTTTAAGTAGAGATGCTGTGGGCCTGCATACAACCCAAAACATCCGGAGAAAAATAGGAGTGCTAACTGCTGGGGATATGAGGGGTAAGGCAAGCTTGTTTGATTCTAGGTAAGTGTAAAGATAATGTTAAAGCTGAATTCTGAGAACATTTAACTTAGAGCACAAACCTACTTTCATTCACATCTGTTTTAAGTGATGGTCAGTGTGCTATAAAATAGAAATGTCTAAAGATTAAAGAAAAAAAAATAATTAAAGAAACACTAAGCTCTTCAAAGGATTTGGAGACAGGAATGGACGATATGCTGCCCAGTACAGCTTAGTTTTTGTGCAGCATTAAGATATTGATTTGTATTGACTACTTTTAGTATGTGTGACAGCTTGTCCTCATGCATGCAACTTACTTGAGCAGTAACAATTGCTCACAAGACTGCTAATTTTTGCAGTTCTCGTGATAGGAGACAGGTTCTGGTAGAGGCATATACACGGTAGTTATATATTTTGCTGCCTTATCAAATCTGCTATATTATTCATTTTACTAACCACAAGTCAAAGGATTTTAAGTGCTTAAAAACTTGAATGACTACTTGACATCATTGTTGCACTGCCAAAACACTTTGGTTGGATACTTACATGTGCAAGATAAGCATTTTGGTACACATCTACATGTGCTATATAAACAAAAGCAATAGCATCACACGTTGTGTGTAAAATTATATTTCCTTATGCCTTTCTGTTCAGATATAGCACTGTACCACTGGTATCTGTTTAAGCAAGTCTGAATGTCAGATTAAATATTGCTGAAGTTTGGAAGGCTAAAACAACCTTTAAATGACAGATCCAAATTATGGGGTTCCAAAGTAGCTTAGTTCACACCAGGCACCCCTATATACCTTATATGCAAATTTACTTTTTTTTTTTTTTTTTTTAACACCCCTGGGATTCATGCATAGTTAGTTGTCAGAAGATGCAACACAGTAGAAGCTATTGTGAAACAACTGCAGTGATTCAGGTCAATCAAGTAAAGAATAAGGGGTAGGTATTGATTGAAGTCTGAGTCAATATGACCTTTGGATCCTACACATAGGACAAGTAAAACATACAGCTGCATAAAAAAAACAAATCCACATCAGGTCACATACCTCTAAATCTGGTCTATAGCGGTCTTCAAACACAGCCATTGCAGCCAGGGACCCAGAGCCTACAAAACATACATTACTGAATGTTAGAAATATTCTACAGCTCTCACAAACTCGGTTTATAAAAAAAAATCTTGTATTTCGTGGTTTTGATTGCTTTTTGCTTTTGCTGTTTTATTAGTATTACAACTTTTTTCCACATCCTCTTCCAAACCTCTTCTTTTATCTCTATTGATGCAAATTTGTGTGGTGCAGAAATAAGGAATATGCTTTTATTTTGCTGAGGAGTAACAATTTTGTTGATAGCCTAAATGCCTGTGAATTAAATATTGTGTGGAGATTATTGTACAGAATGTAAGGTATATTTGTGTACTAGTAACATTACAGCAGCACAACGCACAACCTAGATTGTAGCTGCCTTCATTATGTATAAATTTACATGATAAACTTGTTAACCAAAATGAAACGTAAGTGGTAGCTCAACACCTTATTCAAAAGTTGACTTAGTTAATTATGCTGTACATTTTTTCTGGGAATGCTTGCTTTTTTTTTATTATTTTTCACTTAGAACAGCCTGTTTCATCTGGCTACGCAAAACAAAACGGACTACCACCATGTTACCCAAGAGCGAACATATAAGTGACCTAAATAATGTTATAAACTTCAAGATGATTGTCACATAAAGGTTTCATCTTTTGATATTTCAAAAAACCTACTGAACTACAATATTTGCCTAAATTCCCCATAAGTTTTATGTTTAAATGTTGTGTTAAAGAGATGTAATACAGCAACCAATGTTTCACTTTTATGCCTTTAGTGCAGGTTAAAATTCTTATAAAAGAGAAAAACTGCTAGTTGTGACCAAAACAGATTTTAGACACAACAAATATATGTTTGAACTGTATAGCTGAACTATCAAAGCAAAAAATTGCAGGATGTGAGGGATATAAGGACCTATTAAGTCATATTACTTATGCTGTATTTGTATAGGCCTGAGGATGACTACTCTCTAGAAAATGAAATGATGCCGTTTCCAGATAGTGCTCAAAAACTAGACTAAATTATTGAATATTTTGTAGCTTGTGACGATCAACAGATCTATGCTAAAACATACAAACATCTGTAGCTATGTGATATCCATTTGGCAGTTAAGTGTGGTTTGCTGATATAAATATTGCTGGACATGCACCTAAATTCCCCAAACTCTCTCCCAGTAATAGATAGAATAAATAACACCAACTATATTATAGGCTCCCATCTCCCACCGCATATTGAACAAACTGTTGCCTAGTTCATGGTTAAAACCTGTCCTGGCTTTAGCGGTGATGTATGAGCCTCTGTAAGGGTAATGATCCTAAACCGCTGCAATATCCTCTAACAGCAGTATCTGTCATATTCATTGGGATTACCACGCTCATTGATTTGTGTCTGTAAATCTGCCGTCCCTACCCTTTAAATTTGATCTCTAATTGGGCCTTCTTAAATGGTTCAGACCAGGCTAGTCTGTATATCCTCAGAGCCCTGTCAAAGGCAGCGTCTCTCTACCCATTATACATTCTGCAGATTTGATGGAATCAGCAGGACTCCTCATTTGAAACAGTTTAATCGCCTCCTCTATCCTCGCGTTAAACCATTGAGGTGGTCAAGCGATGCACACAAATCATCCTAAATGGCAAATATAGCTCTCTCTGTGACCCAGCTAAATAGATAGTGCTATGCAAAACAAGTTAAAAAGTAATAAATGCCAGAGGGATCTTTTAATTGGAATAAAAAATTAGACACAACTTTATTTTCTCCCCCATGAAGCTGCATTCCAGCACTTCGCTAGTGTGTCTGAAATGATTTTTTACCGTATTTAAGGATTAACAAGACAAGCAGAAAATACTTGATAGTGCTGAATTGCTTTACCCTCTCACTTATGGGTAAAAATGTATGTATTCTGTTGCTGGAAAAAGCAAAAAAAAAAATTCAGATTATTATATATATCAAAGGTTAAGGTTGGCCACAGGCAGGCAGATATCCAAATTTGAGAGGTGAGAAGATATCTGCCCGCTTTCAAAGGAGTTACAAAAGCATTGGGATCTACAATGGTCTTTGCCCCAAACGTAACTGTGTTACAAATGCATTATCTTCACAACGAGCTTGAAGGGGAGGGAATGGGGCTATTGATTGATGGATGCTTAAATTTAACTATATGGAGGGAAATACCCCAAATAGTTTAACTTCTCCAAAATAAAATCACAATGCAGTTTACCCAAAACATAAATTAAGTAGTTTAGGCAACAATAACAAAGGATTACCCATAAAACATAACTTTACTTCCATTGGCTTACATTAAAATCATATATCTTTCTTACAAATATGTATAGCTATTTTTTTTCCAGAAAATCAAAATATCCTAGCATATTCGCAGTCTTGTGACCATATGCTAGTTGTGACACTTTTCGCAGAACATACCGCTTCATTAAAGAATTCATTTAGGCAAAATTTAGTGCATCATACTGTATATAAAAGCACAACAAACAAAACATTTTTAACAAACACAATCCTGATTAAATTGAAAAGTTACATAGCACATGTGTTTCCTTACTGAAATGCATTCCCTTGTGTTTAAAGAAATCAGATTCCACATAAAAGTAACTACTACAGGAAACACCAGGGAAGGATGGAGGGACTTTTATGTCTTCAACCTACGCCATCCCTATTTGATTAGGGAAAGCAACCCTCACTATTAGTGCATGTGTGGTATTATTATGTGGCTCATACAAATGCAACATCGTGATATGTAAATGAGGGGATGGTGTGGATTGAAGACATGAGTCCCTCCATCCTACCCTAGTGTTTTCTTTTGGAGATGAAGTAAGTTTGCTAAACTACCCAACTGATGTTGTGGGGATACTGACCTTGTTATCAATGTATTACTTTGATCTTTCAAATTCAATAACTGCTTGTTTTCAAATGTTGGAGGAAACCCACGAAAACATATACAAAACTCCTTGCAGAGAGTGTCCTGTCCAAGATTCAAAACTGTAACGCAGTAGTACAACGGCAAGAGAGCTAGCCACTGAGCCAACCATGCTGCAATTGTTCTGATTGTTGACCAAGTTGTCCAACCTAAAGATCCCTGGATTTGTGGATGCAACTGTAGGATCCTGATCCATGTTCAATAATATGACCTTTAAAGAGACCCTATTAGCTCAGTTTAAAAAAAAAATGCAGGTATAAAAAAAATGTTAAATGCGTTCTTGCAACACTTTCTTTTTCATAAATAATTGTAATTGACTTGCAATGTGTCTTTAAAATTTACCTACTGCAAAAAGGCCTGCTGTCTAGCACAACCACTTCCTTGTTTGCATATTGGAGCCCAATCTTGCACTGAAGTGTCTAAAAGAACATTTTTTTTAAACCTTGGTAATCCTAAGCAACCCTTGAACACTTAAAGTGTTCAGGGAACCCCTGAAGTAAAGTTCTTCTGTAGTTGATCATTGTAGTTATACCTGATATATATTCCATTACTTTCAATTAGCAATACAGGTAGTCCCCAGGTTACATATGAGAATGGGACTGTAGGTTTGTTAAGTTGAATTTGTATGCAAGACGGAACAGGTACATTATTTTAATAAATGCAATTAGGACAGATGTTTATCTAAACATATTTTAGGCAGCATGGTGTTAGTCACTGTAATAAATCATCACTAAGTTAATCAAACAAAGCAAAAAAAAAATAGAGCCTACACATTCATTATCTTCTGGAGCAAGCAGTGCTTTGATATGCAAAAAAACAGCTGCGGAGTTTGTCTAGGTCATTAAAGAGTTACAAGATTTTGTAGAAGAGCTCAGTCCTTAAGAACACCCACAACCTTCAGCTGTGTTTAGCAAAAGATACCGTATTTTTCGGACCATTAGACGCTCCAGACTATAAGACGCACCAGGTTTTCCGCACGGGAAAACAAGAAAAAAAAAATTCATTTGATTTCCCCTGAGATCCAGCGTGCGGCACTTGTGCCCGCCCATGAAGGCGGCGCCGATCGGCATTCATC
>NC_092871.1:70530893-70606659 GCF_032062135.1 Pyxicephalus adspersus
AAGTAAAAAAATATGCATTCGGACCATAAGACGCACCCTGATTTTCCCCCCACTTTAGGGGGAAAAAAAGTGCGTCTTATGGTCCGAAAAATACGGTATCTTCTGCATGTCATGCAAACCGCCCCTCCCCCCCATCAAGCCTCTACCCTGCACACGAGTAAGCGGGGAAGCCCCCCTCGTATATAGGAGTCGTCCCTATGTCGGATGTCTTTAACCCGGGGACTACCAGCACCTTTAGAAAAATAAAAAATGTAAATTAGTATTTAACATCTATGCTGTGCAAACAGACAAAGTGGGAGGAATAGCTGCCTTTCTCCTACTGAATCCTCAAAACAACAACTAGTTTCCTGTATTTTCAATCCACGGTTCAAGGATAGTATGTGAAAGAAAATGAGAAATGACTAGTATTACAAATAAAACAAAATGTATACATTTGTAAAGGGTACAGTGAATGAATGAATGAATGAATGAACTGAATGGCTCAGTGGGAACGGTTGGTAAAACAGTAAATAAAAGCGGCAAAAAAAAAAAATTTACAATATTTCATGTATGTTTACAAACCTAATACAAATCCCAGTTACCTCAGGCCTATTGGAGATTATGCAATGGTTTAGAAAATCCACAAACCAGATGTCAGCTAGGCCAAAAAGAAGGGGTCCTCTTTATGAAGACATTAGGGGGTCTAAACAGGATTTTGGCCCTTATCCATCTGCAGCCAATACTGACAGCCAAAAAGAACCTGCTCTGCAGCTTTCAAGGCCAGTGCTGGCAGGATACATAATATGTATGTGAAGGTATCACCTGCACCATTAATGAATGCATTTCATACATCTTCCTAAAGCTTTATGTCATTCCCAAAAGTATTTTTTTTATCAGCCATTCCAAAAAATATGGATGTTAACAGAGGGGAGTCCTGTGCTTTACAGCTTTGTAAATGCAAATGATAATGGTGCATTTTTGTGCTAGGCTATTCAGTCTTGTATACTATATGGGTGAAAATGTGAGTCTTCTTACACCAGATATGATTCACAGGTAGACTACATCACTGGCAAGACAAGATGTGCTTTTGCACAGCATCTAGCTGTTCCTTTCAGAGCAGAACTGCAAATGTTTGTCAATGCTACCCATGGAAATAGTTGACAACGGGAAAAAAAGCTGCAAGGGCAGAAAACGAACATTGGCTAGATCATAAGGTATCTGTGCATAAAAATGTTATTTTTTGACATATTTACATATGATTTAAACATGAAATCTGGAAATGCACAGAATTGAGCCTTCTCCAGTACATGGTATGTACAGCCAGGCTAATGAAACATTTGGAAGGCATAAGCAATGTAAACCTACATATTTGAATAATGGATGGATTTCATTGATATTTTACACATACTCCAACATTACTTGATTTTATGTTTTATAGAGATTTTAAAGGTCCCCATTTAAAAAAAAATACAATAAATAGTGCTACCTTGGCATCCTAAGCTTATCTGGCGTATGGAAGGGAGACGAAAAACATGAGTTTGGGTATTATAATTTGATGGCATTTCATAGCTAAAAAAAAAACAAACATATTTTGTATCTGTTTACTAAATTAAACTTGTTGTGTTGACTAGCTAGTGTTGTCTCTTCCTCAGAGTGTGACAAGGCTGTGGGAAGTAAAAAAACAAACGAGCTAATTTTTCATTCTGCTCTCTCATCATCATCACCATGCGCCTTTAAGGCGCCACTGTGCTGCTTCAATCTCTCTCACAGTTGAGATCTGCTGTACAGGGACTATAGGAGGCTGAAGTCAAATTCCAGTTCGCGCACTGCTTGATAAATAACACATATTGTAGTAGTTAATATAGTGACATGACATGAACTTTGTAAGCGCTGCATAATATCTTGGTACTATACAAATACAAGATAATAATAATAATAGTGCTGCAATAAATTAGTGCATTTGTTTTTTTTGCTTTTAACTATCTGTAGTTTACCCGCAAATACAGATCCAAAAAAAGGAAGGACATGCCTAACTACACAATTTGTCATAGACTACAAGATTTCAACAGTACACAAAACAGAAATCATCACTAGGATTAGACAAATAGATTTCACACTTATCTAAGGAGAGGTTGCTTCTATTTTATTTCCAATCACAAAAAAGAACCATAGTATGTCAACCGATAAAAGATAAAGATGTATAGCCTTCTACCTACATGCAATCCTTTCCCAGCAAGCTGGACTTCTTAGCCATAATGTGGTGTGAAGGCACTATGTGTGAACCTTATCCGTCAGTGTCAGGTCTCTTGACAGGGTGCCTATTCACACACTCTCATTGATATTCAATTTGCTGCTTCTTCCAGCAATAAATCCAGGAGCCCCCACCAAGCGGAATCATTTTTCATTCTGGCTACAAGGCCTGGTCTCCCGATGCTCTTGCCTACTCTATGGGATGTGTGCTGCCAATGCGTGAAGAGCTGATTTATGAATACGAAATGCAGCCAGTGTCCAGGGAGCAGCTGTGGTCACTGGAGACTGATGGAACACATCCTGGGGCTGCACACTTTAAGTGGCTTTAATTGTATGCATGCATTTCATAAAAAGGCCTGGGCAGCCTGCTTTGGAGACAGACAGAGCAATCACCCGATCCTGCATCGTTTGCTGAAATCCAGAGTTTTCCTTTGTCAGCACAAACAGTTTAATTTGATGCTTTCACTCCTGAGTAAGCAGAGTATCTCCTAAACCCCTTGTGAGGCATAGGAAAGCTTTCCATCAGCAAATGGACTCTGTCAGTTATTATTTCATAATAGCATACAAAACTGTTTTAGCAAAACCTGCTCACTCACCATTCATTTTCTGGTTGAGTCTGTAGAGTGGGACATCCTTTTGAAACATGGCAGGCAAATACATCAATTATTTACAGCGTATGTAAAAGGACTTAGAAGAGCGGTTTTAGACTGGCACTAATCCATAGTAGTAGGAACACTGGCTATGAATATTAAAGCCAGTTGGATGCGAGGGGGCTTTTAGGGACCTGGCAGAAAAAAGGTTAAATCCAACAAACTTTATAGGAAATGGGGGAAAAATCTGTCTGCACTGTAGTGTCCATTCGCAGAACTCCACAGACAAAAAAAATCAATAAACCTTAAAAAAGCATTATAATTTTGTGAATATCCATTGTGCCCAAACTGCCTACTTAACTAAGTACAAAGATGCATTTTGTCTATAGAAATTTCAGCAAAGGTAATGCAGACTGATACAATATGATCAAATAATTTAACCAAGTTTTTCTGAATTGCTTGCAATAAATACTAAGAGGAAAAAAATATAAATACAAGCAAGAATAAACATTATAATATAATTAGTTTTGTTTTTTAGGTTTTTATTTTTTTTTTTTTATTTATTTGATTCCTAGCGTTCTGAAAATGTTGTCATCAGTAGAGGAAAGAAATGAAATTTCAAACCACTAGACAAGAGGAAGCAACATAAATTTGAAGGCTTTGTCGCCTATGACCCTGTCAGATATTTCCTTACTTCCTGACCTGGTCACCGATTTGTGCACAAGAACAGAAAGGTGGGGGGTAATTATTTTCTTTAAAAACATGTTGCTATATTTTGTGACACACCAGGCATTAAATAAAGCAGACGTTTGTTGCGGGAACAGTCTATTTAATGTTACTCACCAAAACTGAGGAGAAAGACATAAATGCAGCCTTTTATAACAGTGCAGCAGTAGAAAATCACCAAGCAATTTTTTTTAAGTTAGAATTTAAAATGAATGAGTGACACTCTAATATATAAACAATATTAATATTGTTTCAAAACAAGAGGGAGTGATAGAAAATGTGAAAATGTTAACAGTTGGCATTGTGAAGGAGTATACTAGTAAAATATTTTGATGACAATGTTTGGAGTTGAGATTCTTCAGAGAGATTTTTACTCATTTCCTCTAACATCTTCAGGACAGAAAATGAAGGAAAAATCTCAATGGTACATGTATATACAAAATCTGCAACCTGAAGGGGTTTCAACTGTTGTCTATTCATATTGGGATTACCATATTTGGACCTTTTTAGATTGTAAGCTTTATTGACCAAGGTCCTTTCTTCCTCATTTGTCATGATTTATATTATTCTGTCATTTACAACCATTACCTACAGAGCTGCATAATATGCTGGATGTTTTTAAGACATTTCAGTTGTATGCTAATTGTCCGTGGTTTTTATGGAATAACATAGTTTATAAAAAATAAAAAAAAAAAGTAACATATACATGAAGCATTCAACATTCTTCCATTCCATTCTTCCAGAATATCCAAACAGACTGCATGAATATGAGAACCTTGTAAAAGATCATCTATTTAGTTATTTATAAAAAAAGGAAAGGGTAAAACCGATATAAACTATTAGCTAAAATCTAAGAAAAAATATATATTTAATATATTTATAAATTATGTTGCTATATTTTGTGACACACCAGGCATTAAATAATGCAGACTTGTCTGTTCAGATTTGTGGCATTAGGCAATCCACTCAAACAAGTAATATTTAATATATTATATATTATTAGCTGAGGGAGCATGTTAGTCCGAATTCCATTTTTATTAGTAAACGTAATGCTGTATAAAAAAAAAAAATTCTTCTCAGCCTAGAATATTTTTATAATACTGATATATAGGGTGAAGGGTGTATGATCCTTCCTATTTATGGAGCATCACTGCCTCCTTTGGTCATAACCTGCAATGCAAAGATATTACTAACCACAACATGGAACACAGCATTATTCATAAATGCAAGAAGGAAAATCCTCTTTATAAACACAAAACCTGCATAAAATAAGCATGAATAAGTTAGGATAGATGTTAATTCCTAATGTAAACCAATTATTGAAGTTCTAATTCATATGCATAAAGTCAAAAAGTAGAAAGTACATTCTATCAGCTTATTACAAAGCACCAATCACGGCCAATGGTATACAGTTATTTAGTGTTTGATTTGCACAGGTAACAGTAGGCTGATCTGACAGTTATTGAGTGTTGATTCCAAATTCACCCAAACCTGCCTTTGTCTGAGGCCCTCAAAACTGCAGTTGTGCCACCATGCAATTTGGTTGTACACAATCTCTGAACAATCTCTTTAAGGCTTTCAAATAGCAATAAGTGGACAAACCTAAGAAATTATTTGCATTTGTATCAAATAAGTCAAGCCCTTGAACTACATAGTTGATAGAAATATAAACAACACTATACAATCGCATTGAACCATATGCAGTTCCCTGCACATGATGTGTTCTCTTTAAATAGTGAAAAGGATTGTCTTTAGATCCACGGGTCACTAGGGGTTTCTAGAGCAATCATCATCATCTGAAAACCAATAATGTTTTGGCAATCTGTAAAGGTTACATTCTTCTCACAAGCCAGCAATGTAGGAGGCATTTTTTAGTGACCACCACAGTATAATATTGTGAGCTGCATATATAAAAATATAGCAATGGTTCCATAAAGACCTTAAAGTTATTTCAAGGGTTCCCAGATCCCCAGAGCTAAGCAAATATAAAATGCCTTGCAGCCTATACTTTTAGTAATTTCATAATTTGAAGTCAATATCTCACAATTGGATTTGACTACTGGTCTCATTATTAAGAGCTTATTTTCTGGTTTGTGTCTGATGTCTATGTAATTATTACTAGCAATACAATTTATAAGCAATACATACTAATATTGATAGAAACAGGCACTAAAAGCTATACTGAACCTCCAGGATCCAATCTAAATCCCTGTATTATCCAATGGATGGCTCATTCAGAAGGAAGCCAACGATCACAAATGTGAAACTCTTTATGAGATTAGGTGAATCAAAAGCACCATATAAACAGTTAAATCTAAATTACAGCCATAAATAACTCAATCAAAATCAAAATGTAGCAGGCCCAGAGTTAAAAGTGCAGCCAAGTCATTTTAATCATTTCAGGTACTTATTTGTAAACAGGATTCTGTCCCTAAGGTAATATTAGAGTGGCAGAAGAAGACGTTTTTAGTATACTGGCTAATAGCTTGTCCATTCTTACCCAATATATAAAAAAAAATGTCTAACCCACTTTAGAAATATGTAACATTTTGTTAATGTAAATTCCTATAAAACACTAATCATGTCAATAGCAAGTGATGCAATTGTTGTGTTTGTTGGCATCTTCAAGCTATAATGGGGATAACAAAAATTTTAACTGTGATGTATGATTCCGTTTAGACTTCATCACTGATCACAAAGTTGGAGTGAAAAATCAGAGAAATGCCATGGTGAGGGGATAAAAAGCTTCCAGTGGACTAATTAGGATTCCTAACTCATTAATGATAAGACACCTTGCTGGCATCAGCGTATAATAGAGTGCCACATCCTTCCATCATCCCAATACCTTACACAGCAAATCTGCAAAGCCCAAACAGCCTAATTATCTGTTTAAACAAGGCAACAAGTAAGAAAGATTGTGTCATGAAAAAAAAATACAAAAAACTATTTAGGCTTAAGTCTGCAAATTATGACAGAAGGTATGAAGATGTTTGTGCTTACTACAAGAACCATTAAATCTCAGATTCAAAATATTACTATTTGTACTAAGAGTCAAACACTATAGCTGAAGTAGTGCTTGAAAATAAAATTAACTGTGCACTAAATCAAAAAAAAAAAAAGTATAATAATTTATAATAAATTGTATAATGGTGTGATTTATGAAATATCTCCAAGACTTTATTGTGTGGAATTATGTGATCCAGCAAACCAACATTTAGCAAATGACAATGGCAACTCCATTCCAGGTTTACTGGATCACCCATGTTTACCCATAAAAGTCTTATAAATACATACCGTATTTTTTGGACTATAAGACGCTCCGGCCTATAAGACGCACCCAATTTTAAAGGAGAAAAACCTAGAAAAAAAAGATTCTGAACAAAATACTAAAAAATCACTCTGTGTCAATGTATCCCCTTCTAATCACTCTGACACAGAGTGATCAGGGGATCGGGTGAGTATGATTTTTTTTAATTACCGGTATATTTAACATGTATTCGGTGTATAAGACGCACCCACTTTTCCCCCCCAGTTTTGGGGAAGAAAAAGTGCGTCTTATAGTCCGAAAAATACGGTATATTTATTTGTATAAGTTGAATTCCAGGACAGAGTGGGACCACATTGGGGAAAGGTCCAGCGCCATCAAGGGATCTGCAGGATTAAAGGCGTGTGATTTTTTTTTTTTTTTTTTTTAACTTTAGTTCGGCTTAGTTAGGACTTTATGATTGAACACACAGCTAGAGGCAACGCCAGCTACAACATGTTTTTTGCAAGGTAAGCTTCACAAAGCAATACTTAAAGAGGCGATCGAGAATGAATAAGAGCGCAGAGCCTCCCGGGATACCCAAGTCAGGCATCCCGGGAGGTTCTTGGGTAATTTTGTCAAAAGGAAAAAAAAAACTGCCGATCTCACGCATGTGCAGTGAGATCACCAATTTTTTTTCCAACCTACGTTACCCGATCTCGTGCCTGGGTCGGGTGACGTAAGAACCAGAAAAAGAGAAGATGGCGTCACACGGAGCACCAGTCTGAAGACAGATGCTGGGACGACGCAGGACCAGAGAGAAAAGACCTCCGGATGGATCAGACTAGCCTGCGGGATTGAAGGTAAGTATTTTTGTTGTTATGGGGGACTTTTGAGTTTAGTTCCTTTTTAAAACCTTTTTTCTTCCATATTTCTTTTTTGGGGAGGGGTGTAAAACAAATAACAGGTTTATATTTCTATCTGCGTTTCCATTAAGAATTCCCTCACTTACTGTGCCAATTGAAGTTGGTACAGGTACAGAATTGCAGATTAGGTGAAAAATTTTGGAGCACACTGCTGTTACTAACCTTCTGCAAATGCTAATATTGAGCTGAAAGCTACTATGTGTACTATAGAATACAGTAAGGCAAGATTCTGTACTCAAAATTGAGCTAACCCAAAATTATCATCTTGAATTAAAAAATAAAGATAGCGTTCCTTCAAATGTCAAAGTTAAAATTGACGATTAAAAATATTTAGCATACACTGCAATTAGGATAAAACAAACCAAAATAGTTTGAAATAACCATGTTAAACTATATGTTGTACAATGGTAGCATCTAGTGGACAGATTAGGAAATGCAACACTAACATTAAGACAGATATCCTGATCACGAATAACCATATGATCTGCAATCTGCAATACCTACAGTCAAGAGAGAAAGAAAGAATATACACATTTCAAATCTAGGGTTTTGTTATACAACAAACAGCATGTCCTAAAAATGCAACCTCAGATGAACAGAACATGACATTTTACAACATTTAGCGGCTTACCTGTTCCGACCACCCTCACTTATGACTGGCTCCTCTGACAACTACACTGTACAAAACTGTAAAGTGTGGAGCCACATGGTGTCTCCACTTCGATCTTCCGGGCTCCAGCTGTCTTCCTCCTACACGGTCTCCACTCTGCAGACCGTCAGTCAGACTGGGTCTTTCCCCATGCTTCTAGCTAAAATACCAATTTGATTACCGACCAGTCACCAGTCATCGCAGTGACAGAACCTGGTCATTAATTGAAAATCACTCACTCTTATCACTTGGACCAGAGAAGAGTAAGTAGTAACCTGGAGCTAATAATCTAATGCGTTCAATTTACTGATCATGCCCAAAAGTGACTACCTCAAAAAGTTGGAAGTTTTGGCAGTTTGCTGGTCTGGAGTATTCCGGTGTGTGTTAACACAATGCCAAGGAGGAAAGGCACTGGCATTCAAAGAACATGGCAGCAAGGCTTAGGTTTGAAAATCTGCAGTTGAACAAACAACAAGTTTCATGTCCTTTGCACAGATGAGTAAAGATGCTTGGCCAGAATGCATAGACCCATGTTTGGAAAAACAAACAAAATATCAAAACAAAAAACACCTCATACCAACTGTCAAAAACGGTGGTGTCGGTTTGGCTTGTTTTGCAGCCACAGGACCTGGGAACCTTGCAATCATTAAGACCATGAACCATGAATTCATGCAAAAGGATGATACCAAGCACACCAGCAGCTCTACAACAGAATGGCTGAAAAAACAGATTTAAGGTTCAGACCTCAATCTGATAATGTTGTACTGGGACCTTAAGAGAGCTGTGCATAAATGAATGCCTGTAAACCTCACTAATTATTCAATGTTGTAAAGAGTGAGCTGAAATTCCTCTACAATGATGTGAAAGAATGAAACTCATAAAAATGATTACGTCAAGTCATTGCTTCTTTAGGGGGTTCTACAAGCTGAATCATTGGATGTCAGTGTTCTCCCCAGAAATTGTTTTCAGCCGGGTGGTAGGAAGCTGTAGCCGGGTGGTAAAAAAGGGTGTGTGGCAAAACACGGCAAATTTAGTGCACCCAGTTGTTTATGCCATGGGTACCAGTAACCTCTTATTGTTTCAGTGTTCTACCTTCTCCCAATTATTTGTTACAACTTTGTAATGCTCTGAACGGATGACACACAGCAGCCTGAGATCCGTGCATCCGAGGATGAGAGCTGCCGAGAGCTGGGCGGGGTATTCAAATCAGCCGGGCGGAGCAACCGGCTAAAAACCTCTGGGGAGAACTATGGATGTACTTTTACACATTGGGTGTTCTTCACACATTGCTTTGGCTTGATATATAATAACACAGAATCGGTGTTAAATTATTAAGGTTTAAATAATTTCAGAACACAGTAAGAACAATATGTTTTTGTCCTGATATTTGTATAGCCCGATGCATAAAAATTTAGATTTGGACTGTGAATTCAACCATGTGTTTATTCTTACTACCAGTAAAATGTGTACACCACAAAAGCCTGATACCAGTGTGTCTTTTTTTTTTTTTTTACCCCCGAGTGGTAATCCCCCCCGGAATATGGTTAGAGGTAAAAAAAAATAACATGCTAAAAGCGAATGCACTGATGTTCCCCGTTGACAACGGTGTGTACGGGAGGCTCGGTGAGAAATTCAACTTATTTTGTATTGGATTCAATTCAAAATAACTGTATTGAATCCAATACAAAGGAATCATTATATATATATAGGTTTTACAGGTTTAAGTATTTTTATGCACCCATGGTTTACCAGATTTTTTTATTTATTTAAAGTTTATTAAATTTATTAAATATTGGACATATTTTGGTGATTTTTGCCTAAGAATTATAGACCTACAATGTAAAATAAACTTCCATGCAAAACCACTTTTGGCATAAAATACTGACATATTTAGACCGCCAGGGAGATAATCACAAAGACTTCTTTAGAAGATCAGCAGCAAATAAACTTAATTTGCAACTATAATATTTTTTATCTATTGCCAAGTCACAGGATTCCAACAATTTTTAATTTGTTATTAACCAAAGGTCTTTAAAAACCATCTCATAATAAAGAATTCTCTTGTGAAAACATCAAATACCTTTAGGCAAAATTTTAAAATAAAGTGCTGTATAAGCACAATGTCCAATTATGACTACTGGTCATCCAGCAATTCAGAGGGGTGGCAATATATAGCAAACATAGCTCTAAATTACACCTCTCCTGATTTATTAAAATTGCTTTGATTTGTGGTTAGGTAGGTGCAAGTAGACTGTTAGAACTGTACTTAAAAAAGATGTTTCTATTTTTAATATAAAAGGCCATGATGCTGTTCATTCCTGTCTAGAACACTAGCAATGAAATTGTTTTCATGGTAGTACATCTTTTCAGCTTATCATCTGGGGTCTCCAAGCTGAAAAAGTTGTGAGTGTAAAGCTGCGTACACACTTGCAATTTTTGTCGTTGGAAAGGATCTTTCACGATCCTTTCCAACGACAAGGGAGTGCACGATGCATGAACAGTGCTGTACATACAGCACCGTTCATGCTCTATGGAGAGGGGAGGGGGAGAGCGACAGAGCGGCACCCTGCTGCGCACTCTCCCCTTCCCTTTCATTAGGATCGGCTGTTGTCCATCGTCCGTGGATCCGGCAGGTCGGTCGTCCGGACGATGGACGACACGGACTGTACACACGGCAGATTTTCGCCCGATAATTGGCCGATGATCGGGCGATAAAAATCTGACGTGTGTACATAGCTTAAGACAACACCAGAGGTTCATTTGAAAAGCTCAGCTTAGCATGTCGCTGTCCAGCTCAGAGTCCAGTGAGATCTGGAGAACAATAGAGTTGTCAAAATGGGGACAGGGCACAAACCTGGTTGCTCCAGACTTAAAAAGGAAGTGAACGCAAGTGTCCAAAACAAAAAAAAAAATACACTTACTTTCAATCCCGCAGTTGATCAGTCCGGAGGTTCGGGTCCCACGTTGATCCAGTATCCGTCTTCGGGCCAGCTTCTCAGGCGGCGCCATCTTCTCTTCTTCCGGGTTCCCCTTCCTACTTCACCCGACCCAGGCGTGAGATCAGATGAAGTAGTTTTGGAAAAAACTTGGCGATCCAACTGTGCATGCGTGAGATTGGCTTTTTTCCATTTTTGACGAAAGGGCTCCTTCTGCGCATGCCTGGGCATGGGCAGAAGGAGCAGCCAAGAGCCTCCTGGAATGCGTGATGTAGGTATCCCGGGAGGCTTTGTGCTCCCATTCATTCTCAATTGCCTGGGCGATAGGGAACTAGGGGGGGAAGTGCTGCAAAAATAAGTGTTGCATTTAAAAAAAAAAAAAAAATTAAAAAACCCAGAATTTTTACCTTACATAAAAGGGTTGTCTACCTTTCTATGTAAAGTGAAAATTCTTAAATTAGGTTCACTTTCAGAAAAGGCTCAAATGACAAACAGCCTATTACATCAAAAACCATACAGACTCATGCCAGACAAGATTAGAAACAAACATTCCGAGCAGAATCAAAATGCCTGTTCGATAACAGACATAATTTAACATAAGAAATTATGAATACTGTTAACAGGAAAAAAAAATTTCTGCAGAAAAAAAAAAAACATGCCTGAAATGAACTCACCCATTGTGACATAGGGTAGCCTATCTGTTGATCCATGTGGGTAAATGCTATACAGATGAGGACCTGTGCAGTCAACCCCACCAAGCACAAGAGCAGCACCAATGTAGCCTTGGTACCTGTTGGCAAAAAAAGTTACTTTTATTAAACTGATCATTTGTATTTTTTCAGGAAAACTGGAAAGACATCTAGTTGCAGCGAGAATCTTCATGTTAAAAAACTTTTTTTCTTAATTATGAACTAGAAAAAAAGTAAAATATTTACTCAACATTCCTGAATGGGCAGGAACTCTTACATCGGGTACAGTCAAATGTTCATTGAGCATGATGTGTTTCATTTACACAAAACAGGCTTTAAACTTAAAATATTTTGAAAGTTTTATAAAATTATGTTACATTATATGGTTACCTTGATTCCTAATTAAAATATGGGATTGAACAGTGGTTCTAGTTAGTGGAGATGGTCACAAAATATTAAGATATTTTCTCTGCAAAAAATCCAGTATGCATGAAATAACTAATGTTAATCAGCTGCAATAGGCGGACAAGGACTGAGGATCCAAACTGATAAACTATTCAGGGCAAAATGTACTATTAGCAGTAATGATTACTATAGATAAACAATACAATTAACCAAAAAAAAAAAAACCCTCCCACATAACCTGAGGTATAGAGGCAATAACAATTTTTATTGACATATGAATATATGAAGTACCACTCTAGTTTATAATGTGCGGAACTAGTCCATCTACAAGTAATCTTTAATGATTTAGGCACAATAAAAAAAGACTAAGTATCGAGTATAACAATTTACTTTGCTCAACAAAAAAGATTTATCTTTATAAAAGTGATTTTGCATTTGGGTAAATGGCACAAAGCTCCTTTTAATATGACACTTGAAAAAAAACTTGATAAAACCAAAGTTGACGAGGATAATAGATTTGCGGAAGTCTGATGCTTGACATAAGCCAAGGGCCTTCCCTTAAAACTTTAAATGATGTACACTTTCCTATTTACTTTCATGCAGTGATGAATGGTGTCTGCCTAGAGCTGTGGAAATTTTGAGCAGAATTAAACTGTTCCGCTGCTACAATTGGTATAAATATTTCATGGTGAAGCTGCCATGCACAGCCTAAACCCTTCTTGCTTTTGCTTGTCAGACAAATGAACACAACGAGAACCAATTCAATCTCAAATACCGACAAGCCTTCAACGTTGTTGTAAAGTAAAGCTTTTGAACAATGGCTGATGCTTAGGAACCCAGAGAAATAGAAATGTTATCATTTGTCAACACAGTTTGAATATTGTTTCCTGTTCAGTGGGGTCTAAGTTCTTCTCCCCACTGGCTGTCAACAAGATGTATCTAGAGGTACATATTAATTCTGTCTTCAGAGATTTGGCACTCCTGAGCCCAGAGTGAAAGTTATTTATTACACTACTTTCTAACACACAAGCCCTAGGAAAAGCTGACATTTTTCTGGTCACTCAAAACCATTTACACAATTTAGCTTCACTTTAATGGATATTAGAGAAGAGGTAAAGATGCCTTCTCTCTAATATCTATTAAAGTGAAGCTTTATCACAAAATGGTAAAGAACACAAACATGTTTAATTAAAGGTAAGCACAGTGTAAAAACAAATAGTAAGCATTTAGTAAGAAAATATATAAGCTTTAATGAAATGCACCTACTAATATCAAAATACCTAAAAATAAAGGAAATTGTTTTAAAGAAAAGGTATATGCATATCAAATTAAGAATTTTTTTAATTCTGATAACTTTGTTACTACCATTTTTTTACAGGTTGGTGAGAATTCTTGTTAGGAGGGAACCCTAACACACACCATGAAAGCAAATATTTTCATTATTCAAAAAAAAAAAAATCACTTTTTTAAAGCCCTGAGAGTGATGTGGAGGGTAGAGAGGTCAATCAGGATGAACATGTAGGAAGCTGGGTTACTGTAGTTGGAGGGAGTGGTAGGGGCTTCCAGAAAAGGAAGGCCAGCCTTGTGTTTGAGCACCTTAACAAATTTCCAAAGCTATGTGAAGATGTGCATATGGCAGACTCAGATGTTACTGCTACCCTCAACAGCCTGGAGAGCAGCCCATCTAGTAGGGGTGGGGAAGGCAATGCACGAAGGCGAAGACAATTGGTTGTCATAAGGGATTCTATGATCAGGAGGACTGACAATTTGTCTCCCGGACTCCTTTGCAATCTCCCTGGTGCCAGGGTTCGGCATATAGTGGACCAAGTATACAAATTACTGGGAGGGACTGGGCATGACCTTGCTGTCTTGGTCCATGTTGGAACCAATGACAGGATATACAGAAGATGGAGGATCCTTCAAAACCAGTTTAAAGAGCTATGCTTTAAGTAGAAAGGAAGGACCTCTAAGGTTATATTGTCTGGAATTTCGCCTGTGCCATGGACAACATGGAAAGGCAGCGGGAGCTTAGACAGCTAAATGCATGGCTTAAGTCCTGGTGTAGGGAAGGGTTTGTGTTCTTGGAGCACTGGGCTAACTTTTCATTGGGGTACAACCTATATGCCAGAGATGGATGGCATCTAAATGGAAGGGGGTCTGCTGTGCTAGGGGGAAAGATGTATTTAATAGATTAGATTATGGGAATGGTGAAGGGATGTTTATTCTACGACAGACGGGGGTGAGACAGTCAAATAAAATGGCAGAAACGTCAGGCAGGGGTCAGCCACCAGTGAGGGGTAGACTGGGGATCTGGGGATATTTGTACTTATGCATACTATGTACTTACATTTATTTAACGGTATAAAAGTTTCCAACGTTACACACAAACATTGGATTGCACAGTACTAATTGTACTGAAAAATAAAAGAGTTTAGCAAACAGTGCTGTTAAATGCAGCAATGTTTTAAGCAGCCTGTTCACCAAAGCTAGAAATCTGGTAAAGAAAATAGGGGAGTTGGAAGCCTTAATGAATTAAGAGCATTATAACTTAGTTGGTATTGCTAAATCCTGGCTCTGTTCTTCATATGACTGGGCTGTCATTATTCCTGGTTACACTCTCTTTCATAAGGACAGAGTAAAACGGAAAGGTGGTGGTGTCTGTCTGTATGTGAGAAGTGATCTAAAAGTGAATGTTAAAGAAGAAATTGTTGATGGAGCAATTGATGAGGTTGGTACATTATGGGTGGAGTTGAATATGGGGATGCATAATACACAGTTTGGAGTCTGCTATAGTTCCCCAAATGCGAAAGAAGAAATAGAGAATCAACTACTACTACAAATAGAAAGGGCTGCATAGGCTGGAAGAATTGTAGTAATAAGGGATATTAACTACCAGACATTCACTAGAGAATTAGCACTACAGGTACAGCAAACATAAGGACATTTATGAACTTAATACAAGATAATTTTATGGTACAGTTTATAGAAGCCCAACTAGAAAAGAAACCCTACCAGACCTGTTTTTTTCTAACAATGCAGAGCTTTGAACAAATGTGCATAAAAGGGAATTTGGGTAGCAGTGACCATAATATGATTTTATTTAATGTAAGTTGTAAACAGGAAAGAAAAAAACATTCAATTTTAAGAGAGCAACTTTTCCATTATTAAGGGCGACTCTCTGTGACTTTGGCTGGAAGACAATATTGCCCTAAAAAAACAAAAAAAAACAAATGGGAAGTCTGTTCTACACATACACACTGAAAAATGTATTCCAATGGGTAATACGTTTATAAGGCTTAAATTAAACCCTATACGGCTCACAAATGTTAAAAAAACAATAAAGAGAAAGAAAAGGGCACTCCAAAAATATAAAAATGAAGGATCCCCTTCATTTACACATTATAAATAAAAGAATACAAAATTATGAAGAAAATAACAAAATATGTAAAAAGGAGATGAAATGTGTAAACTTCAAAATGAAAGACAGATTGCAAAAGAAAGTAAGGCAAATTCCCAAATTAAAAAAAAAACATACATATATATAATATTAGCAAAAAGATCAGATGTGAATATGTAGGCCCCTTAAAAGGTTGTATCCGAGTTGGTAACTGGGAATATAAAAAAAAGTAGATTTACTAAATACTTTTTTTTAGTTCTGTGTACACAAAGGAAAATGGCAGCATTGAAGTCAAAATTTCTAATAGCAATGTCACCGTGTTAAATAAACCACAATGACTCAAAATGAATATGATTGAGAAACAGTTGGACAAAATTAAGGTGGACAAAGTACCAGGACCTGATGGATTACGTCCATGTGTCCTCAAAGGGCTGAGTTTATTTATCTCAAAGCCATTGTTTCTAATTTTTTGGCTCTTTAGTCACTGGTATGGTACCAATGGATTGGCATAAGGCCACTGTGGTTCCTATCTTTAAAAGTGGAGCAAAGTCATTACCAAATAACTACAGATTGGCAAGTTTAATTTCCATAGTTGTAAAGGTCCAAGAGAGTTTGATAAAGAACCACACAGAGAAGTTCCTGCTTGAAAATGATAATATATGTGCAGTGTTCTCCTCAGTAACTTTTTTTCAGGCAGATGGTAAAAAAAAAAAAAAAAAAAAAAAAATAAGTGGGCAAAAAAAAAAAGACTGGATACAGTCAGTAAACCTAGAATTTTAAGTAACCCTTATTATTGTGCCAGTGTTCTACCTACCTCCTATACTTTGTTCAAACTTTCTAATGTCTGGCTTGTTAGAATGTTCAATTTTTCCATTTTTTTGTTGTATTATGGCCAAACTGTAATCCCTTGTATGAATAGTGTGATCAATGTAGTGTAACAAGTTAGGCTTAGTTCACATTAGCAGTAAAAAAACTGGGCCATTTACCACTCCTGAGTGACTACTTGGCAACTGCTAGGCACCTAGTATTGGTAACAGGCAGTAAAGTGAGTTGAAATCTATACCACAGTGTGCCTTATTTTACTTTACACTGAAGATTATTAACATTCACTTGGTGCTTACGTTTTAGTACAAAATACATGCACGTACAATGTTAACTATATTAGTACTCATAACTCAGGAACTGTACGTTAGGGTAAAACTGAAAACAGATCTGAAATCTGCTCGAAAAACTGATTCAGAAAAGTTTGCTGTGGTTTCCAATGAATACCAAAACTCATTTTTGGTTGACCTGTGTTATTATTATTATACAGTATTTATAAAGCGCCATATTACACAGCATTGTACAAGGTCTATAAGACATGTCACTGTCTGTCCCTCAAAGGGGCTCACAATCTAATGTCCCTACCCCAGTCATATATCTTTAATGCAGTCTAAGGTCAATTTTGGAGAGAAGCCAATTATCCTAACTGCATGTTTTTTGGGATGCGGGAAGAAACCCACGAAGACAGGGGGAGAACCTGCAAACTCCATGCAGATAGTGTCCTGGAAGAGATTTGAACCCGGGACCCAGCTCTGCAAAGGCCAAAGCACTTTCCTCAGAGCCACCGTGCTCACTTTGCTAGAGCATTTGACACAGTACCCCCATAGACTGGTAATGTGCAAGTTATGGTCAATAGGTTTAGAAAAGTCATTATAAGTACCATTTCTCTGTTTGCAGATGACACCAAACTATGTAATGGAATTGGGAATGTAATGTCAATAATGTAATGTAATGTAATGGAATGTCAATACAGGATGTCTATAATCTACAACCAAACCTGGATGTACGGTTTGATTGGGCAGCCAAATGGCAAATGTCATTTAATATTGAGAAATGTAAAGTACACTTGTGTGTACAAGTGTATGCACTTGAGAGCTAACAACATGCTTACTTCATACTGTCTACAGTAAACACATTTGGGGGAGTCAGAAATGGAAAAGGATCTGGGGCTTCTGGCAGATAATAGACTTAATAACAGCATGCAATGTCAAGCTGCAATATCTAAAGCTAAGAACTTTGTTTTAAAAAAGGAACAGACTGCAGATATCAGGACATAATCCTGCTCCTGTACAAAGCATTGATCAGAACACATCTGGAATATGCAGTCCAGTTTGGTCACCAGTCACAAGGTTTACAAAGGGCAAGAGGGTGCTCTGCATCTGGATGAAAAGAAGTTGAAGCTCCGGAAGGAAGGAATTTTTCACTGTAAGGTTTGTGAAAACGTGGAATAGGCTCAGCCAGGGTGCTGGATGCTTTTCTAGAACCACAAAATTTAACTGGGTATTAAAGCTAAGTACAGGTAACAGAGATTGTTGATCCAGGGAACATCTGATTGCTTCATTGAATCAGGAAGGAATTTTTTTCCCGTTAAAGCAAATTGAACCAGGGTTTATTTGCCTTCCTCTGGAAATGGGGTTTTAATCTGGGATATGTCTATTCACCTAGTGGTTGAACTTGGACTTTTTTCAACCTAACAATGTGACTATGCAAAACAAACCCGTGATTTACACACACCTGCCACACTGCACAACCAGGTAGGAGGCAAATTGACATACTGACTCAGCAACTTCCTATTTCACCTCTGTTCAACCGTATAAACCAGACAGTGAAAACACCTTTGTTTTGCCTGGGAATCCATTTTTAAGCCCTCCAATAGCTACAGTGAAAATCATATTTGTTTCTTAAGATAAGTGACTGATAGTGTCGAGTTCCCAGTAATGTAGATGACATTTTTTTGCCATCCAGAATTGCTGGCTTGCCTTGAATAATCAGGCTCTTCTAAGTTGGGGAGGTATGTTTTGCCACTGCTCTTCAAATGTACAACAATGTAGTTTCAAACTGCATACCGTGTTTCCCCGAAAGTAAGACCTACCCCGAAAATAAGACCTAGCACTTTTCCCCCCAACCTGCCCTAATATAAGACCTACCCCGAAAATAAGACCTAGTAGAAAAATAAAAAAAAAATAAAAAAATAAAAGCAAACATAAATTAAAACAGTACTCACCGAGCGGGAGACAGCGGGCGTACACACAGCGGGCTAACACACAGCCGCACAAGCCGATGCTTTCCTTGTAGTTCCGGCTCCTGTCACAGGCGGAGTGATATTACATGCACTTCGCCTGTCAGAAGCTGAAGTGTATGTAACCAGGCTAGTTCTAGTGAGCCCTTAAAAATGTGTTAAAAAAAAAAATTAAAATAATATACTCACCTGATACGCGATCCTGCGTGTGTCTCTGGCTGCAGCACGTCTCTCTTCTCTCCTCTGCCAGCATCGTGTCTTTTCCTGTTTGTAAAGCAGGAAAGAAACCGGCACAGCGCCACCTGCTGTTCCATGTCCTAACTGCCGAACAGTGGAAAAAAAGCACAGAGTGATCAGAAGGGGAATTTGTAAGGGGAATTTGGGAATATGGTAAGTGTTTTTTTTCATTAAAAAAAGTATATAAGACCTACCCTGAAAATAAGACCTAGTGTGTTTTTGGAAGCCCAAAAAAATATAAGACAGTGTCTTATTTTCGGGGAAACACGGTAGTAGCTAAAGAGGGGTGGCTGGAAGTAGTTAACAGCTGCAGCTTTCAACTAAGGGGGCGTGTTGTTAGAGTGTTGTTACAATTTCCTTTTGTTATGTTTTTTTTGTGACTTTTGCGCTTTCTTGAAAAAAAAAGAATAAAATGACTGAATCTTTAAAATTTTTACTGTTTGTAATAGCACATAGTGAGTTTGAAGTTAAGACTTTAGGCAATCTGGATCACTAACCTGTACATACATACCAGTATTTCCAATAGGTCTTATTCACCTTTACAGAGGCATGCCTATACAACCCTATGTCTAAGGCTGTGTACACATGCTCAATTATTGTTGTTAAAAATTATTTATGATGAATGTCTGTCGTTCATGGATCTACGTTAGACGACCTCTGCATAGTTCTTCCCAGCCCCTTTCTGGTGGGCTGAGTGCCCAACTGCCTTGCTTCCCTCACCTCTTAGCAGCTCTAATCCTCTGAACAGATCATGGTGGGGGCTGCTCTGTGCTCAGCTAGGATCCCTTAAGAGGAACAGCACAGCTAAGATGAGATCTGGACAAAAGCAGCCCCACGCCACATCTGCTAGCTTGTGCTGAAAAAAAAAAGAAAAGAAAAAGGAGGAAAAGCTGCCTGTAAAATATTTCTGCCTGAGCGGGCGTGTACAAGTAGGCGTGTGTAATGTCATTGACAGCACAGTGTGATAACTGTGTATGTAAAGGCTGCATATTCTATGGCCTTACAACTCACTGTGCACAAATCTCCTAAACTGTTGGTCGAAATGACTTAAAAGTTTTAGGGTGCACCGGGGTCTCTGAGTTAGTAGTTATCACAATTAGCATCCCAGCTTTCAGGAATTTCAAGATATGGGAATCAAAAGTTTAAAAACACATTGGCAGTGTTGTTTTAAAACCAAGTGCACCTAGGAGCCCCTAAGTGAAAATGCAAAGTGGGGACCCCCGACGCCACTTACATAGCAAGGAGCATTTCGGTGGGGCCTCTAAATTGATACATACCTGTCACAAATTTAAAACTGTTATACTAAGCTACCCTGTCTGGTTCTCTTCTTTAAACCACGATTTCCTTACAATAGTGGGGTGTAAAAAAACAAAAATGTAGGTGCAAGTGTGGGACACCTTTGGCCAACATCCCCTAAAAGGTCATTACTATGTCATCATCAGAACATGAAAAGCTCTGCCCATCAAAACTACATCTTCTCATTCCAGACAAAATGGGGTTTAAAGGACTGAGCGATGGTTTCGGTGGTGGTTTCTACTAGCTATGAGGGTAACCTGTGTACCCTGAAACTTTCAAGTCGTTACAACCAACAGTTTAGGAGATATGAAAGTTTGAACACGAGTTGCTAGGCTGCAGAATATGACATGCAGGCTTTACACATACACAGCTATCACACTGTGCTGCTGATGATGTCATTACAAAGGTGTTTTTTTTATTATAAAATAAGGTGTTATCACATGCACAATGCTCCTATAGCATCATCAAATTTTACCACAATTTTAAAGTTATTAAGTGACTTTCACCATTTACATAATAGAAAAATGTATTTTTTTTTTTCATTTTTGGGGGAAGACCCTCCCCTTCTGTCTTGCTATTATGGTAAAGACTGAAGGATAAATCCACAGCCTCCTGGGATAATTGTGTCACACATTCCAGATGGCTGTGGTCTGCTCCTTCTGCATATGCCCAACATTGGAAATGCATTATCAGGGGCTTTCCTATAATGTAAAAAAATAAGTTCTCAATCTCACACATGCGCAGTGGCATCAGCAGTTTTTTTTTTTTTACTATTTTAGGAGGACAAGTCATCTGATCTCACGTTTGTGCAGTGCAAATTCAGATGAAGGAAGCACCTGGAAGAAAGAAAATATCAGGGCTGGACAGAAGGTGAGCATCAGGAAAAAAAGGAGGAAAGCTGGGCTGAGTGGAACTTGCTGGGCTGAGTGGAACTTGCTGGGCTGAGTGGAACTTGCTGGGCTGAGTGGAACTTGCTGGGCTGAGTGGAACTTGCTGGGCTGAGTGGAACTTTTTACCTTTCATAGATATAGCCCTGGGAGGCCACATTTGAATTCAGGTTGAATTCACACTGGTGGTAAGGTTGCATTTACCCCTCACTTTCCTCGCTGCTTGAAAAACTTGCTAGGCCTTGAAAAGCCCAGCACTTACTGTCTATTACCAATCCCATGTGCCTATCAGTTGCCAGTAGTCACTCAGAAGCGGGAAGTGGCAGTTTACTGTTGATGTAAACTAGGCCTAACTTGTTACACTACATTCATTACTCTGTTACACTACTAAAAGGGTTACACTTTGGCAGCACACAATGAAATGCTGCATGACATATTCTGAAGCCTTACAACTCTTTGTAAAAACCCTCCCCAATGCTTTTTGACATACTAAAGGAGCAGGTAATGGAAAGTTGAAACAAATTATAGGGGGTAGGAAGGAACACTGACAATAATAGGGGTTGCTGGATATCTATGGCATAAACTGGGAGCACCAATCCAACTACAGCTTCCCACCACCTGGCTGAAAAATAAAATTCTGGAGAGAACACATTTCAGGTGATGTGTATTTTTGTATTGAGGGAGGGTGTGGCTTGAAGAGATCAACAGACTCTGAAAAGTTAAAAATTGTAAAAAAGTCTGTAGGAGGGATGCAGCATGTATGTGTTTTGATGCCAACTATTGAAAGAGTTACTTGCAAATACCATAATGAAATGTCATGGTTCTCAGATACTTTTTTTGGATTCATAGTCAGGTAATGCGCTGAATTTGCTCAGCTGGCCAGTAATCTGTCACCTGTAGACTACTTTTCCAACAGTGGAGTGAATGAATTCAAATCATTTTAAATGCCAGACTAAAGGACATCCATTTACACGCTATCAACATAAAGAAGAGACCCTCAATATCTGAGGCAGCTAAGAAAGGTTTCACCATCGAACTCTTCTAGAAAGTTTTAGATTATGGACACCTAACCTGGAACATTGTATGAGTTTTAAGTGGTGGTAAATAGTACAAGAGGTTATTTTTTGCCAACAAAACTATACTTACCTTCATTGAGATTATGATAATGGATATATCATGTTTATTCTATGTGTTTTTTGTTCCCTTTTATAACCCTTATCTGAGGGGACTGTTTGAATGAACTTCTAATGTATGCTTGTCCAAATATATATAAAAAACCCTATACTGTGTACTTACTAGCTTGTTTTATACAGACCTAACATATTTCAAAGTGCTCTACAAAATTCGGTCACAAATTGTTCCCATGAGAAAGTAACAATTCAATGTTCCTAATACAGTCAGTCTGTGGTCTTTTTTTGTAAGTTATTATTGCAACCAATATTTTATTCTGCACATTTTAAACCAAAATTTAATCACAGAAAAATGCACACATTAAATATATGTGTGAGTTGTCTTCTGCCAAAGGATTTAGGATTTTTGCCCAGACAATGAATCATGCACTAGTGCTGAAAAACACAGAAGGAACAGTACATTTCAATAGTTAAGAGTTTAAGAAGACAAAGTCCCGCAGTCTGCATATACATGCATTAATTAGGATGTAGTATTTTTTTTTTTTGTCATGCCCTGTGACACAGCTATGGTAAAACTCAGGATTCAAAGCATATGTCACAAACATTTTGTTGTTTGCCCAAATAAAAGGCAGCTCCTCAGATTTAAACAAGTGCACCACAGAAAACATTCTAATGTGCAATATTAACCATAAAAAAACTCTGTTCCCCAACTTCTTATTGTCTATCTGCTTTTGCCCCACATTAAAGTCATTTGTTGATGAAAAAACAATGACACATATATTAAAGTACACAAGGCTGTTACATGACAAGGCACCCTGTGCAATAGAGAGGGCAGCAACTGCCAGTTGCCTTGAACAAAAATATGGGGCTAGGAGCCTTAAAGTGGACAATGAGTGAGCAACAGCACACTCATAGTCCATCAAATAGACTCCTCCCTACTTTTTTAGCTACCGTTGGAACTCCCTTCGCCCATATGTTTCCAAACTTCTTGACGCATTGTCTATAAAAAACTCAACGATTACCTGAGCACCAACTCTCTCCTTAACCTCTCCAGTCTGGCTTTCGATCTGCCCATTCCACGGAAACAGCCCTTACAGTAGTGGCCAATGACCTCCCCAGACCTAAGTCTCAAAGCAACTTTTCCCTCCTATTTCTTCTTGATCTTTCCTCTGGCTTTTGACACTGTTGATCACCGCCTTCTAATCCAAATCATGAACTTTATTCACTGCTTTCTCTTGGTTTGCTTCCCACCTGTATGACTGCTCCTTTCAAGTTTCTTTCAATGGTAATTCCTCCCTTCTCACTTTTCTACCTGTTGGTTTCCCAAGGGTCAGTCCTTGGACCGTTCGCCTTTCCTCTGTACACCTCCTCACTCGTGGTCTCATTTCCTCCTTTCGTTTACAGTACCATCTGTATGCTGATGACACACAAATCTATTTGTCAACCCCTGACTTGTCTCTCTCAGTCCTGGATAAGGTTTCATGCTGTCCATCAGCCATCTCATCATGGATGGATGACAGATTTCTGAAAGTCAACCTAGATATAAAACAGAACTCATCATCTTCCCCCCCTCAAATTCCAAATCTCCCCCCGATATATTTCTAACTGTTAACAACACTTATGTATCCCTTCCCTCAGGAACGTTGTCTTGACGTCACCTTTGATTCTGCCCTCTCATTTAATCCTCATATTGAGAACATTTCCAGGTCCTGTCACTTTCACCTGCGCAACATCTCCACCCCCACCTGTTCCCAGAGACCACCAAACTCCTTGCACACGCCTATATCATCTCCTGTCTGGACTAATGTAACATCCCCCTCTCTGGTCTTCCACTATCAAAATTCTCTCCTCTACAATCTATTACGAATGCAGCAGCTAGACTCATCCATTCTTCCCACCGCTCCTCTTGTGCTGTATCTCTTTGTAGTTTCATTCATCGGCTTCTATTTCACCTGGGAATCAAATTCAAAATCCTGTGCTTTGCCTTCAAATTTCTCCACAGTTCTTGGCCCGCTGCCTTTTCTGACCTGGTAGAAAAATACTCTCCTAGCTGCTCTCTTCGCTCCTCTAATGACCTACTTCCTGCCTCATAACCTCCTCATACGCACGACTCAAAAGACTTTTCTAGGGGGTGCCCCAACTCTCTGGAATGGTCTCCCTCATCCTATTCGGCTTGCTCGTGCTTTCTGCTCATTTAACCTCCCTGGCGGTCTGAATAAGTATTTTGAAATGTCAAAATGGTACATTTAAAAATACTTATTTTAAATTTCCCGCCCTCCAGCCACACGTTCGCACTGAAGCAGATGCTTCTTTTCAAACTTGCCTACCCATCTTCTTCGTTCTCCTAAACTCTCATTTCTTCTCACCACTTTATCTCTCCCCTTCCCAGTTCTGTGATACTTCCCCCACCTCCTAGATTGTAAGCTCTTTGGGGCAGTGTCCTCTCCTCCCCTTGTGTCACGCTGTGTTGGCGCTATATAATTCCTGCGTATTAACAATAATAATAGTGTGTGGAGAAATAGGGGACAGGTGGAATGTCTAGGCTACTCTTTTTTAAGTACATTTGTGTTCCCTAACTGTAGTTATCACACATACAGGTTTGCTAGGTGTTCGATATCTAAAGGCTTTCTTACCTAAAGAGCATCTGCTTCAGCATACGGTTAGCAGTAGCCACTCTAGGCAAACGTCCTGTAGAAAGGGAATGCAGCTCTATGTTGGAAGAGATCATCTGGGTGGTCATTTCTGTATCAGCTGCTGTACCAGCACCGCAACAACTAGAAAACAAAGATAAATTCATGGCTTGCAAAAATGTTTCAGCACCATTTAGGAATTATATTTATACAGAAAAATAATAGCTGTACAATGGGGGACATCCTATTCAATTCTGTCTAGGCAAAGCACTAGCACTTTTTGATAGTTAAAAAAAAAAAAAGAGCTATGAGATATGTTGTGCGTTTTTCGGAGACGCTGACTAATTTCACCATATAATAGTTTCATTATTACACATTACAAACATGTCGTACAATATACACACATTGATTGTTCTTATGTCTGCCATACCCATGAAATCTGAGAGCCTACCTAAATAATCCATTTAGATTCCATCCAATCAAACCCTTTATAGTTATTGCTGGATAACAAAAAGATTATACAATCACATTTTAACATGTATGGTAAACACTACACTATGGCATGCCAAACTAGGAGCTATGGGTAACTGCACATTGTCATATTTGTGATTTCTTATTAAATATTATTGATAAGGTAACCAGAATACAACCTCATTGCTAGTCTGAACATAATTTTACCTAAACTTTTTTTATATATAAAGTGAACTTAACATTTTGGATAGAGTAAAGAATAGTTGAAATGTTTGTAAGGTTTTATTTGTTTCAGGGAAATTTTCATTCACTTCTTGTTCAAGGGACAACAAAAATAAGATCACATCTCTCCAAAAGGAGAGAATTTTCTTGAATACTTGTCTGTATTGTAAAATTTTGCCCATGCTACCAAAGTTCACCTGTCACCAGTTTACACTTTCACTTGTCATCTAACTTCATCTTCAGATTTAGGTGATGAAGGAAGTGGCAGCAAGATTAGTAGAAGAAGCTATGAGGTGTACTGGTTACCTTGCTCTGTATAGGCAAAGCACTCGTTCACGTAAACATTGCAATAACAACTTAAAATATAGTCTCACTGGAAATTATTTTAAACCTTTGCTGCTTGAGCCCTTAAAAAAAATAAACAGGGAAGAGATGCTATGCTATTTTGCCCTTTTGTCAGGCATTTCCTTTAGTTTTTTAAGGTTATCATTAGTGGTTTTAATACATAATCATAGAAAAAAAACTACAACAGTTCATTTTCTTGTTCTTCACAGTCTGGATTTTCGCAATGCATTTACTTACTAGACATTGGGGGCTATGTAGTGGATCTTTGAACAGTTCTTGTCAGCTACAACCATTCCTTCAGTGGCCCTCGTGTCAGCACCAAGTATAACCCCATCCTATAGGAAACATAATATCTCAGAATGAATTTATGGAGCACACACTTAAAAAGAATCAATACAAACCAAGTATACTACAACACTAAAGCTACATACACACTTCCAATTATTATCGTTGGAAAACGAACGTTCATGCACGATATATATGAACGATCGTATAGCACCGATCCTGCACATAGAGTTAACGACACGATCGTTCGTAGATATTGTACACACAATAGATACGATCGTTTGAACGATAGAGGAACTATGTGCACGACAGGAAAGTGAACGGACGTTCGTTCATCACGCATGCTCTGAACATGGACGATCAACGAACGACCGTACACACGAACGATGTTCAACGATCGTCGCCCAATCCGATCCGTCGGTCCGGTCGTTCGTTCGTTTCCAGCGACTTTCCTCGTTCGTCGGCGTCGTTGGTTACTTTTTTACGAACGATTTTTTGCCCAATTGATCGTTCGTCGTTCGATTGGAACGATAAAAATTGGAAGTGTGTACGCACCTTAAGCCAGTAATTTAAAAGGTCAAAAACATATCAGGATTTCACATTTTCATTTGCCCCTTTTTTACAATTGAACAAATGCCAACAATCCAGTTTGTGGGTCGCATGACCGAATTGTATTTTGCATTTATAAAAAGAAATACCTCATACATACATTCTCAGTGATATACTGCTGGTATACTGTAATATTATGCTGGTAATCATACCTTAAACACAACACCAGCAATTGTGGTACCAGTTTTCCGAGCTGCAGGGAGCTTGTGCCCTTTCTGTAGGAACTCCTTGTCTAGAAGAGCATTTCTATGGAAAAAAAAAAAAGATTAATAAAATTTTTAACTTGCTTTGATATACAGTAGGCCTTTCAAGTATAAAAGCATTTAGATTTTTAAAAATTAACTATACAAACATAGTTCTGGGTAAAGTTCCTCATATGGAAAAGTATAATGGTAGAACTGGGATGTCAGAAAACTAAGTAATCTTTGTGTAAGTCCTGTCTTATTTCCATGGTATCACTAAAGCTTTTGCACAGGTCCTCCCCTCTCCATTAATGTGTGATTAGTGTGTTCTGCACTGATTAATGCGCAGGCTGGATTATTTGACCAAGAAGGATGGTGACAAGAACAGTCAAAGTCTGTTAGGAAGAGTGACTTCAGTGGAGCAGTCATCACAATGGGAAATGGCAGGGCCATGGAGATCACTAATCAGGGGGATGCATTTGCAGATTGCATCGCTATAGGTCTGCTTCAGAGGCAGCTCGGACCTCTGTAGAAAGACCACAGCTTACACATGGGAAACAAAGATCGCACCATGCAGCAAGCACCACTTTATAATAAAACAAGCATTTTCATGCTCCTAGAATATAAAACAGCTGGTTTAAAGTGAAGGAATCACATGGACTTCAAATAAGAAAATGTGCTGCATAAGATTTCTAATTTGACAAAGCTCTTTTCAGGATGAACACCCTAGTAGAAACAGAGCAGGTCAGACCTATGTAGAAAGGCCACAGTTTACAAATGGGTAACAAATGTACCATAATGCAGCAAGCATTGCTTTAAAAGAAAAGAAGCACAATTTTGTTTTGATGCCCCTGGAATTATGGCGAAAGACTTGTGCTATATATTATTCCCTCCAAATTCCTATTGTGACACTTTCCAGCTAAACTTTATACTCCGAGTGTCTCCAGCAAGTAATTCATTACAGATCTCTGTATACTCTACTCTTTCCCCTCAACTACCCTGCCCGCTCTCACCGCCTGCAGTTGCCGAAATCAAACCCGCCGACGGCAGCAAAACGCATAGTCACGTCTGCCATCTTGGTAGATGCTAGAATGGAGTTGTTTAAAGGAGGGGCGGGGGAATACGGAATGGGCGGGGCTTATGATGTGACGCGATACGTACTGAGAATTCTGGGGATTTTTCCTGTTTGCAGCTGCGTGTTTCAAGTTGCTGTGAAGAATTTCCCGGCTGATCTCTACATTTCAGATCGCCTGTCAGTATTGCAGGTTATTCTTACTACTTTTGCACTCATTCTTTAGGGTGAAGATTTATTTTCACTCTTACAAGATTGTGTAATTGGCAGATGGCCACGGGTAGGATCTAAGGGTATAAAAAAGAGCTTCTGGTGGTGGGGGTGCTATCAGTAGGTACAGGAGGGCAGCTGGTGGTGGTGTGATTGGGGGTACAGTAGATCGCCTGGTAGGGTGGGGGGGTGCGAACTGAAGGGTATAGGAGACCATAAGGTGCGGTGCGATCTGGGGGCACAGGAGGGCACCTCGTGGGAGGGGTGAGCAATATGGGGGCACAAGATGGCACCTGGTGGGTGAGATGCAATCTATGGGTACAGGGGACCACCTGGTGGGGGAGTGTGATGTTTGGTACAGTAGATCACCTAATGTGGGGTGCGATATGAGGTGTACAGAAAAGCACATGCGATCTGGGGGCATCTGGTAGGGTGGTGCAATCAAGCCATACAAAAAAAGACCTCTTGGTCGGGGGGGGGGGGGGGGGGGGTTTTAGGTGACACAGGAGAGCATATGGGGGCTGCAAGCTTAGAGTAAGAGAAGGCACTTGGTGGTGAGGTAATCCAGAGGTACAGGAGAGCACCTGGTGAGGGGGGAATGTTGCTATCTAAGGGTACAAAAGTGCACTGGGTGGGGTGATGCAATCTTGGGGTACAGGGAGGCACTGGGTGGAGTGTGCGATCTAAGGGTACAGGGGAGCAGCTGGTGGGGGGTGCAATCCAAGGGTACAGGAGAGCACATGGGAAGTGCAACCTTTGGGTACTGGAGAGCACATGTTGCAGGGAGGTGATCAGAGGTACAGTAAAGCACTTGGTGGTGAACTGGGGGGCAATCTTGGAGTACAGGAGAGCTCCTGGTGGGGGGATGCGATCTAGAGGTACAAAAAAGAGCTCATGGTGGGGGGATGCAATTGCAATCAAGGAGTACAGGGGAACAGCTTGTGAGAGGGATGCAAGCTAGGGCTACAGGAGAGTGATCGAGGGGGTACAGGAGAGCACATGGGGGGGGGGGGCAACCTTAGGGAAGAGCACCTGGTGGGGGGTGATCTAGGGGTACAGGAGAGCAGCTGGTAGGGGGGATGCAATCTAGGGCTACAGGGGGGTACCTAGTGCGGTGATGCAGTCTATGGGTACAGGGGAGCACCTGGTGGGGGATGTTATCTAGGGGTACAGAAGAGCACCTGGAGAGCGGATGCAATCTAGGGCTACAGGGGGGCAGTGGGTGGAGTGTGTGATCTAAGGGTACAGGGGAGCACCTGGGTGGTGCAACCTTAGGGTACAGGAGAGCACATGTTGCAGGGGGGTGATCAGAGGTACAGGAAAGCACCTGGTGGTGATGGGGGAACCACCACCACTAGAATTTAATTACCATGGCAAACGCACTTCCCTGTTACACATTGCTGCCCACTTCTAACACTTGAACCCCAATTTTCTCAAATGGGGAGGTGTAGCAAACTGAAAATGTGTGAGAAACATCTGTGACTAACACCCTCTAAAATGTCATCACTATGGCATCGTTAGAACATGAAACACTCTGCCCATCAAAATGAAATTGAAGTTCAGGTACTGGTAAGGTACAGTCATGTGTAACAGGGAAGCGTGTTATAATGGGCAGAGCTTTTGTTTGTTTTACTGATGCCATGGAGATGAAAGTTTGGGGGTGGTTTATACATGTGTTCACCACTTGCATCTACATTTTCAGTGTCCTACTCCTCCCCATTCCAGATAATTTGGGGTTCAAAGAACAGAAGCAGAAAGGGAATCATAGTATTACAATTAAAGTTTGGTGAAAGGTAGATAAAAATTTAGGGGCCCCGACCCAATGCTCCTTGCTATGTAAGTGGCCCCGGGGTCCTAAATTTGCAGTTTGAATTTTGGGCTCGTAGGTGCACTTTCTTATGAAACGGGAACCCAAATGTTCAATTTACACAAGTTTTTAAATTTAAAATTTCCAGTCGTTACAGCTACCAAATTAGGAGATCTGAAAGACAGAACACAGTAAGTTGTTAGAATGACAAGTCGACTTTACACACACATCTATCACACTGCGGGTTGAGAAATTTTACAGGCAGTTTTTTTTAACCATAGAGAGGGGGGGACACTGGCTATACTGTCCTCATTTTGCTGTCGCATGCATGATGCTCTTAAAGCATCACCACATTTTAACATTATATAAGGGGTGACATTCCTCTTTTGTTATATTAAAAAATGTGTGTTTTTGGTTTTTTTTTATTTTTTGGGGGGGAAGGCCCCTCCCCTTCTGTCTTTACTGCCATGATGGCCATGGAAAATCTGCAGCCTCCTGTGGTATTTGTGTCACATATTCCAAGGTGGCTGTTGGCTGCTCCTTCTTTGCATGCCCTACATCAGGAAAGCATAGATCTCCCCAGAGGGTTTTAGCGGTTGCTCCGCCCGGCTGCTTTGAATACCACACCCAGCTCTCAGCAGCTCTCATCCTCTGCACCCATCTCAGTGAGGCTGCTCTGTGCTCTGTGTCATCCATTCAGAGGATTGCTGCTGCTATGAGAGGTGAGCACACAGTTCAGCCTTCATGTGAAGGAGACAAAGGCAGCCCCGCCCCCATCTCATAGCACGGGCTTGGATTTCTATTTTAAAAAAATCTGCCGGTGAAATGTATCTACTGCTAGAGCTGTGTATAAAATCTGCATGTCATTCTGCATCCTCACTGCTCTCAGTGTACACACCTCCATATCTCCTAATATGTATGTCACAATGACTTGTAATTTTCAGGGTGTACAGGGGACCCTCATAGATACTAGTTACTACAATTTCAGCCCCCCAGCTTTAAAGAATTTCAAGATATGGGGGTCACAAATGTAAAAAGTTATGAAAATTGAACTTTGGGGTTGCTGTTTCAGAGGAAAGTGCAACTAGGAGTCCTACATTGAAAATGCATATTGGGGACCCCGGAGCCACTAACATAGCAAGGAGCATTGGGGTGGGGCCCCTAAATATATACCTATCTATACCTATGAAACTACTGTCTGCTTCTCTTCTTTGAAGCCCAATTTCTCTGAGGGTGGGGGTACAAAACTGAAAATATAGGTGCAAGTGGCGGGCACATTCTCCCCTTACAATCTAATTACTACGGCATCATTAGAACATAAAACACTCTGCCCATTAAAATGGGCTTCTCTGCCCTGTTACACATTCCTGTTCACTTATCTAACATTCTGAACTTCAATTGGGGAATGGGGAGGTGTAAGAAACCAAAAATATAGATACAAGTGGGGAACATCTGTGACTAACATCCCCTAAAACTTCATCACTATGGCATCATTAGAAAATGAACTCTGCCCACTAAACTTTATTGAGGTTGAGGTTACAGGAAGGTTACAATCATGTGTAACAAGGAAGTGCATTGTGATGGACAGTTTTTTTTTTAAATGTTGTAAAGATGCCATGGTGATGAAAGGTGATTGCCACACGTGTCTCCCACTTCCACCTATATTTTTGTTTCCCTGCACCTCCTAATTCTGGGGAAATTAGGGTTTGCTAGGTAGAGATTAATGTTCTCACAAGCCACAAGTGTCCCCCACTTGCACCTACAGTTTCAGTTTCCTGTGCCTCCACGTGTACCTTAAAAATTTCAAGGTAATACAACCAACGGTTTAGGAGATATGAAGGTTTGAACACAGCGAGTTGTTAGGCTGAAGAATATGACAAGCAGCTTCTACACTCACATAGCGATCACACTGCGCTGCCGATGACATTACACACTGCGGATAAACATCACAGACAGTGTTTTTATATAGAATATGGGCAGTGATGAGAGGGGGTCACTGTCTGTCTTGTCCCTATCTGATATCACATGCATGACGCTATTAAAGCATCACATTTTTAACATTATATTAAAGAGTGACTTTCTCTGTTATATAATGGAAAATGTGATCTCCCCTTCAGTCTTCACTTCCATTTCGGTAAAGACCGAAGGGGAAATCCGCAGCCTCCTGAGGTATTTGTGTCACACATCCCAAGAGACTCTGCACTGCTCCTTGTGTGCATGCACCTTCAGAGGATTTCTTATGATGTAAAAAAAGTGTTCAATCTCATGCATGTGCAGTGCAAGGCAGCACTGGACGTACAAGTGAGCATCAGAGAGAAGGTGGAAGCTGAGCCAGCATGGGCCTGCTGGGCTAATTTTGTAAAAGAATCAAGTAAAAAAAAAAAATGTTTTCACAAAAGTTCACTTTAACTAAATATAGACACAGGAGCACATCTGAAGTTAGGCTGAATTCACACCGGCAGTAAGGTTACATTTGGCCTGTTGCTAATCCTAGGTGCCTAGAACTTACCACTTGTTATCAATCCTAGGAGCCTAGCACTTATGGCCTGTTACTAATCCTAGGTGTCCAGCACTTACTGCCTGTTACCAATCCTAGGTGCCTAGAATTTACCGCCTGTTATCAATCCTAGGGGCCTAGCACTTATGGCCTGTTACCAATCCTAGGTGCCTAGCAGTTGCCAGAAGTCACTCAGAAGGGGTAAATGTTTTTTGCTGCTATTTTGAGCTTAACTTGTTACACCACATTCATTATACTATTACACTACTACAAAGGATTACACTCCTAAAACTTAGGCTGCGTACACACTTCCAATTTTTGTCGTTGGAAAGGATCTTTCACGATCCTTTCCAACGACAAGGGAGTGCACGATGCATGAACAGTGCTGTACATACAGCACCGTTCATGCTCTATGGAGAGGGGAGGGGGAGAGCAACAGAGCGGCACCCTGCTGCACGCTCTCCCCTTCCCTTTCATTAGGATCGGCTGTCGTCCATCGTCCGTGGATCCGGCAGGTCGGTCGTCCGGACGATGGACGACACCGACTGTACACACGGCAGATTTTCGCCCGATAATTGGCCGATGCCGATTATCGGGCGATAAAAATCTGACGTGTGTACGTAGCTTTAGAACACTAGTAAGTTGGGTCACAATACATGGCATAGGACAGTTGTGGCAAAATACATAGAATAGAAAAATTGGATATACTAACGGGCAGGCATTACAAAGTTGTAACAAATTATTGGGAGAAAGTAGAACACTGAAACAATAAGAGGTTACTGGATACCCATGGCATAAACAACTGGGAGCACTAAATTTGCCGTGTTTTGCCACACCTCCTTTTTTACTACCTGGCTACAGCTTCCCACCACCCCGATTAATAAAATTTCTGGGGAGAACACTGGGAAAGTATCATCAGGGGCTTTCCTATAATGTAAAAAAAATGTGTTTAATCTCACACATGCCCCATGAGATCAGCACTTGATGAAACGGTGAGCATCAGAAAGAAGAGGGAAGCTGACTCACTGGGCTCAGTTTGTAGACAGATGAAGTGAAATAGTTTTTTCACAAAAGTTTTGCGTTACCTAGATTTAGCGCTGAGAGCCTACATCTGAAGTTAGGCTGAAATCACATTGACAGTAAAGTTGCACTTGCTGCATTTATTATTAATATTATACAAATGACAAACGAATATAGACAGTGACACTGGAGGAGAGGACCCTTCCCCTAAGAGCTTACAGTCTAGTGGGTGAGGGAATTAATAAATAATAGGTATGGAGATATGAAGTAGGGGAAGGTAGTGATGGTTTCAAAAGACAGAAGATGGGTAGGCAAGTTTGAAAAAAATTGGTTTTGAGTGCTCTTTTAAATGAGCAGAAATTAGGAGCTAGCGGAAAAGGACGAGGAAGACTGTTCCAGAGAATTGGGGCAGCTCTAGAAAAGTCTTGTAGGCGTGCATGTGATGAGGTTATGAGTGAAGTCAGTTGTAGGTCATCGGAGGAGCGAAGTGTGCGGCTAGGGGTGTATTTTTTACCAGGTCTGAAATGTAAGTGAGACAATAACTTTGGAGGGATTTGAAGGCAAAGCACAGGAGCTTGAATTTGATTCTGAAGTGAAACGGAAGCCAGTGTACAGATCTGCAAAGAGATGCAGCGGAAGAGGAGCGGTGGGAAGGATGGATGAGTCTGGCTACAGAATTCACAATATATTGTAGAGGTGAGAGTCGTGTTAGTGGAATACCAGAGAGGAGGAGGAGGTTACAGTAGTCCAGACAAGAGATGATAAGAGCGTGTACAAGAAGTGGGGTGGATTTTGGAGATGTTGCGTAGATGAAAAGTGACAGGACCTGGAAATGTTCTGAATGTGGGGGGTAAATGAGAGGGCAGGGTTAAAGGTGACACCAAGACAATGTGCCTGAGGGGAGGGACCAATAACTGTGTTGTTAACTAAAATATGTCGGGGAGATTTGGAATTTGGGGGGGTACCATCCATGATGGTATGGCTGATAGGCAGCATGAAACCTTATCCAGTACTGAGGGAGACAGGTCAGTGGTGGGCAGATAGGGTTGATTGTCATCAGCATACAGATGGTACTGTAAGCAAAGGGAGCATATGAGACTACCGATGGAGGAGGTGTACAGAGAAAAGAACTGGTCCAAAGACTGACCCTTGGGAAACACCAATAGGTAAGAGAGTGGGAGTGGAGGAGTTACAATTGAAAGAAACTTGAAAGGAGCAGTCAGACAGATAGGAAGCAAACCAAGAGAAAACAGTGTTACTGATACCAATGGAGCTCATGGTTTGTATTAGAAGGGGGTGATCAACAGTGTTGAGGAAAGATTGAGGAGGAGGAGGGAAGAGTTGCCTTGAGACTTAGCTCTGATAAGGTCATTGGCCACTTTAGTAAGGGCTGTTTCAGTGGAATGGGCAGCTCGAAAACCAGACTGGAGAGGGTCAAGGAGAGAGTTGGTGCTCAGGTAATTTGGTTAGGGCGGGGGCCATGGTGGAGGAATGGGCACAGAGTAGATCTGAGGGAATTCGGTCAAGCGGGCAGGTAGTAGAAGGAGATGATGAGAGAAGAGACTTTGTCCACAGTAACAGGGTTGAAGGAGGCCAGTGATGATTTACAGGTGGACAGGATGGGTATGGTTGGAATGCCTCAATGAGCAGAGACATCATGTCTGATTTTGTCAATTTTATCTCTAAAGTAGGTGGTTATGGCTTGGGCAGAAAGGTTTAGGAGGGAGTCAGTTGTTGAGGTTGCATGGGTTGGGAGCTTGAAAGAATATGACAGCAAAGAAATAATTTTGCTTGGTGACAGTGAGCTCAGTGTTAAAGCTTTGTACGATTTATCCAAAAATTGTGATACTGGGCCGGGGGGATGGTAGACAACAGCAACATTGTTGGATAATGGACTGAAGAGACAGAGTGGACTTCAAAAGAGGTGAAAACGAGAGAGGGCAGCGTAGGAAGGACTCTGTATGTAAAGTTAGGAGAGAGAAGGAGACCCACACCACCCCCTACTCTGTTGCCGGGTCTAGGAGTATGTGTAAAATGCAGGCCTCCATAGGAGAGAGCAGCAGCAGAGTCAGAGGAGGAAAGCCAGTTTCAGTGAGTGCCAGGACGTTCAGAGATTTAGAAAGGAGAAGGTTGTGTATGGAGGTTAATGTATTGCCAACAGATCTGGCATTCAATTGATTGCCAGAGATAGGGGATAAGAACTTATGGGTAGGGTGAATGGGGATGAGGTTTGGAGAAGGGAGTATCTTGCTGAAAGTGTATGGAAGAGGCAGGCTGTGTGGGGGACCAGGGTTGGATGAGATGTCACCAGAAAGTAGCAGTAAGGAATATAGGTGCAGGAGCAAAGACAGAAATCATCATTTACCTCCTACTTTCCTCCCGCCAGGAACCACTGCTGTTTGAAAAACTTCTTGGGCTGAAAAATCTTAGCATTTATCGTCTGTTACCAATGCCAGGTGCCTAGCAGTTGCCAAGTAGTCGCTTAGTGTGAACTAAGCCTAACTTTTTACACCACATTGATCACAATATTACACTATTAAAAGGGATTACACTTTTAAAACATGGATCAAAGGATCTGCTATCTGGCTCTGTTATCCCCGGGCCTTATCTCACTTCTCTACAGACAGCTTATTGCTGTATCTTCCGCTAGATCATAGCCATATGTAGATGGGAGGCAGATCTGGGTTGCAACCAACCTGAGGAGGTATTGGAAGATGTATGGAGGTTTATATCCTCCTGTTCTATTAATGTGACCTCACAGGAATCTGCGTACAATGTATTATTATGCTGGTATTTGACCCCTGCAAGGTTAGCACGCTTTGATCCTGAATCATCGGGTCGATGTTTTAGAGGCTGTGATGCCATTGGTGATATGCTCCATAATGGTGGACATGTCCTAAACCATCCAGTTTTATGTGCTCCCCTACACCTTCCAGATTTTGCGCTTTCTAAGCCCTCTTGAACCCTGGCAACCTTTGTTTTTATGGCGGCTCAACAAGCAATAGCCAGGGCTTGGAGGACTGAGACAGTGGCCTTTGGTGAAGTTACGTCTAGACTTGATGTATTTATGGTTAATGAGGACCTGACCAGCAGCCCAAGACTGGTTTTTGGAGGTGTGGGATCCCTGGATTGCTTACAGTCATCCTCTTCTTTAGGGCTCCACGGCCCTCTAAATGCTTGCACGCTTTAGTACTTATTTTGTATTCTGTTTTCAGTGTTATACTGGAGGATCTGCAGGCTTCAGGCACAGACTTTTCCCTCCCAATCCTTTCTCTATTTCCTTTTATACTGTGTATTTGATATTCTGTATTCTTGTTGTTGTACTGTTATTGTTCTTGTTATATTTACATTTTTTGTGTCCTTTTTTTTTGTACTTATGTGACTTTTTGTGTTTGATTTGTTGCTACTATTCCCCAATAAAAACGATTGTTAATGAAAACATGAAACACTAGGCAGTTGGAATAAAATACACAGCACTGAACAATTTGGGCATAATACAAAAAAAAAATGTAAAAATTGTACGTTCTAACAAGCCAGGCTTTAGAAAGTTGGAACAAAGTATAGGGGGTAGGTAGAACACTGACACAATAATAGAGGTTACTGGATACCTGTGGCATAAATAACTGGGAGCACTACATTTTCCATGTCTTGCCCTGCCCACTTTTTTTGACCACACAGCTACCCCCTCACCCAGGTGAAAAAAAATTTGGGGGGGAACATTAAAGGATGAAGCAATCCAGGGGTACAGAGGGATACCTGGTGGGGGTTGTGATCTAAGGATATAAACGCGACTACCTGCTGGGGGGGATGCAATCTAGGGCAGCGGTCACCAAACTTTCAGAACTCATGGACCATTAAATTCATAATTTTAAATAATAATGTTTTTTTTTTAAAAAAGATAAATACATTTACAAAATAAGGATCTTCCAAATGGTGCCTGACGAGGACTGTGGAGGCTTTGATTCATTGATCAGCTGCCAGTTAAGTGAAGTATTACTATTGTATGCAAAATATTTGGTATTGGTATGCAAAATTTTTGTTTTTTCTCACTCATTATGGGTTTATTTCATTCCAATCTAAGACCAAACAAGAAATGATAGTTTAAAAGTGAAACTATTTGATGCCATTTAATATAACAAAGAAAATACACAGTTAAGGTCATACTTACCTAAAAGAGCATCTGAGAAATAAACAAATAAAATAAAACAATGGAATGAAAATCGGTACTCGTGTAGCGGGGTGACTGTTGTAATGGTGGAAACAATACTGAAGTGTATGGCTCTGCAACTCTTGCCTAATACAGCTTAAGACTACACTAACGTCAAGCTGCGCCCCCCTTGTTTTTCCATCTCTAGTACAGTTCATGAATTTAGTGCAATATAAAGGCAAAAGTTGTCATTCAGAGTATAAGAATAAATTAGAATACTATTTTTATTAGAATTAAAACATAAAAATTGCAAATAACACCAAAATCTTCTCACAGACCACTGATCCAGGGTACCTGGTAGGGGGTGTGATTGAGTGGGTAAAGGAGAGCACATGGGGGAGGGGCAACCTTAAGGTACAGGAGAGCACCTGGTGGAGGGGGTAATGTAGGGGTAGAGAAGAGCACCTGTTGTGGGGCATGCGATCTACAGAATATAGAAGAGCACGTTGGGGGATAGGATCTGAGGGCACAGGAGAACACCTAGTGGAGGGGTGCTATCTAGGAGTACAGGAGAGCACCTGATGGGGTAAGTACAATCTAGGGGATGGAGGGGTAGGATGAGAGAGCACCTGGTGGATGGGTGGGCTCTAGGGGTACTGGATAACACCTGGTGAGGACCCGGTGCAATCTAGGGGTACAGGAGAGTACCTGGAAGGGTGCAATCTAGAGGTACAGGAGAGTACCCGGTGGGTATGATCCAAGGCTAGAGGAAAGCATCTGGTTGAGGAGAGTTTGATCAAGGGGTAGAGGAGAGCACCTGGTGGAGGGGGTGCAATCTAGGGGTAGAGGAGAGCACCTGATGAGAATAAGGGGGTCGCTATCTAGGTGTAGAGGAAGGAAACTGGTGGGGGGTTTGAGATCTGTAGGTACAGGAAGGCACCTGGTGGTGGTAATTTGATCTTGGGGTACAGGAGAGCACCTGGGGGGTGGGGATGTGATCTTGAGGTGCGGGAAAGCGTTTGGCTGTGCAAGATAGTTCATCGTCATGAGGGATCAGGAGATCACAGTGGGTGTTAGGATCTGGGCAGGTTGCAGGAGAGCACATGAGGGGTGGCATCTGGGGCAATGCAGGAGAATACTTTAGGGTGTGGGATCTGGGGAAGTGTAAGAAAGCACATAAGGAGTGGCATCTGGTCTTGCAGGAAAACACATGGGGGGTGGCATCTGGGGGCTGTGTTAGGAAAGTGCACGATAGCACCTAGGGGGACAAGGGAACATGATATGGGGTTTAAGAAAGTGCATAGGGGTGGGATATGGTGGGATGCAATTTAGAGGTGCAGGAGAATGCAACGCGTGGGATCTAAGAGAAGGGACCGGGAAGAGCATGGGGGGTGTGATATGGGAGGTGTAGGAGAGCTCATTCTGGGGTGGTATCTGGGGGCACAATGGAACATCTAAAAGAGCAGAAGAGCAAATGGGTGGCATCTGAGAGTGCAGGAGGGGGTGCAATATGTGGGCTAGTTCTTGGTGTGTGATCAGGTGGCACAGAAGAGTGCTTGAAGGTGCTAGAGAAAACATTGGGGTGGGATTTGAGGGGCAAGAGCAAAAAGAGGGTGAGGGATATGGGCTACAAGAGAGCATGGGGGGAAGTGGTATCTGGGGCTGTAATTACTTTTTATTTTTTTTTTCAGTATAGACATGTCATAGGAGAACATCATGAACTTTTAAATATTAACCAAAGAGGGGAGCTTAAAAAGAAAAACTGATGAACATGAAACTAAAATCTGAGATATAAAGATCAACACAATGGCCTTGATTTATTAAAGTTCTCCTAGGCTGGAGAGAATACACTTTTATCAGTGAAGCTGGGTGATCCAGCAAACCTAAAATGGATCTGGTCCAGGATTAAAAACATTTGCTAACAAATAGCTAATGACTTTTAGGAAATCCATTCCAGGTTTGCTGGATTACCCAGCTTCACTGATGAAAGTGTATTCTCTCCAGCCTTGGAAAACTTTATTAAATCAGCATCAATGTGATTCCAGTGTCCAATGCTTATATAAAGCATATAAAAGAGAATCTGGTTAACAGTGACTGTAATATGATTTCATTTTTTGTAAGTTGTAAACAGAAAGCAAAAACAGGAAAGATAAAAACATTTAATTATAAGAGCAAATTTTCCATTATTAAGGGTGGTTCTCTGTGACTTGGACTGGGAGACAATATTGTCCTCAAAGAACACAGAACAAAAATGGGAATGTTTCAAGTCTGTTCTACAAAAGCATACGGAAAAATATATTCCAATAGGTAATAAGTTTAAGAGGCTAAAATTAAAACCTATGTAGCTCATAGCTAATGCTAAAAAACCTATAAGGAACAAGAAAAGGGCATTCCAAAAATATAAAAATGAAGGATCACCTTCATCATTTGAAAACTATAAAGAATATAACAAAATATGTAAAGAGATAAAACATGCAAAACTTTAAAATGAAAGACACATTTCAAAGGAAAGTAACGCAAACACCAATTTTTTTTTAAATATATTAATAGCAAGAAGATCAGATCTGAGCATGTAGGCCCCTTAAAGAATGTCTCTAGGTTGGTAACTGGGGATAAAGGAAAGGCGGGTTTACTAAACACTTTTTTTTAGCTCTTTGTACACAAAGGAAAATGGCAGAGCTCTAAATTCATAATAGCAATGTCACTGCCTTTAATGAGTCACAATGGCTCAGAATTAATATGATTGAAAAACAACTGGGAAAAATTAGGGTTGACAAAGCACCAGAACCTGATGGATTACATCCATGTGTCCTCAAAGAGCTAAGCTCGGTTATTTCAAAGCCATTATTTCTAATTTTTAGAGACTTTTTAGTCACTGGCATGGTACCGATGTGTTGGCGTAAGGCCAATCTGGTTCCTATTTTCAAAAAGGAAGTAAAGTCCCCTTTGATAGTCCTAGTAAGTTTGATAAAGAACCACATAGGGGAGTTTCTACTAGAAAATAATATTATAAGTGATAGTCAGCATGGCTTCAACAAAGACTGAAGTTGTCAAACAAATTTACTTTCTTTTTATGAGGAAGTAACAAAACTGGTAAACCCTGGAACAGCAGTTGATATAGTGTACTAGGACTTTGCTAAAGCATTTGACACTGTACCCCATTGACGGTTATTATGCAAGTTAGAGTCAATAGGTTTGGAAAAGTCAATCTGTAAATGGATAGAGAACTGGCTTAAGGACCGCATCCAGAGAGTTGTAATAAATGATTCATACTCTGAATAGTCTAAGGTTATTAGTGGTGTACCCCAGGGTTCAGTGTTTTCGACCTTTACTGTTTAACATCTTTATAGATGATATAGAGTTTGGGATTAAAAGTACCATTTCTGTGTTTGAAGATGACACCAAACTGTAATGGAATTAAGTCCATACAGGATAATCTACAAGCAGACCTGGATGTACTTTTTTTTTTGGGCAGCCAAGTGGCCAATGACATTTAATATAGATAAATGTAAAGGTATGCACTTGGGGCTAACAACATGCATGCTTCATACTGTCTAGGTGGAATACATTTAAGGGAGTCAGAAATAGAAAAGGATCTGGGGGTTCTGGTAGATCATAGACTTAATAACAGCATGCGATGCCAAGATGAAATATTTAAAGCTAGTAAAGTACTTTCTTGTATTAAAAGAGGAATAGACTGCAGAGTTGGAGACATAATTCTTCCCCTCTACAAAGGATTGTGGAATTGGAGAGAGTGCAGAGAAGGGCAACTAAACTAATAAAAGGAATAGAGGAGCTCAGCTATGAGGATAGATTAGCTGAACTGAATCTTATTCTCCCTTGAGAAGAGACATATAACGGGGGTATATGATCACCCTGTATAAATATATAAATGGTCCATATAGAGAACTCTCTTCCCCATTATTCACTTTGAGATCATTACAAAGAACAAGAGGGCACTCTTTGCGTCTGGAAGAAAAGAAGTTTAAGCTCCGGATAAGGAAGGGATTGCTCACTGTAAGGTCTGTGAAAATGTGGAATCGTCTCCCTCAGGAAGTAGTTTCAGCAACTACTATTTATTGCTTTAAGAAAAAGTTTGATGTTTTTCTGGAAGCACAGAATATAACTGGGTATTAAGGATTTAAAATAAAGATAACAGAGACCGTTGATCTAGGGACTGCCTCATAGAACCAGGAAGGAATTTTTTTCCCCTGTTGAAGCAAATTGTACCAGGGTTTCTTTTGCCTTCCTCTGGACCAACTATGTCTTACAAGGTTTTATATCTGGGATATGTTTATTTCCTTAGTTATTGAACTTGATGGACTTATGTCTTTTTTCAACCTAACCTACTATATACCTATATGTAACTATGTAAGGCTGAATCTACATGGACATTTTCCCCAGCATTTAATCTGAGGCTTTAAAAGCCCATGTTTAAAATGTATTCCAATAGGCTAATCTACACCAGGGCATTTCTTTGAGGCACGTTTTTGAGCGTTATAGATAATGCTCCTTCCAATGCTTTAAAAATTAAAACGTATGGTAAACACAGGAAAATCCCCCTATTGATTTTAATAGGGTCGTTTTCCTGCTTTTTCCCACGTTTATAAACACTTAAAAACACCAATGAAATCTCCCATTGAATTCAACTTTGGAATCTGAAAGCCCCCTTTAATAAGGGAACTCCTAGATCTCCACCGCCCGAACCTGGGAATGAGTACAGGGGTAGAAAAAAAAACACTTATGTGTACAAAATAAGACAAGACATTTATGTTAAGGTAATTTATTAGATGTGCGTATTTTGTGTTTTTTTTTTTTTTTATACAGGTTATTCTACAAGGAAAAGATGCCGTGGGACTCTTGACAGTGTGGGATCTTCGGGCACTACAGGGCAATATCTAACACCTGTGGAGTAGTTACAAGTTAAATCTATACGATTTGTACTGTGAAGAGAAATATGTAGGAGATATACGTTTGTTTTACCTGACTGTTTTACAAATTGTATCCCCTGTTTATATGTAAAATTCTGGTTTGTCGCAATAAAAAAAATATTCATATAAAAAGTAAAACTCTTATAAACGCTTGTGTAAAATCGCAGTAAAACACGTCATAGGCGATTATAGGAGTTTTTTAGCGTTTTAAAGGCAAGCTTTGAAACGCTTGTAAAAGTGCATATAAACGTGGTAGGACCGTTTACATGCACTTTAAACTGTCCGTGTAAAACCAGTCTAAGGGCGATGACATAACCGTGTATTACAGCTAATTAACCCCCCTGGCCTTCTAATTCTGTCCGTAATTTCAAAAAGCAGTACATTGTTTTGCATGGAAATTTATTTTACATTGTAGGCTATAATTCTTAGGCATAACTCACCAACATATGTCCAATATTTAATAATAAACTTTAAATAAAAAAAAAATCTGTTAAAACAAGGGTGCATAAAAATACTAAAACCTGTAATATAACTGTACAGTAGCATGTATAAAATATATATGTTATATAAAGATTTCTTTGTATTGGACTCAATACAGTTATTTTGTATTGAATCCAATACAAAATTATTTGAATTTCCCACCGCGCCTCCCGTCCGCATCGACGCAAGCACCGACCAGAAAACCCCGGAGAACGTCTCCGCAGTCGCCGTCTGGATATTCAGAGGAAGAAGACGTCCGAGGGACGCCGGGGACACCAAAGGAACAAGTGGGGTTTTCTTTTTTAATGTTTGACCCCCATTGTTACTCGGGATTACTTTTTGCAAGTAAAATCCTCCTCGAGTCACACTCGGGAATACCGCTAGGGTGGTTAAAGTGCTGTGGATTGAGAGTTTAGGGATTAGATCTGTACAGTATATTCTTCTATTGCTTTAATGCATCACTTTCATCCATCATTATGGATGAGCACATATATAATGGGTGATTACTTCCCTTTATCTGAATTCCATTTTCAGCAGAAGTGAACCCTTGCAGTTGAGCTTTTTTTTTCCCGGGGATATGGAAAAATATTTATTTTTTTGTAGATAAATCCCTCTTTTTTTATTTTATTATAGGTATTGGGGTGCAAGTAACGCTAGTGAAGAAATATTCTGGTGAATATTTGTAATAGATATTAGTCCTTAGAATGAATGCGCACTACAGTAAATCTCTGTGTACATGGTGTGTAGTATAAAAATCGCCCTTTCAGGTTCACCCTGTGCATAGATTTTCCAGTCCAGTTAGCAACAATCTTAAGCATGAACAGGCTGAGAAGAGCCATCATATGACAAAATTAGGTGATCTTTTAACCCTTGCCACACTCACACAGGTAATCTGCCACCACATGATTAGACAGGGGCATGAACCCATTACTCATGACAACCGCAGTTATTATTCTGCCCTTTTAGCACTGTTTGTCCCACCTGCTACAATTTCAGTGATTAAGGTAATGTTCAGGAGAGAAAGTTTCACTATTTCTACTTTCAGCATTCAGGAATTCAGTTAGATGGGTTATAGTGTTATAACAAAGTACAAAAACACAGTGCATAAACATGGTCAGAAAAGAAAGACATAAACTGACAATGGCAGTATGACATAAAACGGCATGCCTGTGAAATATACTCAGGTCAGTTTTATGAAACCTAAATACACAGAATCCTCACTTTTAAGGCATATGTTGTAAAGCAATTGATCTGGATGGATGTACTAATGAGTTATGTGATGAAGGAAAATTCCTGGTAGGGGAAGATTTTATGTCATGTTAGACACAGGCATTAAGGAGAAACTCTAATCTCTGTTGTTGTATCTGTATAGAGGGCCTCTGACTTCCAGGTAACAGGTAGGGGATCACAAACAAGTGTGAATCATACAACAGTAACACACCTAACCCGTGCACAGGTGACAGAATAATTCAAAAGACAACATAGTGGAGTGCTCAGAAAGTAAGGGTTGGTTTCATGTTTCTAACATAAAAAGGATGACAAGTGTGTGATACTTCTGTCCAAATAGTGTATATGATATGTGTGTATAAACATGTTCACTTTATAGAAGGTAGATATAGGTATTAATATTATTTTTGGTGACAGTCCTGTATACTTTACTCATTTACATTTGTTATTTTCTGATGTGTATAGTATTTCACTATTTATTAGAAATTTCAGGAAAAATGTTTTTGCATAAGCTTTTAATAAAACATTTTAACACAATTTTGTTTGTTTTTCTTGACTATTACTAAAAGTTTTTTTAGTGTATGTTAAGGCGATCTCCAGTTTATATAACAGTTCAAAGACATAATCAGAGCATGATCACATGACTACAGACAATTAGCAGACATGACAAATGTCCTTGTGGTTCTCTTAGAACAAGATATTTTTGTCAAAGTAACAGATATATGGCTGGAGGAAAGGAAGAGTTTCAAGGCAAAAAGGGGGGAAGCGGATGTTAGTTTACTGATAACAAGAGTACAACTAGTTTCAACCCAATTCATCATCTACAAAACATAACAAAAGTACAAAAATAATTCACTTCAAGACTCGGCAAAATTCCTCAGCTACTTTCATTCCCTCTTTTTATCCTTTATCCAAGAATAACTACTTGACCTCATACCTCTGTTCCTTTACATACAAATAGACAGCTTCAGGTACTTGGACATACATAACTTGAGGAAGCTGAGTGATTCTCTGTAGTACTGTCATCCTCCAGTGGGGCATTTCAGAGGGGTTACAAGTCATACAGTAACATACATCTCCCTGGGTAATATTTATAGTATGTGTAAATATAAATTTTTCTGGGGAATCGGGTTTTACAGTTGTTGCAAAAGTTACACAGGTTATAAGATAAACTTATATCAATTTCAGTAACCTCAGTGTCATTGTAGATATTGCTAAAGACTCTAAGCAGTATGTTGACTGGAGTGGAGACAGCAATCAAACAAGAAGTTAACATATATTGAGTACTATGCATATCAGATAAGCAAAAACTAGAGCTATTATATATTTCTTAGGCAAGACGTTCCTATATGTTACTACGGAAGTCAGTCCAGTCACTATATTTAAATCCTTGCCGGTGTATAGACAGGGTAGAGTCATTCTTTAGGCTATGACTTGATTAGAGACAAATGAAGGGCAAATCTTGAGGGTGATAGTGGCAAGTTGTTGTGACCCAAATAAGGCAGAATATCATCATCAGGGCTGCAAAACTGCAGACAAGCATCCGGGCTGGTACTTGTGGATCAAGAAGCATCATCTTGGCGCTGGATGGGTGGTGCCTTTTTCACTCTTGAAGCATGTATCCAGGTGGGTCCTCCACTGGTCAGCACGGCTGTTCTAGTGATGGCTTGCACGGTGACCGGAGGTCCAAAAGGAAGATCCAAGCATTTGTCCTTTTGCAGAGCTTTAACCAACACTATGTCTCCGGGCCTGAATGGATGCGTCGGTTGATCTGTAGGGAGAGGAAAAGAGAGAGATATCTCCATAGTTGCTGTTCAATATTTCAATTACCTTAGCTACATATTGATCCTGAATTTGTTGTAAGTCCCCCGGTAGTAAGATAAGGGGTTCTTTGGCTCAAAGGGGTGGGGAATGGACATCCCATCAAAATTTCAAAGGGTGATGGCTTATTACCTGAACTGGGTGTCATTCTTATTTCTGCTAGTATGGCTGCTAGGTATATGGCCCCTCTTATGGAATATCCCTCCAGTTGCTTTTCTAAGTTTGTCTTTTAATGTCCTATTCATCCTTTCTACTACTCTAGCACTCTAGGGGTGATATGGGATGTAGAACTTCCATTCTATGTTCATCATTTTATAAATCTCCTGCATGACCTTAGAGGTGAATGGAGTGCCATTGTCTGAGCTTATTCCCACTGGGCATCCAAATCTGGGGATGATCTTGTATAGTATCTTAGCTACTGTCCTTGCATTTTCTTTCCTGACTTCAAAAGCTTCTACCCATCTGCTGAGTCTATCTGTAATCACTAACATTATCTGACATCCGTTGGAAGCCTTTGGCATCTGTGTGAAGTCAATTTCTAACTCTTGAAATGGACCCTGTGGAGGTAACAAATATTCATGTTGTCCTGCTTTCTTTCCTGCACATTATTTCTAGCACATGTTAAACAACAGGAAAGTATGGCCTGTTTGTTCCTTTAAATTCTGGGCACAAAATCGCTTGTTTATTTCTTGTGTTGTGGTCTTAATGCTTTTGTGTCCTATACCGTGGATTTGAAAAACAATGAGGGGTACTGCTATTTAGGGCAGCCCTACTATCCCTCCTTTTGGGTAGATTTCAAAGGAATCTAAGGTCAATCCTTCCTTTTCCCAGAATTCAATGTCCTGTGAAGTGGCGGAGGACTGTATCAGGGAGCTGATCCACGGCATATCCAGCCAAATAGGTTTTGTCAGAGAGTCGCAAACAAGACCCATCTACAAAAACATTTTCTGCTAGAGGAATGGGTGTTGTGGATAAGTCTTAACGTGGTGTTGATGTGTTATGTTTTTCAGTGATACATGAGTGTGACTCCGGCACTTCATCCTCTGTCCCTTCAAGACCTAAGAGGGCATTGAGCACAGCGACAGGACCGCTGGTAGCAGGAGCATATTTTACACTTAATCCTGCAACGGATGTTAGGATAACTTCATAACCAGACAACCTTTGTGCTGTTATGTGATGAGTGGTTAAATTCTCAAGCAAGTGTAGTACAGCATGGGATTTGTAAAGTATTGTCTCATGCCCCAAAGTTAGTGAGACACTTTCTACAGCAATTGCACACGCAGACAGGCTGGCATGCCTTGCACAGTAACAGGCAGTGTCTTAGAGACATACGCCACAGGCCTTAATTTGCCTCCATGCATCTGAGCAAGCACAGCAGCCATGGTTTTTCAATTCTCTCTTGCATACAATACAAATGGTACATTTAAATTCGGTATTCCCAATGCAGGGGCAGAGGTCAGGGATTTTTTAACACCACATATGCTTTAGTCGTTTCGTCAGACCATTGAATGTTATTAGGGGCACTGGGGGTGGTACTGGGATGGAGCTGTGAGTCCCAATATGAGCAGTCAGGAATCCAGTGTCTGCAAAAATTGATCATACCAAGAAAACTGAGCAGCTGTTTCTTTGTCTGTGGCCAAGGCAGACTGGTAATGGCATGTACCAGGCTGGGGGCTAGCAGCTGGGATGCTGGGGTTAAAAGCATTCCCAGGAACGTGACCTGTTGCAGACAGAAATTCATTTTTTTTCTGCAACACCCTCTGTCCTTCCTTTCTCAAAAAACACAACAATGAAACAGTATCCTTCTGACATGCCTCTTGCAATAGGCTACACAACAATAGATCATCAACATACTATAATAAAGTTGAACCATGCTGTGGCTGCCAGTTGGCAAGGACCTGCTGGAGGACAATTGAGAAAACTGGGGGTGAGTCAACAAAACCCTGTGGCAAGTGGCACCTGGTGTACTGCTGTCCCATGAAAATGAAAGCCATAAGGTGCTGAGTCTCAGGAGATAATGGTATGGAGAAAAGTGCATTGGCCAAATCTAGGATGGTAGTAAGATCTGACATGACCCGTGTCAGGGGCGTAACTAGCTCATTGATAATTCTGAGATCCTGTGTAAAAAAGGTATGAGCCATCTGGCTTTTTGACAGGATTTACTAGAGTTTTGTAAGGAGAGCAGGTTTTCTTAAGTATGCAATGCTAGCAGAAAGATTGAATCATGAGTGCTAAGGAATCTTCATTGTCTTTTGGTAAAGGATACTGCTTTTGGTATATTGCTGTATGTGGTTTTGTGAGTGCTGTATATGGGGTGCAGTCCAGGAATCCCACATCATATGGTCCGGTAGACCATGTGCTGTCAGGAACTGGAAAATCCAATAAGGGCAGTTGCAAGGTTGTATTGACTTAATTCCTCCCTTTGGGTCAACAACCAGTGACACTCCCAGAGATCCCATCAGGTCTCTTCCTAACAGGTTAACTGGACAACTAGGTAATACCTGGAATGAGTGATGTGTAATAGATTCCCCATGTACTGTACATATGGGAATGTGAGGTGTGCGTCATCTAGGGGTGATGACTCGTTTATTCCCACAGAGGGCCCACCAGGTATGAATGGACCTGACCAGGATCGGAGGACAGAAGAAGTCGCTCCTGTGTCTACTAAGAAGTCTGTCAGGAATTGTCCTACTTCATCAGCCTGGTCAGAGATTTGTAACATAGTGGTGATGAAGTCTTCCTGTGGGCATCTCTACGCTTGATGTGGTTTGCCTCTCCATTATATGGGGTACTTCGGGGCAGTGTGGTTGTAATTGTGAGCAGAATGTGGCTGCATTGTCGTGCTATGTGGTTGCTGATGTACTGACTGCTGTTGGTGTGTAGGGCTGTCCCTGGCCCAATGACCTTCCTCTCTACAGGCAAAACATGCTTAATTCCTTCTAACATTTCCATATCCTCTATTGTCATTTCTGTCCTGTCTACCTCTTTTGCCTCTACCTTTTCCTCTGTACCCTCCAGGTTTCCCTGAATAATAGAGTCCATGCACATGGGGTTTCGACGGTTCAGGTAGCTCAAAGCAACCTGCCGCGTCTTTAGTTAACAATTGTCCCATTATATCCTGCCGGGGTAATATGCTCCAATTATCAATAATCATTTTGGCAGTTTTAGCATGTTCAGGGATTAATCCATTAAACAGTGACTGTGTAAAAACAACATTCAAATCTCTTCCTAATCCTAGACCTGCCTCTTCCTTCCACACTTTCCTAATCCTTCAAGCATAATCACTTACTGTTTCTATCTCCATGTATCCTAACAATCTCATTATGCACTTGGTCCCACATACATTTTTGGGCTTAAGTACACAACAGCGGATGATGGGTGCTGCTGGGTGATGTAGGACTAGTGGGGGGTGGTAATAATATCTCTGACTGCTTGGTCTTTGTTTTGGTAAGAAGAGGGGCTGAGGGGGAATCCTGTGTAACGGTTTGTTGCTGCACGGACTGTATTAGACAGATATTGTGCTCGTAATCCTCATCCTTTTGTGTTCTCATTTGTGTTTCTACTGTTAGTTGTGGATATAGGGGTGTATACAGGGGTGGAATAGAGGATGTGATTTGGGCAATAGTTTTCTCTTTACGGGGGTAATCGTCCCAGTAAATTTTCAAAATATACCAGACTTCTCCGCAAGCCTTCATGTATTGCCGGTCCCACTCGGGAACTTATGGATCTAATATCCTCATCCGTCTCGATTACCGAAACACATTTCTAAGATAAAACTAATATGGAATTTAGAGAATGATCTTTCCAGTGGAAAGGGGTCAGGGCATTTCAAGTTTTCAGTGCCATTTTTCAAATGTAATGTAAAAGGGTCAGTGTAATAGTCCCCTGTTCTGCGATTTACAAAATCAACAGGAGGAGGAATATTCTCATCACTGGGTGACATGGCTGTGGGTTTTTATTTCTATCTCATTTTAATGTGTTTCTTTACATGTTTTTTAATGTGGATCTGGGAGCTGTTTCTCCTTTGTGGAATTCCCCTTACTTTGGGAATTCCCCATAGTATAAATTACAGTATAAATATCAGACGGTTTTGTACACAGTTATTGTTAGTTCAGCAGGTAGCTGCAGCGCTTGCTGCGTCCTGGTCCCGGGACCGCTTACCAAAACGCAGCTTAGGTCACGTTACTGCTTGCCCGAGGCAACCACAGCAGTGAGGATTGACCCAACCTCACCTTGGCAACCAGATTAGTACACAAACTTATCTTATATACAATATTTCTTACACATTTAAATTATCGACATCAAAATCATATGCTCTATACATTAAACAGAAGCCATCAGTGTGCACAAATTCAACAAAAGATTTCCCGAATCTTTCTAAGGACCCAGTCCTTCTATGAGGGAGTCTACACTGCCACAGTGCTTGGGTTTGTAAGATATCTACAGGGACACAGGGGAGGGCGGAGGTAGAAAAGAAAATTTCTACTTACCCAATCCTGGTCTTTTTAAGGTAGGTGGATATCCCTCTTCTGACGCCAAACTGTTAAGGCGATCTATTGATCCCAGATCAAATTTTCCCTCTTTCTAATGGATTCTGTTTACAGCGCTGGAAGAGTACATAACACATGCTACTTAATGTGTGGTTAGATCACTCTCAATCAACTTTATTGTTTGCACACAGTTTATATACCAGTTCAAAGACTTGATCAGTGCATGATCACATGACTACAGACAATTAGCAGACATGACAAATGTCCTTGTGGTTCTCTTAGAACAAGATATTTTTGTCAAAGTAACAGATTTATGGCTGTACGGAGGAAAGGAAGAGTTTCAAGGCAAAAAGGGGGGAAGCGGACGTTAGTTTACTGATAAGAAGAGTACAACTAGTTCAGCATAATTCAATCATCAACAAAACATAACAAAAGTATAAAAATAATTAACTTCAAGACTCGGCAAAATTCCTCAGCTACTTTCAGTGTATGAAACACCAAGTTTTTTAACATTTCTTTGCATAAGGGCTCAAACATACAAGTGTTTCTGTACGAAGAGAGGTGAATGAACACATTCTTACCTCTTTTGAAATGGTTCCACAGTAACATACCCTGTGCTGACAATGTGCTGGAACAGAAATCACTTATAGCTGCTGGTTCTGAGTCACAACAAGAATTTACAAAGTTCCTGCCATGTACAGGATATAATCCTAGTTCCAGATATAATAATAACATGGCATTATGTAGAAGAAAAAGAGAACATTGATCAAGAGAGAACCTAGATGATCTGGTAAAGCTGAACAGCATTTCTGTGACAAGTGGCCTATTAGGTGTAAAAAATGTGCAACGCTGGACTGAATAACATAATAGAATAAATGGGCAAATTGAGTAATCAGTCAGTTTATTCCCTTTGTGTTCACAGAGAACTGTGATTTATTACCAAAAAATGTGATGTGTGTGCACACTACTATAATTGCTGTTTTTTTACTGGACTTACAATAATTCTTGGTACAGGATTGCAAACTATTGTCACATATTAAAGATGACTTTTAATAAAACCAGTCTAGGTATGTTGGATCACCAAGGTTTTGCCATGATGTTCTATCTCCAGTCTTAGTGTTAAATCTGGGTAATTGTGTCACATGGGTTAAAAACTCATTTACCCCATGTGTGGTTCTGCATTTCTCAATGATGGCTCCAGCCGAGAGCAAACAAATCATTGTTTCCAATAGGGCAAGTTTGTGAAAACAGAACATGATGTGTTTTAACACAATATAACACATACCAACTTACAAAAGGAAGCATTAAGTAAAGAAGTATTTTGGCTCCTGCATTAAAAAATAAATCAAATAAACAATAAATATTGATACAGGAGAAAAAAAAAAATCAACTGTGTTTGGCATTCACTATACACAAGGCACTTTGTATAAATACAACTCATTAATTGATAACCCCTGTTATTAGAAGTTTAAATGATAGATCACTGTACACATTACATTCTAGATTGGGTACAGTGGGGTGAGTTAAACTATACTAATTTCATCCTTGCACCAATTTCATACTAGCAAAGTGATGTATGCTTGCCCACTACATTCTAACCTGCTCTGTACAAAATGAAGTAACTTACTTCATTTTACTAGGCTTACCTCAAACCACTTCATTCTACCTCATTCTGTACTGAGCCTAGAATGCAGTAGTTAAAGGAAGGCCAAATAAAATGCAGTGAGGTAAAGGAGTCAAAGTGCTGTCCTCTCACCCATTGCATTCCAGCCAACTCTGTGCAGAACAGAATAGAATGGAGTGGTTGGATGGAGAGTGAAATGTGGTTCTTTAGTTCATTCCATTCTTGCCTGCTCTGTACACAATAGAAGGGAATGGCTAGAGTGAGGCAGAGGGCCTGATTTATAAATGCTCTCCCAAGGCTGGAGAGAATACACTTTCATCAGTGAAGCTGAGTGATCCAACAAACCTGGAATGTATTTCTTCAAAGTAATTTGCTAGCAAATGTTTTGAATCCTGGACCAGACCCATTCCAGGTTTGCTGGATAACCTAGCTTCACTGATGAAAGTGTATCCTCTCCAGTCTTGGGAAGCTTTAATAAATCTGGCTCAGAGTGCTGTCCTTCTCCCTCCAACTCTAATCTACCCTGCTCTGTACATATTAGGATAGAATGGAGTGGTTAGAGGGAGGCTAAGTAAAATATAGTAAGGAAAAAAAGGCAAGGTAATGATGACCTTTTGCCCACTCCATTCTAGCCGGCACTGTATTAACCTCCTGGGCGTTTCTCTGATGTCTGGATTTCTGTACCAAAAGCGGTACACTGTTTTTCATTAAATTTTTTTTTTTTAACTGTAGACCTGTAACTTACACAAATATGTCCAAACAAGGGTCTAGTAGATATCCCGAAAATAACAAAGTTTGAAACACACAATCATGTAAAAAAAAAATTAACTTTAAGAATAAAATAAATAAAAAACACAAAAATCAACTTAAACAAGAATGCATAAATAAATAAAAAATACTGAAAATGCAATAATTTGGTATACTTTAAAGTACTATATTTTTCTAAAACACCTCCCTAGTGTGGTAAACTTTGAAACATCCCATACCTATAGACAAAACCACATAAATATATTTTGTATTATTTTGTATTGGATTGGATACAGGACTTTGTATTGAATCCAATACAAAATATTTGAATTTCCTGCTACGACCCCCGTCGTCAGACGCACGCACCGACGTCATCAGGAATCACAGAGGGATGCGTACACAAACGGAGAGTGTTCTAATTCTTTGCGTACTAAAAGCATTACATTTTTTGCATGGAAATTTATTTTAGATTTTAGGCTATAATTCTTAAGCATAACTCACCGAAATATGTCCAAAATGTATTACATTTAATAATAAACTTTAAAAAAAAATTTAAAAAAAAACATTAAAAAAAAAATAGAAATAAAAATAATGTATAATGTAAGGGAACTGTACAGTTGCCTATATAATATATATATACTATATAAAGATTTCTTTGTATTGGACTCCATACAGCTTTTTTGTATTGAATCCAATCCAAAAAATATATATACTATCGAGGAAAGGTGCAGCATGAGGGGGATCTCCTGAATTTAGGTAAGTGTGATTGTTTTATTTTTTTGTTTTTTTAATGTAATTTCTATACATGCATTCTTTAAAATAATTTTTAAATTGAACTATTCCCCCTCTGTCAACTTGATTCTAGCCCTGTCTGCATTGATTTAGCTAGAATATATTATCTGCAATGATATCCTCCTCTAAACAACTCTGTTCTAGCATTCTCCCTTATAGACCTGGCAAGAATATACTTTCTGAAGGGAGAACCTCTAAACAACTCCATTCTAGAAGCTACTCTGCCATCTTTCCTGAGAACAAACCGACTTCCGGTGCCGAGGAATGGGGTCTGACAATGTCCAGTTGTTCAGCTTTACTTCTCAATAAAGTTCTTCAAACTGCGCAGTCACTGTGTGATGTAGAAAATGTCATAGGGAATGGGTTTTGTGCAGGACAGAGGTTTAGAGGGGGGAGGGGTGGTTTGCATAACTTGCAGAGGAACTCTTTTGCTAAACAGCTGGGCCCGAGCATTTCTGCAAGCTCTTGTAACTCTTTAATGACCAAGACAAACTGAAGTTGTTTCTTTTTGCATATCAAAGCATAGCTTACTCCAGAAGTTAATAAGCGTCTAAGCTTCATAAAGTTTTCTTTTTTTTTAAAGCGTACCTAAACTCAGAATTTTCACTTTACATAAAAGTGTAGACAACACTTTTATGTAAAGAAAAAATTCTATTGTTTGTTTGTTCTTTGTTTTTTTAGTGCAGCAACCTTATATAAAAAGAAAAAAAGTGCAGCACCGCCCTCTAATTGTTGATCGCCTAGGTCAGATTGTCGGCAAACTCCAACCTTTAGGCCAAATACGACCTAGCAGGTAGTTTGTTCCGACCTAACGCCCCCTGGCCGATCTGGCCTAATGCCGGCTGGATATGGCAACCCGTAGCCCTGGACCTGCGGTTTGCTGGTGGGATTAGGCCAGAACAAACTACCGGAGCCGCATACGGCTCTTGACCCTCCTCTTGCTGTGGCTCCCTGAAGGGAATTCTCTCTCCTCTGCAATGCATACCTAGGACAAAGAATGTTCTCTATTTAACCCAGCGGCGAAAGTGTTAACGCCAGTCGGGGTTAATAGGGAACATTCCCTCTCCTTCGTATGCATTGCATTCTGGCCTAGTGTGCTCCTGCCCACCCCTGAAATGGCCTAGTGGACAAAAAAGTTTGATGACCCCTGGTCTAGGTGGTCGAGAATAAATGGGAGCGCAGAGCCTCCTTGGATACCTATCCCATCACGCATCCCGGAAGGCTCTTGGGTGCTCCTTCTGTGCATGTCTGAGCATCTCAGGCATGCGCAGAAGGAGCCCTTTTGTCAAAAGGAAAAAAAACTGCACGTTTCTTTCCCATCTACATTACCCAATCTCACGCCTGGGTCAGGTGACGTAGGAAGAAGAGGAAAATTTGGCGGCACCTGGAGCGCCGTTCCGAAGGTAGATGCTGGGGTGACACGGGACCTAATAGAAGAGGCCTCCGGATGGATCGGACTGCCCTGTGGTATTGAAGGTAAGTGTATTTTTGTTGTTATGGGGTACTTTTGAGTTGAGTTCCTCTTTAAGCTTACTTTGTAATTAGCTTAAAGTGAGGATTTTATACAGAAACTGACACCATGCTGCCTAATATTAAGTTAAGACAAAAATCTGTACTAATTTCAATTATTAAATTAATGTACCTGTTCCGACTTACATACAAATTCAACCTAAGAACAAACCTACAGTCCCTATCTCCTATGTAACCCAGGGACTACCTGTAGGCTAAAAGAACATTTTGATTAAAAACCTTTTTAGCATAAATTAGAATGCTGCACAGGTTTTAGGTTCCATTTTTTTTAAACAGATATACATATTGTTCACAAGGGTTCTTCAAAAAGTTTCTTCATTTTTTTTTTTAGTGCATAGTCACCTTCCTTTGCGATGCATTTTTTCAGCATCCTACTATCTTTTTGTCATCAGCAAATAATTAACCCTCTCCTAAAGCTTCTTTGGACAGTCCAAAAAGGTGGAGCGTTCTGCATCTATCAGAATAATATGGCCATTCCCGTACATTTCAATTCATTCATAGACAACTCTCCGAGAGAGAACTTTTTCCATACAGCTCTATGTCAGCCTACAAATGGGTTAATCCCCTTGCTCCTCCTACTCCCAGGATTGTAGCAGAAAATTAGAGGCAAATCCAACACCTTGTGTTCCTTCTTTTTCCTCCTCTTACCCTCAGGTGCAGCCGCCTACCTTGTCAGAGTAAAACCCTGACTGACTGCTGAGCAACCGATGTGCCCTTGCATGACTCCAATGGCATCTTGGGATGGGAGCCCTTCTGCTGGTCCCTCGGGGCAGCCTTATAGCTGGTAAATGCAGCTCTCTGGCAATGGGGTTTGGTTCCATGCCTGGGGTATTCTTGTTTGAATCTCCTTAGTTCACCTCTAGCTCGTACTCACCATTAGAGGTTCCTGGTAAACATTTCCTGCACACATTATTTAGATTCCGGTGTCCCCTGCTAGTTCTGGGTTTCCTGCACGTGTGTGATAATGTAGAACGTCTGCCCATGCGCAGTAGGACTCTGGCTGTCAAACTCTCCCCACCTGGCAGGCCAGGTTCGAAGTCTGTGTTAAGCACTGCTGGAGTGTTGAGGCAGCGGATTCTGCACCCTTCACTGCTCCCTTCTCAAGCATACCTGACGGGAAAGTATTTTCTGCCTTTCTTATCTCACTTCAAATAGATACTAAGTAAGTTGATAAGTAAGTTTTTTTTTTTATCACTGAGACCTTTTAACACTCCCTTTTTGTGTATTTTGCTTGGTCCTGGTCCCAATGTGCAAGTTATAATATCTGCCCATGCTACCAGGAGTAAAAGTAGAAGACCAGTCTCAATGAGGTGCAGATCCCCCTTGGGAAATAAACATGTTGCTAGCCAAATGGGTGAACACAGTTCAATGGATAGGTATACTGGCCATTCCTCAATAGATGAATGCATGGTACAAGCTTAAGGCATATGTCCTGTTTGCACAGTGTAGCCGCAAAAAGCATGCTGGCCTTGCCCTGGCAAGGCCATGTCTAGAAAATATGTGTGTTGCTTCAACCTCTCTAGAGGTAACCCCGAGTGTGACTCGGGGTAGAAAAAAGTTGCTAAAAGTGGTAACCCAGAGTCACACTCGGGGTAGGTAAACCTATGGGAAGGTTAGTAATATTCAGCGCTTACCTGACCTGGCCGCGCTGTCCAGCATCGCGATCTCCGTCTTCTTTCTTCTTCCTTCTTCCTGCTTCTGCACACGATGAGTCACCAGGGAGTTCCCGGTGACATCCGTGCGTGTGTACGTTGCTGGTGGGGTGGGAAATTCAAAGTTACAGGATACTTCAAATATATAGATCTTTTAATTTATTCAATTTATTGTTTTTACGTGATTTTGTGTTTCAAACTTTATTATACGCATACTATTTTAACATACTGTAAAATAAATTTTCATGAAAAACAATGTACCGCTTTTAGACATATAAAACCGTAAAGAAATTACCCGCTAGGGAGGTTAAAGAAGCTACTAGAGAATACCAAACAGATAATTCACAAATTATAGCAATGATGAGACAAGTGTTAAAAGAAACACTTAGGGATCCTAAAGTACCAGCCCCTACCATGAATGCCCCTTCCCCCTTGAGTTCCATTTGTCATGAATCAAAATAACATTCAGAGTCTTCAGATAGCTCGATTCTAGAAGATGAAGAAGCAATATGTTTTTTCACTAGTCCAACCATACATTAAGGCCATTAAACAGGCCTTGGCCTGGGAGGAGGAAGCCTAAAACCCCCCAAAGAGAAAACAATTTTTCAAAGAGTTAAACAAAAATCTGGAAACCTTTCAGTTCATGGATGAAATCTGTGATATAATCACTGAAGTGTGGAATTAAACAGACGGGAAAGCCTCCTAACTAACCGCTTTGCTAAACTATTTACCTTTGAGAAAGAGGAATGAAGTGAATTAGAAAATATACCCTCATTCAATACCTTAATGAGGCTGGCAAGGTGCATAACTCTGCCACTGGAAAACGCTGTCTCCTTTCGAGATGTACTTGATAGGTGATTAGATAAAATGAACTACATTACTGCTGGTATGGTTTGTAAGCCGAACATAGCACCGACTGTGGTCTCGAAATCCCTAGAAGCATTGTCAGGGTGATATGGAGATCTCCAATATCCCCATTAAACCTTAGGTGTTGTTTGCCAGAGTAATGCTCTGGTCTTTCACTAGTAAGAGAGCTCTGTGAGTGAAACTCTGGGTCCCATCGCCAAGCAGGGATGGTACAAAATTTCTTATGAAGGGCAAAGCCTCTTTGGAAAAAAGCTTGCCCTAGCAATACCCAGGGCCACTTGAGGCAGATCAGCCTTTATTCCCCAGGATAAGTGCCTAATAAAACAAAGAAATACCTTCGGAAGGGCCCCAGCTGACAAGCTAAAAGATGCCCAAGCCCAAAGGTCCAGCAGAGAATTCAGGAAAAATTAGAGTGATGGCAAAAGCTCATCTGCCAGAATAACAAACTGTACCTCAGTAAATCCTAAATCCTTTATATTCACCCACCCGGACCCTTCTAGTAGGAGCCAGGCTCTTCAGATTTCTGGAGGTTTGGGCAGACAAAATTGCAAACAAATAGGTCTTAGAGACCATTACGCAAGGCCACACATGGACATTCATTGGAACACCAACCATATAGTTTGTGACAACCAAAGTCCCCTTTGGAACATTCCATGTGAATGTATACCAAAACTCTGCTTGCTCAAGAATAATTGAATCACTACCACAAGAACAATAATAAAGAACAATGTTTCAGCGGATGTTACTTGCCCCCTGTTCCTAATACAAAAGGAATCGGGTGAATTGCAACCAGTCATACCCGAGGGCTCTTAACAAATCCATCAAGATGTAGTGTTTCAAAATAGAAACACTGCAGACAATCCAGCAAATTGGCTGATTTTTTTTGATCCCAAAAGAAGCCTATTTTCACGTACCAATTCAGAAAAATATCCAAAAGTTTCTTCATTTTGCAACAGCTCCCATGCACCTTTTTTGTGTCTCCCATTCAGCTTGACAACCTCCCCCAGGGTCTTCTCCAAAGTTTTCCTGGAGTTAATAGCCCTCCTGTGTCAGATGGGCATACGAATATGCCACTACTTAAATTATATTCCACTGTATTACAGGAAAATCTCCTTTTCTTACAGCACTGACATATAGGCCCTAATTCATCAAGCAAAATCGGACGCTCGCTCGCGCATTCGTATTTGCGATCCGAAATCGGAAGCCGTCGCGCAATTCAGCAACTGAATGAGCTCGCGGCCGGAGCCGGGCATCTCCGGCAGCTTTACACTGGCGAGCTTGCATTAAAAGTCACTGTTCCCCTAAACAATCATTCTTTCTAATGGCACACTAAAGATTCTAATTGACCTGTAAAGGACTGTAGATATGCACAGAACAGAGAGCAGGTGCGCGCTAATTAATTGCTATGATCTCACCAGTGACAGCTTAACAGATCCTCCTTAATCAGGCAGCTGAAATCTAATCGCCTTAATTGGCAGATTCGGGACCCCTATTGCTCATTATTATCAAGGCAGGAATCCCGCTGGCAGTGAGGAGGCGAGTGTACGAGCGCACTCGACTCCGGACCGCGACAAACCGGCTCGCTGGAAGCGCGAAAGTACGCGCGACCAGCGAGCACGGATTTCATTGATGAATCAGGGCCATAGTCCTACAACAACTGTGGTAAAGAGCAATCTTCTCCCTACCCAGATATTGGCCTACCTTGGAGCACAAACAGACAGGGTAGTCAACAAGTTCTCTTTACCAGACCAGAAAATTCAATAATCACGGGAAGTATGCTACAGGTTCACAAACAACAACAGACATTGCCCAAAAGCAGTAAGGACAATGACCTCTATCATCCCAATGACAAAATGGGCCCAGTGGAGAATGTGCCCTTTCCAAAAAAGCTTTCTAGAACAAAGGAACTCAGAAAATCTGAGTACATTTCCATCACCCAAGAAAAGAGGTCCAGCCTACTCTGGTGGCTAGTAATACAGATCCTTCTCAACTGTCACTCCCTTCTCCCCATCGAATGGGTAAACTGCATATCAGATGCCAGCAAAGATGAATTATGCTCACTCTGTCAAGGCCAGATTTTGCAAGTGCGTTGGAGCAACCCAGAGGGCACAGTTTCAAATGTGCTAGAATGGCAAGCAGCATATCAAGGATGTCACCTATGTGAAGAATCAAGAAGGCATATGAAGCAAGCACCTGCTTGGAAATTAAAAGTAGCCCCTATCATAATTTGCTCATGAAAATCTTGGTCACCTTTCTGCGATATACATCCCAGTCAAGATGTAACAAGCATGCGGATTACATGTCGAGAACAGCAATCGACAACAATAAATGGTCCCTACACCAGTAGTTTCACTGATGAATCACAAACTGAAGAGTTTAATTTCCTTGCCAACAAGACCTGGGGCTGGATGCACTGACCATGGAATGGCAGTTCCAGTCGACCTACACTTATCAGCAATTATTCCCAACTGGCCAGCCAATTCGCAATTGGGAAAGCAAGAAAGTCTAGTACCAATTATGCATACAACAGAGTGTGACAACAGTTTCAAATATTCATGACCTCCTCTAACAAACAACCCAGCTGCAGGTACAGCATGTCCTGGAATTTCTCCAGAAAGGCCTAGAATTGGGGCTAATTCTTAAAACTCTGAAAGGTCAAGTCTCGGGTATCTCAGCAATCACAGGCCTCCACTGGGAATTTCATCCATTAGTGATACAATTCTGTAGGGCAGTTGGAAAAATCAAACCTTCCAAAAAACCAAGATTCCCTAAATGGGATTTACCTCTTGTGGTTGACTTCCTTGGGTCTGACAAGTGTAAATCAACTGGGAATGTTTCCTTAGACCTACTATAGCAGAAAACAGACTTTCTTGTGGTGATCACCTCAGCCAAACGAGTATCAGAAATAGCATCTCTAGACGTAGCATCTACCTTGGCGTAGGCAGTTCCCTACTAACATATTTGGAAGCCTTATCTTCTAAACACAGATCAGAACATCTCTTTGTTGTTCCTTTCGGCATGAAATAAAATAAAATAGCATCTAGCAGACTGATCCCCTCATGGAATATAAAACCATCTCGGTGGCATACAGGACAGATACCATCTGTAAGACTGCAACCTGGTCCTCCATCTACACGTTTTTGTCACATTACTGTGAAGAACCAGCAGCTTTGACCACAGTTAACTTTGGGCAGAAAACACTGTCCAATGTCGCACTACATAAATAAATGTTTTTTGAGCATCCCAACTTGGTTTTATATAGTTATTTCCTATTTGTAGGCTGACATGCAGCTGTTAGGAAAACAGAAAATTGAATACTTACCTACCGTAATTTTACTTTCCTGACATGCTCCATGTTAGCATGGGATCGCACCCCCATTGTTGAGGATAATTAGTTACAAAACACTAAACTGCAAGGTCAGCAGGCTTGCCAGACATACTAGTCACATGACACCTTTGACCTGATAGACTACTACTGCTACTACTCCTCCCACCCTCACCATTTCCAACAAAAAGTGAGCAAACTTTTTGAAGATATATTTTTAGTCTCTTTGTCAACAGAATGCTCTCTAAATATTAAAATAGATAAATATAATTTAGATTCTTAGACAGATAGGCAATATTATAGAATTTTATTCTATATTTTTGTCCTGCCTAACATAGCATAAAATAGAATAGTCAGATACCAAGCATTCCAAAATGATTACACAGGTCAACAAAAAATTAGTTTTGATAATCATCAGAAACCACAGCAAACTTCAGTTTTTTAAGCAGATTTTAGATCTGTTTTCAGTTTTACCCTAACACGTACAGTTCCTGAGTTATTATACTATTATTATTAGTATTATTATTATTTTTTGGACTAATATAGTTATCATTGTACGCGCAAGTATTTTGTACTAAAACGTAAGCACCATTGAGGTGAATGGTAATACATCTTCAGTGTGAAGTAAAATAAGGCACACTGTGGTATAGATCTACTGAACAGTGTCAGTCAGGTACCATTGTTTCTTCAGAAATGCTTAGAGTATGATTTTCTTGTGTACTCTTCATCTGGATTGTTGCATCCAGCAGTAGCCAGCCATCATACTTTCATTCCAGAAACCTTGGTAGCAGTGCTCCATTATTTGAATGTCCTAGTGAAAACGTTCTCCTTGTTAATCACTCACCATACCAAGATTTTCCAGGGAGAATTCCAAATGTGAGTGCAAGAAATGTGCTTTTTGTTTCAATCAGTTTTATTGAGTTTTCAGAAAAAGAAAAAGTAACAAGTAGACATAACATAAAAAGAAAAACATAACATTGTAGGCTCCGAATTAACAGACAGATAATGATACCAGGGAGCTGCACATGCCCAAAAAAATATGACAAAAAAGAAAAACATAGCAGGTCTAAAGAATTATAAAACACATGATAAACCTGTACAAAAACAGCTACATATCTGCTAGCAGGGGCATATAGCACAGAGTGTAAACCAATACTCTAAGCAACAAAAATAAAAAACAAAGACAGACATATATAACAAATCAGCCCAGGGGAGAAGGGGAGACCGGTCCACCCATGGCAGGGACCGGAGGTCAACTGGAGATAGGCAATCTTCCAGCTGTACCCATTCCTTCATCTCCCTGTTGTGAAACCAATCTATCAGACGCACTAAAACTGAAGCTCTATATTAAGAAATAACATCCGGAGCCCCTGCCCCTCCTCTACTTTTGGCCTTAGACAGGGTACCGAATGCCAGTCTAGGGCGTTTCTGTTGCCATATAAAGTTTAAGAATAACCTATGAATTTTACGAAGATATGCAGTTGGCAAGAATATGGGGACCGATTGAAAAAGATATAACAGTTTGGGGATTATATCCATCTTAAGAGTGTTTATACGGGCAAACCAGGAGAGGGGCAAGGAATTGTATTTCTGAAGGTCAGACTGAAGTTTATTGTACATGAAAGAATAATTAAGGGAGAATAATTTGGACGGATCCGATGGGACCATTATACCTAAATATTTGATGGCATCGGGGCAAAGCCGGAAAGGCACATTAGAACAATAACTGACATTTGAGAAGAGTCCAAGGTGACATTAAGGATTTCGGATTTAGAATAACTGACCTTGAAATTACTGTGTGTACCAAATTCAGCAAGTTCTTTCAGGATGGAAGGTATCGTGACATGGGGGGAAGTTATATATATCAAGAGGTCATCTGCGTACAAAGAGATTTTATAATGTGTATCACCCACCTGGATCCCTTTTACATCTGGATTGTGGCGTAAGGCCACAGCCAAATGTTCCATGATTAAGGCATAAAGTAAAGGGGAGAGGGGGCACCCCTGCCTCGTGCCGTTCTTGATTTGAAAGGAATCAGAAAGAGTGCCATTAACCCGCACCCGAGCTCTGGGGGAAGAGTACAGTGCTGCAATTCTAGAAGCCATGCAGGGGCCCATGCCCACCTGACGTAACGCCGAATACATAAACTGCCAACTAACCCTGTCAAAAGCTTTTTCAGAGTCTATTGACAGTAAGCACGCAGGGGTGCCTGAGGATTTAGCGAACTGGGTCAGCAGGAGAGTCTTAATAGTATTATCCCTGGCTTCCCTTCCATAAATGAACCCAGTTTGATCCTTATGGATCAATGATGGCATATGTGGGGACAACCTATTGGCGATCAATTTGGAAAAAATTTTTGCATCCACATTAATCAATGATATAGGTCTATAATTAGAGCAAACCGTATGGTCTTTGCCAGGCTTGGGAAGAACCGTAATATGTGCTTCCAAACTTTGGGAAGGGAACGGCGTATCAGCAGAAACGGAAGAAAACACTTTGGTCATAAAGGGGACAAGATTAGAGGCATGAAGCTTATAGAATCGTGGAGTAAATCCATCTGGACCCGGGCTTTTTCCGGTCAGGGTGGCCTGCAAGGCAGCAGATACCTCCTCCTCCGTAAACGGAGATTCCAATTGAGAAAACACCTCAGAATTTAAAGCTGTTTTATTTAAATATTCCTGTAGAGAGGAAGGGGTGGCTGGAGCCGGGTGTAGTTGATAGAGCTCTGCTGCAGCAGATACAACATATTAATCTGCGTCTCATGGCGTTCTAAGATAGCCGCATGGGAAATTACTTGTGAAGAAAGATCATCGCATTGGGTCTGTAGAGCTGTGGTGGCATTAGTAACTTGTTGAACGGACTCACGGATAGCGTGGAACTCCGTCTTTCAGCTCGCTTCCAGGCGCCCTATACTGTGTTCGAGATCTTGCTTGGTGGGCAAGGCACGTAGGTGGGCTTTCCAGTCCCATTCCTCTTCAGAATCATTACTAGCCAGGCTATGGCTGAGGGGGACCTCTAAAGAGGGCATCATGCAAGGGCTAGCAATGGGAGAATCAGGCTGTACCTCTTGTAAAAGGGTAGAGGAGGCCTCTGGATCAGGTGCAGGTACATCTTGCTGCAATCCGGGCGTTTGGGAGGAGCACCGCGCCGACGGTGCCTGCTTCTCGGGTGCCACCGAAAATCTAGCCCCCGGCTTTGCGGCCTTGTCGCGGTCCCCGCGGCCTCCTGTGGGGAAGAAGCCTGGGATGCCTCCGGTGGAGGGATCTCCCCCTCCAGGGCGTCCCTTCTGTGCCCCCTTCGCTTTTGGCCCCATTAAATCAATAAGGAAGGCGCTGGAGCGCTTACTCATGCGGGAAACCCCCGGGCGGGATACGGAGCTAGGAGATCAGCGTCCTAATCCACCGCCATCAGGCCACGCCCCCTCAGAAATGTGTTTTTAATGACATGCAACAACCCAGTTTCTCGTATGAATGAAGCAGATTCTGAACTCCTTCCTTGTATGCAGGAGACTTATGGTTGCTCAGGAAATTTTCACACAGCCACTTGAATGCATCCCAAGCTTCTAGCTCAGCTGCTGAGAGAGATTGTTTGAAAACATCATCTTGCAAAACAGACTTGAACTGTGGTCCCATAAATATCCCTTCCTTCATTTTTGCAGTGCTTATGTTTGGAATTTTCTCAACAAGGTACTGAAAACCCATGGAGTTTGATTTGCCCATGACCTTTACAAGGTTCTTCATCAGCCCTACTTGATATGGAGAGGTGCAGAAATATTTTTTGCAGACCAACCAGAGGCAGAAACTTGTCACTGCTTGTTCCAGGCTTATAGGTATCTCTTGGTAGCCAATCAGGCTTGACACAAAGGTCTCCCGTAGATCGGCTGTCCCACAGGCATAGGAAACAGCAATATTTTGTAAATCCTCCTTGCATTCCCCTCAGCAAGCCAATGACCTTTAGATCGCCACAGATGTTCCACTGGTGTGTTTTATACTGGATTGCTTTAAGTAGCAACTTCATGTTGTCATAGGACTCCTTTAGGTGAACAGAATGGGAAATCGGTAAACTTGATTTGGAATTACCATTATGCAGTGAGACTGCTTTCAAGCTTCTTTTAGAGGAATCAATGAAGATACGCCATTTAGATGGAACATGCTTTTGTGACAAACTGTTAAAGAGTGCATTTATATCATCCCAGTAGCACAGAGAGCCATCACTAGTGAAGAACTTTGTCAAGTTATGATTTTGTTTTCTGTAGTGAGTTACAGTTACACTCTTTGCAAGCAAGTACTTCTGTTTAACCCTTCTAGCATTCTAATTCTGTCAGTTTTTGATGCAAAAAGTGATTTTATTTTTTTTGCATAGAAATGTTTGTTTATATTGTGGGCCTGTAATTCTTAGGATTACCTCCCCGGTATGATAATTATATTTATTTATTATTTTATAATCATAAATTATATTATAATACATAATTATAAATTATAATTAAAAAAAATAATGAAATAATAAACAACAACAATGTAATTTCAAATAAAATATAAAATTAAAAATGTACTTTTATTTTTATTCTATGTGGTATAGTGTTTTTTTACTGTAAAAACCATTTAAAAGCAGATTATCTGCTTTTAAATTTCCCCCCCGGCCACACCCCCTGAATACATCACCACTCGCATCACCCGGAAAATGTCACATCCTCCTGGGTGATTCGAGTAGGGATGTCCCGCCCGCCTCCCCAAGACGCTGCTGGTGCTGCTCTGCATCTCCAGGGAGTTGCAAAGCACAATGCAGACCTTCTGCATTGTGTATCGAATCATCCAGAAGATGGGAGCAGCAATAGCAAATTCCGGCGCCCCAGCATCACAGCGGGACCATCAGATCGCCGCTGGAGCGCGGGGCAAAGGAAAGGGGGGCTTCTAAAGTTACCCCAAGTGTGACTCAGGATTACCACTTTTTGCAAGTGAAATCCACCCTGAGTAACACTCAGGATTACCTCTAGGGGGGGGGGGCAAGACATTCTACTTTGTCTTTGGAGATCTTTTTAAGTTCTGTGGTAATTTGGCGATTTGGTGCTTTCGTCGTGAATGAACCACACATGTAACAGAAACTGTCTGGATTATTAAGGCAATTTCTAGGCATAATGACAAATGAAGTAAGTCAGTGTGGTCTCTAACTTTAAAAAAGAAAACTGTTGTTAAATGTTGTAAACTATTAAGACTATTTATAATGAATTTCACACAATATATAATTAGCTGCATCACAAAAACTAGAAGTGCTAGAAAAAAACTGAACAAAGATTTGAAACTACTACAAGATACTACAAAGCCCACATAAAATTATATTTGATGAAAATGACATGTTGACCTGTGTTATTAATACCGATGTGGAGAAGGGGAAGGGGAAGAAGGGCTTGATTAGGGCCAAATAAACTAACGGGTTTTATAATAAACAAGTTTTCCTGTATGGTTGCTTTAACTGATTTCATTTACAGATCAAAGCCAATCCCCTTAACCTGAACATGAATGCAACAAAGTAAATACAAAAAGTATCAATATTTATACCATTGTTTAAAACAGTTCAGTATTAACACAGCAGACACCAGAAAATGTGTGTATGTGTTGGGAAGAGGTGGAGTTCATGCTTGGAAAAGGGCAGGATGTGCTTAAATTTGTAGAGTAAATTTTAGAGTACATAGGTTGCCCTTTGCGTAAGATAGAGTATGAGTTGTCTCATCACTTAGAAATGCCAAATGAAGAACATTAAGTAGGCCAAGGGGCAAACAGTAAGGGATTTTGTGGCAGGGTTTACAGGTAAAATAACATTTTTTCTATATGCCATAGAAAAAAAGAAATCATACAATTCATAAATAGCAATCCATGACATAAAAGGTAAAAGTATAATGTCAGAGATTCCAGAGGTTGAGCAGTAGGTATTTTGTTTTCTATCAGTATGGATAGCAATAATTGCATATAGCTAGAACATTAGTGTCGAAATATAGTAAAGTATTTACCCCTAAAACTCTATGCATAGTGCTAGAGTAATTACAAATGTTTGTCACTGACACTGTACTTTTAATTCAATGTCATGTTGATGGACTATCAGCTGATGACTATCAACTCATTCTTTTGAAACCCCCCCTCTGTATTTGACCTTTTTGAATTTTTTGTGTGGGTGTGCCTGTAAACCTAAATGCACAAAAAGCTAGGGGGGAGGGAAGAGGTACAGTTAACATGCGGTGCAGGATTGAAATGAATGTGTTCAAAATAAATGATATGGTGATACTACCAACAACAGGTACCAGTGGCATGCAGATAATACCAAAGACAGGCAGTTATTAACAACAAGCCAGGCCAGGCAAACATCATAAACAAGCAGATATTAATGACATGCAGATAATATTACCTGCAGAAAAATATTAACTTTCATAGTTCGATATTATTGACATGCAAAAAGTACTTCACATAGGAAGATATTACCAATAACAGACTGCTTAAAATTACATATAGAGAGGTAGAAGGCCAGAAGGCTAGTGTTAGCATGTGGTTGGACAGGACTGGCTCCCTACGGCATTCCTGCCTACTCTTTTTTCGGTGTAGTGAGCTGGTATCTCTGCATGTTGGGAAGTATGATTGGAGAAAGTCAGAGCTAAGCTGCAGAGAGCATTACTTTCACTTTTGCTGTGTATTGTGCCAGTCCCTGTGACAATGAGCATAAGCGTGTGAGTCCACCATGTTTTCCAAGGTCCTTGGAGTACTTCCAGAAATGTGCAAGTGGATCTATATTGCTTTACTTGCCTGTGACGGCAGCAGAAAATTACTAAGTTGAGGTCCCGCTCTCAATGGTTTGTTTAAACATAGCCTTAATGTATGGTTGCTGTGGATGAGAAATGGGTTGCTGTTCTTTTATGTTTTTATTTTTTATTAGACAGATAGTGGTATACACAAAGTGCCATTACTGTGCTGCCCTTCATGGGCTGTCAGTGGGGAAAGTGCATATTTTTTTTTTTATTTATTAACACAAAGTCGTGGAAATCACAATCACAATCAAAAGTATATTTTGCAGCATAACAGGATAAAAATACCTTTTTTTAGATATTTATGAATCAGATTTGAACAAGCACTTTGCCAATCCATTCTTGTTTTTTTTTTATCCCAGGTTTATGAATCATCCCAATGAAAGAGCATCAAAAATGTGACGCTTACAGAATTCCTGCCTTAAAAGGATCCTTTAACCCCCCTAGCATTCCGATTATGTCCGTATTTCCATGCAAAAAGTGTTACATTTTTTTTTTCATGGACATTTATTTTACATTGTAGGCTTTAATTCCTAGGCATATCTCACCAAAATACGTCCAATATTTATTAAATTTAATAGTAAACTTTAATTAAAAAAAACAAAAATCTGTTAAAAAAAAATAAAAAAATAGTGAAACATGTAATATAACTGTACAGTGGCATGTATAATATACATGCTAGGGGGGTTAATAGGAGCTTTCTCAGAAGGGCTGGCAAGCCATCTCCTACTTCCTGCCTCCCTTTATCGAGTACTAAAACTGCCAATTAAACAGTTGTTGTGGAAGTGGGTGAGCCAGCCCTCAATTTCCAGCTATAGTTAAAGTAAAATCTGATTAAATTATGTGGTCTGCTGCACTTTGCACATTCTGTTTGTTTGATTGTTCACAGTATCTTGTTTAAAGCATATCCACACACTAAAAGGCATTTTTCAAACATTTATTTTTGTATATATTATTTGATTATGGAAGGATTGCTTCCCGTATCAGGTTCCTATTCCTGACCGTGTCCATGCCTAAAGAGAAACTTTCACAAAAAAAAAAAAAGACGCTTACTTTCACATTTGCAGAGCTCTCAGTTCCTCCTCAGTCTTATTTAATTTGGTCCCACACTGTTCCGGTTTGTTCCGGTGCCAAGAGCCAACGGGCATCTTCTTCCCCCTCACTCACTCACCCAATCATGCACTGCATAGACGCCACAGCGGTAAACATGGAAAAGAAGGGGTCCTCTTCTCAAATTTAAAAAAAAAAGAGAAACATAAAAAAAAAAAAAAAAAAATCTCATTATATAAAAGGGCTATCAACACTTTTATATGATGTTAAAAATGATATGAGCTTAAAGAGATTCCTCCTCTATCAGTGTATGGCAGTGACAAGTAGTAGTAAAAAGAAGTTTTTCCATAAGGACGCTTGTTGTTGGAAAACTGTCTATGTAGTAAAATTCACTCACTTGTTGAAAGTGAAGGGAAGTCCCCACAACAAAACACAGAGGGTTTTTAAAGTCATTGGTTTTAACTTTTCTGGGCTGTAATAAAAAACAAATAAAAAAAAAACAATCCTTTTAACTTTAGATTTACTTTAATATGTATTGATATAACATAACTTTTGTGTTTTTAAGCTTTTTTAAGTTTAAAGTGATATTTTGTATTGTGTTTATTAACAATGTTACAAAAAAGTATTGCTATAGAAACATGTCTCCTGTAGCCTAATCTAGCACCAAGGCTAACTTTTACTGTAGTTTAAACTGTCAATAGCAAAGCTTTTCTCTCAGAGCAATTGTCAAAAAAGATCCTATTGTTCTAGTAGGGAGATCCCCTGAGAGGCCTTTAATGGTCCCTACTAAACTATTGCCTTTAGCAAGAATACAGTGGCTACAAGCTTCCTTCTTTACAGTGCGTGCTAATGCCATATTGTGACATTTACAGTTTCCCAGATTCTAATATTCCTTCAAGTTGTAGTGTAAGACCTTAATACCATCAATGTTTAAAATTGTTATCTATTATAATAATGAACTGGAAAATATTCTCAGAAATAAAGAATTCACAGCAATGAGGGAGGATTAAAGTTTTATCTCACGTAATAATTTAATGCTTTGGTAAAACAGTATGTATTAAGATGACCTGTAAATTTTCCTGTAACAGAATATAATTTCCTTTATATTTTATTTATTCTTAAAGGAAAAGTGAAACCTATATTATTCCTTATACATATGACCCTTTATTTCCATTTATATAGGAACTTCAATTTGATATTTTTTAAAAGTTTAACAATTGCATGCATTTAAGTCTCGCACATTTTTCTCCCTCTTCTGGACTAAATATTATCCACCATTCTTTAAATCGCTCCCTATGATCATTGTCACAAGAGGACCACTCGCTGCAGCATTATGGATTGCTGGAGGAAGATGAAGGTAAAGAATATCTGTAATATCACTGGGCTGAGAAGTATTGTTTTTTTTTTGTGGGGGGTCAGGGAGCAAGAAGAGTTCAGGGGAACCTGAGCCTAGAGTTGGGCATAAAATAAACCTGTAATAAGAAATTAAATAATAAAAATGCCATGTATGGACTCCTCTTTTGAAAATACTAGTTGTCACATCTATGTTGGTCCAAATGTTTAATACTTTCTTACTGACCCTGACTGAGTTCTGACCTCTCGCTGACTTCACTACTAGCATGCTCAGGAAGTATTGAGGTCAGAGACTGTGTGTTCCTTTAGAACATTGATTATAGCATTCTGTAAATGAATTCTTTTCTGTATTTTACATTTCTTTTAAAGTGACCTATTAACTACATTTGTACAGGGGACCTGGCCTTAGTCATCACTTTTAATCACCAAAATCTTCTTACAAGGCATAAAGTGCAGATACCCTAGGTTGCTTTCAATGTTAGCCCAAATGTTAGGCTGTTCTGATTGAACAAAGCTTTAGTACTACCTTATAATGCTGAAACCAACACTGCCTGCAAAAAAGAATGCCTAATCGGGATGGCTAATATTTGTATTTGTAATAAAGCAGACGATAATGAAAGCTTCTGTAGGTATGTGAGCACTTCATATGTGTGAACAGATTTTAGTATTTTTAAAGTTAACGTCTCTTTAATTCCTGCAATTTTGATACTAAACTTAGTTCTATGTTAATAGTTATTTTTTTTCTCATTTTACAAATTTCTGGTCAGAACAAGCAAAGATGCAGGTCACCAAACATCATATTTTGGCACAACTGAAGATCAAAACCAGCTGGAATGTATGTAACAAATGCATTTTGCAGAAATATAGTAGCTTCAGTCACACATCTAAAACAAGCATTCAGGAAGCTAACTGTGCCACAATTTGGAAGTGAGTCTATATATTACATTTGGTGTTCAGTAGCAAGGCACAGGAGGTTGAAAGATTCCAGTTTTAGTAACAGCTGAATCATTTTATTGTTTATGCTGCATAGAACAACATATATCACACAACACAATAGCTTTTTGAACTCACAGATTCTAAATGGATATCCCTGGTTTACAGTCAACTAGTGCACAAAACCAAAGATGTTGGCTGAGCATAGGAAGGTAAAGGAGTAGGGATGTTATGGTGGTGTCAAGATGTGAGGATTGGGGATGGCTTCCCAGAGACATCTGCCTATAGGCACAAGCAGGGTTACAGGGCCCACAAGCAGGGTTACAGGGCCAGGTAAAATGATAGTTTTAGTTTGTATACTATAATACTACCACTGTTAATGAGAAAATGGGGTTCAAAAAGGGTAAGTTGCCAAGTAAATGTTACAGTAGCATAATATACTGTATTTTTCGGACCATAAGACGCACCAGTTTTTAGAGAAGGGAAATGAAGAAAAAAAAGATTCTGAAACAGATAGTGTCCTAAAATATTTTATGTGCATTAAAAACCAACATCACAGTCATAAACACATGTAATCAACCCTGTAAAGTAAACAGCAGCATTTAGAACAAATAAAGTCAACAAAACACAAAATTACTGCCATTGATTGTCCTCTTCTGATCACTATATGCAATGATTGTCCCTATCTGATCACTCTATGCAATGACTGTCCCTTTCTGATCACTCTATGCCATTGACTGTCCCCTTCTGATCACTCTATGCAATGACTGTCCCCTTCTGATCACTCTATGCCATTGATTGTCCCCTTCTGATCACTACATGCAATGATTGTCCCTATCTGATCACTCTATGCAATGACTGTCCCCTTCTGATCACTCTATGCCATTGATTGTCCCCTTCTGATCACTACATGCAATGATTGTCCCTATCTGATCACTCTGTGCAATGACTGTCCCCTTCTGATCACTATATGCAATGATTGTCCCTATCTGATCACTCTATGCAATGACTGTCCCTTTCTGATCACTCTATGCCATTGATTGTCCCCTTCTGTTCACTTACCGGTAATTAAGTGTAGGGATCTCCGCTAGGGAAGGGATCTCTGTTAGGCAGGGATTAGCAGCTTGCTTCCTGGTGCGGAATGCCGGCTTGTTACTTTCAGTTTCATTCTGCACTGCAGCCAGGAGCAGGCACGTGCTGCACAGCCAGCATCAAGGAGACACGCACACAGGAGAAGAACACGGTAAGAAACTTTTTTTTTAACAGCATATGTGTAGGCTGTATTTGGACCATAAGACGCAGGGACTTTTCCCCCCATTTCTGGGGGGACAAAAGTGAGTCTTATGGTCTGAAAAATACGGTAATTACTTTTAGTTTTGCATATTCCATTTTGGGATTAGAAAGCCTTTATTGTTTTCATATCACTATCGCTCACTGTTCATAGGAAAATGGGGTTCAAGGAAGCTAAGTGGCCAGTTACATGTCACAGGGTAGTATGAAATGATAGTTAGCATTTCTATGTTAAAACATACGCAGATGTAAATTTCCCCCCATGCTTTTGGATTTATATTTTGCTACCACTCAGCATTCATGTTTAGTTTTGTATATTATTTTGCTGGCATAAGGGTTTTGGGATTAGAAAGCCACAGAATCCCCCCTTCCTCACATCCTTAAATTTTTCATGTCCTTACCGTTCACTGGTAATGAGAAAATAGGGTTCAAAGAAAATAATTGGGCCGCTACATGTCTCAGGGTAATATAAAAATATATTTATAGTTTGCATGTTCTAATGCTGCCATAGTGGTTAAAAATTGAGGGCAGAGAGCTACAGATGTCTACCCTCTACCCCACTTTAAATTTGTATGTCCCTAGTAAATAATTTAGGGTTGTTGTCTCCTTTCACAAATTTTGGTTATGTTGCCAACCTCTTGGTACTACCAGAGAATAAAATAAAGAAGAGAAACAGAAGGGCTTTTTGGCAACTCAAACATATTGTGCATATAATAAGAAAAAGTTCACAGGGTAACACAATACTATGTACAATCAATTAATGTAAGGTCCCTAACCCAATAAACATTCATAGAGTATAGAACCTTCTTTTATACAGAGCTTTCCTTTGGTAAACCTATGAAATACCCCCATTTAAGGGTAAAGTGTAAACAGTAGAAGAAGAAGTTTTGTCTTATTTCTTGACTCGTTTTACCACAAGGCTTCCTCAGGGGTGTGTTGAGACTGTTAATAAACTAAACAATAATATTATTATCATATCATTATAATGAATGTGAGAGATGTCATCAGGCTGTTTAAAGTATTCGTTTGCATTATAAAGATTTTTGGTTGTGTATTTTGATTTTTTTATGTAAGCTAAGTAAAATGTGATGATCTTCTAAAATGGTGGGTATATTTAAGTATAGGTGTGATTAAGAATAATTGATTAGCCTAATGATACTATATTTTGAGGCAGATGTAATAACTTTGTTGAAGAAACTGTCAGGGGTATATAAAATTTACAAATCAGTTGAGCAAGTGCTGAGTCCTGCATTGGAATAGTTTTACTTAAAATTAGGAATGGAATCCTGGTTAGGAGATAGTGTTCTTCCTTAGATGTGACTGCACATGTACAAGTGAGGAGTGACAAAGCCTTCTTTTATTCACCACTCCCCTCCACTTCATATGCCAGTTTAGACCCACCCATAATCCCCTCAGTGCATACACTGATTGATGACAGATGGGAATGGGACTATAAACAATACTGCTACAGTCATATGGGGGAATATAGTTGGCCAAGAGGTGGTGTTCAGGGGTCACCACCTCCTGTATCAACAGAGCTCCGGCATAGACTGTCATTGTGTTCCCAACAAGTGGGTGGGTCAGAGGGGAAGGAAGAAGAGGAAACTAAAATTAAATTGGCATGTTGTAAGTGAATGGTGTGTAGGAAAAGAGAAGGGAGAATGGTGGTTGTCCGATGTATGCAATTGTGTATTTGGAGAACAAACTAATGTGGAGCAGTGAATAGGATAAATTAATATAGGTGGGAAAAAATGTAATTGTATGTAGGGTTACAAGAATATATCAGTATGCATAGTATAACAAATGAAAATAAAAACAATGAAATGGCATACAACGTAAATCAAATCCATACAACTGAATACAATACTGATTTATTAAAGCTGTCCATGGCTGGGGAAGATACCAGATTTCTAAAAGTCATTTGCTATTTGTTAACAAATGTTTTCAATCCTGGACCAGATCCATTCCCTTCTTTGGGATCACTCAGGTTCACTGATGTGAAGTGTATCCTCTCCAGTCTTGGAGAGCATTATTCATTAAGACCCCATGAATGAAAACAATACATAAAAACAGTCAATGGTGTGAAAATGTTTTTTATGTTTAAATTTATAAAATATTTCGAAATGGATGTTAACAAAAATGTATATAATGAACATAAATCTTCTGATTAGTTATACATTACTTAGACATTGTAGTAATATTTCATAAACTACAATAATAAAAGTATATAAATGTCATCTACAGGTTGATAACCTTTTTAAAAATTAAATTCTAATACCAAAATTACATATTCTATGTAAAGATAATCGCCCTGATTCATCAATGAAATGCGCGTACGCTGGGCGCGCGTACGTTCGCTTATCCACCAAGCCGGTTTCCCGCGGTCCGGAGCCGAGTGCGCTAGTACACGCGCCTTCACTTGCCAGCCGGATTCCTGCCTTCATAATAATGAGCAATAGGGGTTGCAAATCTGCCAATTAAGGCGATCAGATTTCAGCTGCGCTATTAAGGAGGATCTGTTAAGCTAATGGAGAGATCATAGCAATTAATTAGCGCACTGTTCTGTGCGCATTTATAGTCCATTACAGGTCAATTAGAATCTTTAATACTTCATCCTCTTTTGGGTAAGTGTTACTTTTTTAGGTTACATTGTACTCATTACCAAAATGAATTATTTATTGTTACATTTGTTGCACTGTTTTCATACTTTTTGGTTTGCTTTGCAAATTAATTGAGATCAAGCTGTATATTTACTAGTAAACACTTCATAATATGTCATCACACACTAGTATGAATAGTAAAAATTTGTCACCAAACATTTGTGATCTAATTAAAATGTCAATGTAGTTTGGCTTGATAGAAATCACATAATTGAAAAAGGATTATTGTCAAAGGTGGTTTAAAAAAAACATTTAGTGATTTCACTTGTGTATATGTATATCAAAATACATTTAAATGCATATAAATA
>NC_092871.1:70606840-70624467 GCF_032062135.1 Pyxicephalus adspersus
TTGTCATTTTTTTAAAAACTAATATTCATGACAAATGTCTGCATGCTTTCCACTCCAAACTACTACTTGAACCCCCTGTTTGCCTTTGTCCCATTTTCAAAGTCACATATTGGTTTTTGAATGTATTATGTACATATTTATTACTCCGACATTTGTACTCATATTGATTTGCTGCCACACAACTCCTCTGTTCATTTGTGGTAGTGATATAGGTTTGTTGTCATTGTGCTGTGCTGCCTAATCTTAGCACTATTGTATACAAACACACTTCCACTTTCTGTCCAAACTGGTTGTCAATTAGTTGTCTAGCTGAGTTGTATACTCATTCTAACACACCTGAAGGTGATGGAAGGAGGTCCAGGTTGCCAAGCACAACATCAAAGCATATTGATTGCCAAGCTCACAAGCAGGGTCAAGCACTCCTGCATACCAGATAGTATGCTTTTTTTATGTGTTTACATGATTCTAATCGTATTAGTCATTTTGTATAGAAAATTGTAAAGGACAATTTACCTTAGTGCCAAACATATTTTATTGCTTTTCTCAAACCAATGACCAGAATGTCAAAAGGTGTTTATGCCTGTCCCACAAGGTCATCCATGACCTGTACATCTTGCTGGAAGAGAAAATTGCAGCAAAAGAAAAAGAGAAGCTGGGCTATGCCAAGAATGACGAGGCTACTGGACTTTCTATATATTGTAGGAAGGGTGTCCTTTCAAACCACGTCCCCCTTATTTTGTGCACTGAGCCAGTCTACAGTTTCCTGGGTGTTTATGAAGGTTTCAATGCCATTTTAGACCCTGGCCCACTATATAGTCACTTCTATTGTTGGTCGAATAGCTCACTATTCGATTCGACCGCTATTCGGTCGAATAATGCATAATTATTCGGGTGATCGAACATCGAATTCGAAATCCATTAAAGTCAATAGGGGAAAAATTTGGGTTGTTATTCGGGTCAGTGGAGAGCTTCTACAGCCTATAAATACATTTTAAAAGACATGTCAAGACTCCCCCGGCTCTGCACAACACTGTACAAGTAAAAAAAAAATAAGGAAGTCTTTTTTCTGTTGTGGTAGGGACAGATTGGAATCTCGGTAATTCATTCATGTCTCCAATAGCTACAGCTTCGACACTGTCCATATAGGTGATGGCCTCAACTTCTAATGCCCTCCTTGCTCCATCTCAGGGCCCACCGCCTCCTCCTCATGCTGTTACTGCTGCCGCCTGCCCAGTACCCAACTCTAGATGGCAGTTACCAATGCTATCCACGCTCCGTCTCAGAGCACACCTCCTCCTCTTCCTGCTGTTCCTGCTGCACGCCCCAGGCTTATTCAATATGAGCCATCAGGATGCAGGTATACTTCTGATGAGCCAGCTGAGTCGAGTGGGTGGCATCTTTAACCCTGGAGCGCAGCTTGAAGCGTAAGCGTAAGTGCAAGTGCAAGTCAATCACATCCAATTGGTGCAAATCTGCCAGTGTGGTGCTGTAGAAATTCCCTTCTATGATGTCCCAGCGCACATTAGGAATTGGGTACTCTAGCACTTCACCAGCTTTGAATCCAACAGACATGGACGTGTTGCATAGCAACAGACATTTGGTGCTCAGCACCTCGGTGAGCCGAATAAACAGGTGGTCCATGTTGGTTTTGTACATTTGCAGTGATTGCTCATGATACCTGCTATCATCCTATATACAGGAGTTGATGATGACAACGTCGGGCTGAGGTCCATGTTGGAAGTTTACCAGCACGTTCTCTATGTACTCCGAAGAAACACGGGTCAGGAAATAGAACCGTACAAGTTGGTGGTCAGTTCTGTAATGACCCACTTGGCGGTAAATTATGGCGTTGTGCATTTCAGCCAGAGATCCCCCAACGTGTCGTTTGCAAATGACATGTCACCCTTCCCTTTCAGCTGCTTCGCAGTCCGAAAGTCATCATTCTGCAGTACTTTCACAAGATTCTTGTTGATGGATCTTTGAATAGAGTCTCCCAGGACGGCCACATACTTTTTGTGGAGAAGTCTCCAGACGTCTGCTGAGCTCAATGACTTCATGGCTCAATGTGGTCATCCAGGACCTCACGGTTCCCATTAAATATACCAGTTTCCCATCTCATCCCCCCAACATATACAGAGGGAGTGCTGTCCCACGTCCCAGTTCCCGGGTAACATACACAGAAATTCAGTCCGATATAGCGTAGTACCGATGGATGAAGCAGAAGATGTCGCCTTCTACATTCAATCACAAATTTAAGATTGCACACTTTGGGGTGTCATTAAAGATGCACTACACCCAGCTCTAGATGCCAGTTACTAATGTCTTCCACACTCTGTCTCAGGGCCTGCTATCGAGTGAAAGCACATGAAAGGAAAAAGGGCTTGGCAGAATCAGTGGGGAAAGAAAATCCTATTGAGCTTGAGTCTAGCCTGGCATCTAGAGCTGGGTACTGGACAGTGGGCAGGCAGTAGCAGGAAGAGTAAGCGGTGGGCCCTGAGTAGTGTGGATGGCATTGTTAACTGGCATCTAGAGCTGGGTACTGGGAGGAGGAGGCGGTGGGCCCTGAGACGGAGCAAGGAGGGCATTACAACAGAAGGCCATCACCTTTACGGACAATGTAGAAGCAGTAACTATTGTAGACATGAATGGATGAGCGAGATTCCATTCTGTCCCTACCTACTATGTAGCAAAACCACATGAAAGGGATTGGGCTTGGAGGAATCAGTACCTACTATGTAGCAAAACCACATGAAAGGGATTGGGCTTGGAGGAATCAGCGGGGAAAGAAGACCCTGTTGAGCTGGAGTCTAGTCTGGCATCTAGAGCTGGGTACTGGGAGGAGGAGGTGGTGGGCCCTGAGACGCAGCAAGGAGGGCATTAGAATTTAAGGCCATCACTTATGTGGACTGTGTAGAAGCAGTAGCTATCTGAGACATGAATGGATGAGCGAGATTCCAATGTGTCCCTACCTACTATATAGCGAAAACACATGAAAGGGATTGGGCTTGGAGGAATCAGAGGGGACAGAAGACCATGTTGAGCTGGAGTCTAGTCTGGCATTTAGAGCTGGGTACTGGGAGGAGGGGGCAGTGGGCCCTGAGACGCAGCAAGGAGGCATTACAACAGAAGGCCATCACTTATGTGGACTGTGTAGAAGCAGTAGCTATCGGAGACATGAATGGATGAGAGAGATTCCAATCTGTCCCTACCTACTATGTAGCGAAACCACATGAAAGGGATTGGGCTTGGAGGAATCAGCAGGGAAAGAAGACCCAGTTGAGCTGGAGTCTAGTCTGGCATCTAGAGGTGGGTACTGGGAGGAGGAAGCGGTGGGCCCTGAGACGCAGCAAGGAGGGCATTACAACAGAAGGCCATCACTTATGTGGACTGTGTAAAAGCAGTAGCTATCTGAGACATGAATGGATGAGCGAGATTCCAATCTGTCCCTACCTACTATGTAGCAAAACAACATGAAAGGGATTGGGCTTGGAGGAATCAGCGGGGAAAGAAGACCCTGTTGAGCTGGAGTCTAGTCTGGCATCCAGAGGTGGGTACTGGGAGGAGGAGGAGGTGGGCCCTGAGACGCAGCAAGGAGGGCATTGCAATATAAAGCCATCACCTATGTTGACAGTGTAGAAGCTGTAGCTAGTGGAGACATTGCTTTGTAGGGCACTAACTTTTCCTATCTGCTAGCTGTAACTTTCTAAAATGCAGCATGGACAACCTTGTTAACTGGCATCTACAGCTGGGTACTGGGCAGGCGGCAGCAGTACTAGAAAGAGGAAGAGGTGGTGGGCTCTGGAACAAAGTGTGGACGGCATTTAGTATCTGGCATCTAGTTTGGTACTGGGCATGTGGCAGCATCATTTACAGCAAAAGAAAGAGGCGGTGGGCTCTGAGACGGAGCGGGGACTGCATTGGTAAATGGCATCTACAGCTGGATACTGGGCAGGCGGCAGCATCAGTAACAGCAGAAGAAAGAGGCGGTGGGCCCTGAGAGGGATTGTGGATGGCATTAGTATCTGGAATCTAAAGTTGGGTACTGGGCAGCAGCAGTAACAACATGATGAGGAGGCATTTAGCACTGAGACGGAGTGTGGATGACATTAGTAGTTGGCATATTGAGTTGGGTACTAGGCCGGCATACATCATTTACAGCAAGAGGAGTCGGTGGGTCCTGAGACGGAGTATGGACGGCATTGTTGTCTGGCATCTAAAGTCAGGTACTGGGAGTATGGACGGAGTATGGACGGCATTAGTTTCTGGCATTTAATGTCAGGTACTGGGCAGGAGGCAGCATCATTTACAGCAGGAGGAAGAGGCGGTGGGCTGAGACGGAGTATGGACGGCATTATTGTCTGGCATCTAAAGTCAGGTACTGGTAGTATGGACAGAGTATGAACGGAGTATGGACGGCATTAGTTTCTGGCTCTTAATGTCAGGTATTGGGCAGGCGGCAGCATCTTTTACAGCAGGAGGAGGAGACGGTGGGCTCTGAGACGGAGTATGGACGGCATTATTGTCTGGCATCTAAAGTCAGGCACTGGGCAGGCGGCAGCATCATTTACAGCAGGAGGAGGAGGCGGTGGGCTCTGAGACGGAGTATGGACGGCATTATTGTCTGGCATCTAAAGTCAGGTACTGGGGAGGCGGCAGCATCATTTACAGCAGGAGAAGGAAGGCGGTGGGGTCTGAGACGGATTGTAGACGTCATTATTGTCTGGCATTTAAAGTCAGGTGCTGGGCAGGCGGCAGCATCATTTACAGCAGGAGGAAGAGGCGGTTGGCTCTGAGACGGGGTGTGGACGGCATTAGTGTCTGGCATTTAAAGTCAGGTACTGGGCAGGCCGCAGCATCATTTACAGCAGGAGGAGGAGGTGGTGGGCTCTGAGACGGAATGTGGACGGCATTAGTGTCTGGCATCTAAAGTCAGGTACTGAGCAGGCGCCAGCATCATTTACAGCAGGAGGCGGAGGTGGTGGGCTGAGACGGAGTATGGACGGCATTATTGTCTTGCATGTAAAGTCAGGTACTGGGGGCAGGTGGCAGCATCATTTACAGCATGAGGAGGAGGAGGAGGCGGTGGGCTCTGAGACGGAGTGTGGATGGCATTAGTAACTGGCATCTAAATTTGGGTACTGGGTAGCAGCAGTAACAGCATGAGGAGGAGGCATTTAGCACTGAAACGGAGTGTGGACGACATTAGTAATTTGCATCTAGAGTTAAGCCGGTACTAAGCTGGCAGCATCATTTACAGCAGGAGGAGGAGGCGGTGGGCTCTGAGATGGAGTGTGCACTGCATTATTGTCTGGCATCTAAAGTCAGGTACTGGGCAGGCGGCAGCATCATTTACAGCAGCAGGAGTAGGCGGTGGGCTCTGAGACGGAGTGTGGACGGCATTAGTGTCTGGCATTTAAAGTCAGGTACTGGGGAGGCGGCAGCATCATTTACAGCAAGAGGAGGAGGCAGTGGGCTCCGAGACAGAGTATGGACAGCATTATTGTCTGGCATCTAAAGTCAGGTACTGGGCAGGCGGCAGCATCATTTACAGCAGAAGGAGGAGGCGGTGGTCTCTGAGACGTAGTGTGGACGGCATTAGTGTCTGGCATTTAAAGTCAGGTACTGGGGAGGCGGCAGCATCATTTACAGCAAGAGGAGGAGGTAGTGGGCTCTGAGACAGAGTATGGACAGCATTATTGTCTGGCATCTACAGCCAGGTACTGGGCAGGCGGCAGCATCATTTACAGCAGAAGGAGGGGGCAGTGGGGTCTGAGACGGAGTGTGGATGGCATTAGCGTCTTGCATTTAAAGTCAGGTACTGGGCAGGCGGCAGCATCATTTACAGCAGGAGGAGGAGGCAGTGGGCTTAGACGGAATATGGACGGCATTAGTTTCTGGCATTTAAAGTCAGGTACTGGGCAGGCAGCAGGATCATTTACAGCAGGAGGAGGCAGTGGGCTGAGACGGAGTATGGAGGGCATTAGTTTCTAGCATTTAAAGTCAGGTACAGGGCAGGCGGCAGCATGATTTACAGCTTGAGGAGGAGGCGGTGGGCCCTGAGACGGAGTATCGACGGCATTATTGTCTGGCATCTAAAGTCAGGTACTGGGCAGGTGGCAGCATCATTTACAGCAGAGGAGGAGGCGGTGGGCTGGGTCGGAGTATGGACGGCATTAGTTTCTGGGATTTAAAGTCAGGTACTGGGCAGGCGGCAGCATCATTTACAGCAGGAGGAGGAAGTGGTGGGCTGAGACGGAGTATGGACATCATTTTTGTCTGGCATCTAAAGTCAGGTTACAGAAATACAGAAAATTTTCTGTTTATTTTGATAGATAGCAACTTGCTATCTATCAAAATAAACAGAACATTTTCTGTATTTCTGTAAAAAAATACAGATAATTAATTCTGATACCACTTGCAATATATGAAAATAAACAGAAACATTTCTGTATTTCTGTAATATAATACAGATATTTCATTCTGATCCTACTTGCTACCTATCAAAATAAACAGAAACATTTCTGTATTTCTGTAAAAAAATACAGACATTTCATTCTGATCCTTCTTGCTATCTATCAAAATAAACAGTACTCATACTGGTTTGCTTGCCACCCCTGCCAAAGCTGCCCTTTCCTCTTTGGCCAGACAATGTACAAATGTTTTTATTTATGTGGCTTGACACCCTGCAAAATACTTTGTAGCTAATATGATATATATATATAAATATATATATGTATATATGTATATATATGTGTGTGTATATATGTATATATTTATATATATGTATATGATATATGTATATGTCAATTTGATTGGGGGGGGGGGGGGGGTTGACACAAAAAAATGCAAGTGCGCTGTGTTGTATGCAGGACTTTGCTTCAGTGGTGACGCTTGTAATATGCAGCACAGTATACAAACTATATACTGCAGTATACACTGCGTCTGTGTGTCTGTCACTCAGTACAAGTGTGATACTGTGCACGCAGTCAGCGAGGGGACCCTACCTCTGGTCGCGTGTATGTAACACACTGACTGACTATTTATCTAGCTTTCTATCTATCAATGTATCTATCTATCTATCTATCTATCTATCTATCTATCTAGCTATCTTTCTAGCAAACAGTGAAACAGTCTACCTATCTGAGTACAGTAGATTTCAGGACTGCACAAATACAGTACAATCCAACAATCTATCTGACTAATAGTGTGAGTGTGACACAGTCTACTCAAGTAAAGCACTTTTTTCACTTTAACAAAGAAAGCAAGCCAAGCAGCACAGAAAGGTTGTGATGCTCTCAGCAAATCTCTGTCAGGAGTGGTAAATGCAGGCACGCCTTGGCCTTATATAGGTCAATTGCTGCCTGTGTGGCATGCAGTGACAGACAGCCAATCGGCTGCCTGCCACAACAAACATAGAGGGGGGCATCCTTGCTCTAATTGGAGGGCCCTTTGCATCATGGAGGAGGTCCCTAGTAGTGTTGTTGTTCGAATGCATTGTGGGAGGGTCGAATTCGGGTATTCAAATCCAGCAAAATTCGGGTCGGGTCCACCCGAATTCGAACGGTCATATTCCGGTCGAACATTAGGATGACCCGAATTCGAACAACAACACTAGTCACTTTCTCACATCAGCTTGAAAGTGGAGGAGCATAAAGGTGGATTTCTCCTTTAACTGCAATATCATCCACGAATGTACGGTAGTCTGTGATGTGACATTCCAGAGGCTTGGCAGCACAGCCAAGGGATGTTATCACCCTGTAAAGAAATAGATTACATTATTAGGATGTGTTAAGCAGCATGGTCAATCATGCTTTAGTGGTAACTACATGGTGCTGGATTGTATTTTTCATTCTTTTCTGGCTGCATAAGCAATGTTTGCGCAAATCTAAACTAAATTGCACTCTGCCCTAGTTTGGCAATGTGTGTATATAAAGTGTCACATAAAGGTCCAGCTCTTACACAAATATGTCTGCTATTTAATTTCCCAAATGATTAAAGTGTGCTTTCTATGACTTCAACTCCTAGGTTGGTTTGTAACCCAAACATGATGTGCTGAAATATGTAATGCATGCATTGTAAACATATGTAAATACTCATGCAAAAAGACATTAGCAATGAGTTCAGCTCTTACTCGACGTCCCTCTGCTGTGCTTTTGGAGTTGGAGGCAGGATGTTGATGCACCTCTGGCTCGAGTTCCTCTGGAATGCCCAGGTATCACCATGGTGCAGGCACAGGCTGTGCAGGACACAGCATGCCATGATGACCCGGGCAGCTTTCCATGGCACGTATAGGAGCTCACCACCGGGCCGTGCCAAGCACAGAATCCGTGCTTTTAGCAGCCCGATGGTTTGCTCCACAACCCCCCGGCTTTTTTGCAGAGTCTTGTTGTAAGTATGCTCTGCTTCAGACCGGGGGTGACACACAGCTGTCATAAGCCATGGAAGCTGCTCGTATCCTTTGTCAGCTGTAAAAAGACAAACATAATACGTGTTAGCTCTAGGTATAGTAAGTGTTCTGTGAATGCAGTGTAACACTAGAGTTTTTTCTAGTTAGCCATTTTGGTTGTGCTCTTCGGTCACTTTATTGCATTTTTGTTGTTAGGAGACATTGTTACTACTGACTACCACACTGAAGTACTGTGAGCTGTGAAAATAGTAATTATACTAGGGCTTCCGGGAATATCTGAAAGTTAGTTCTTCCCCCATGCTCCCAATATTGTACAATACTTATAAACTATTTGCTAAATTAGATGTTAGCACAAAATATGACATATATACAATATAGGTCATAGCCTGGCATTCTGACAATGCAAAGGGACATAGCAACATAATAGGTGTCTTTAGGATTTGACTACTGTTTGTTGTATTACAGTAATGACATTATACATTACCTATTAACCTGCCCTCAGGCATTTCTCCAGAGATGAATTTCTGGTAGAGGGCAACCTGTGTGTACACTCATGATTCTCCTGTTGGCATCACAGACTATTTGTACATTCAGTGAATGATATCCCTTCCGGTTGCGAAACGCGATTTCCTGCAATTTAGGGGCCTGAATGGCCACATGGGTGCAGTCAACGGCTCCCAAAACATTCGGAAATCCCGCTCGCCTGAAGAAATCCACCTTGACCTTCCTCCACTCCTGAGCTGTTTGAGGAAAATCAATATATAGTGGGACAAGGTCAACAATGGCATTGATGACCTTCCTAAAAACCTTGGAATCTGTAGGCTGGCTTAGCCCACAAATTAAGGCCGAGGAGGTTTGAAAGGAACCCCTTCCTAAAATATACAGAGTGGCCGAGAGCCTGGTTGCTCCTCTGGTTGCTGTTGTTGTTGCTGCTGCTCTTCTTCTGTTATGACAAGGAATGTTGAGTTTAATGTCACAACAGCAGTTGTAAAGAGCAACTCTAGTTCCAAATTCGGATCCATGACAACAGCAAACAAAATCCTTAAACTGGCGCACATTTGAATGCACGTGCGGTCACGTGCGCGTTTGCGTGTGCACGTACTGAATCCCTATAAATTTGCACCGAGTTTCTTAGCTATTCTGCTCAAGCAAACCAAAACTTGGGGAGAAAAAAGAAAAAAAAAACAGAAAAAGAACAAACACTGGGACAAGAACAAGTAAGAATACACCATTGACTTTATTCCTCCAAAAAATGTTTTGGGTGTGTTGTCCCATAACTCTTTTATTTTGTGACTTCTAGTTACATGGAGCCAAGGAGAATGGCCACCACCACTGTCACCACCACCACCACCACTACCACTATTACTGCTGCTGGCGGCCCCACCACCACCACCACCACTACCACCCCAGGGTCTTCAGTCCATAGACCAACATGCAGCTCCCTCAGGCTAGCTAGGTTGCTCTGTGAAGCAGGTCAAGTAACATCTAGGCCCCTGGTCCCTCAACCTGGCACCTCAGCCAGTTTGAGCCAGACCAGGGATTCTGCTTCCAAGGCAACCAGCTTCACGCCTGAGCAAAATGCAACCCTCATGGAGTCCTACGTACAACATTTTCCTAGACTCCGTGGGGGCTTGCACTCCCAGACTTCCCATGCTGTAGGGAGGAAATTGCCAGGAGTGTAAATGCAGTGGGCAGTACACAACGGACCATTACCCAGTGTCAAAAACATGTGAGTGACATCTTCAGACATGTCAAAAGGGTCCTGGGTACAGAGGCTGGAAGGAGTGGCACCTATCCTGAACATCTTGTGCAGCGTCTCAAGATTGGCGTTGCCATTCATTGGGCCAGAAACGGTGGTAGGGGTGGACTACCAGGATGACTCCAATGCTTGCCAACCATGTAAGTTCAATCCTTTTACATTACCTAATTACCAATGTGAATTGATTTTTGCATTTTTGTGGGATTGCAACAGTTTAGTCATTAGCATTGAGAATAAAATAGCGATGTGTTTTTACTTATTTATGCTTGGGGGTGAAATATGAGATCATTTTTGGAAAATGACCTGTTTGGTGTATTTTTACCTTCTTTTGACTTGCATTAACAATGTGTGTATTTCAATTTTTTTACAATAGTACGTCCTGAGACGCAGCAGTCTCCTTCTGCCCTCTGTGCTCGGGGTGATGTGGATGATGAGGATGTCACTTCGCATCGAGATGACACTGGCCTTCCTCCTGGTAAGATGAACCTTCATGAACTTTCATGGTATATCTTGTTTGACATTGTGCATGTGTCTCTAATCATGTTTATAACCACACTCATGTGTAATATGAGTGTTTCATTTCACACATTTTTGGCTCTGGGAATGTTATGTTTTGTGGTTAGATTTGTGGTGAACCGATCAATCCAAATGAACTTGGGTTAGAGTCAAGCTCACTCTTTCATTTGTTTTTGTGCTTTCATTAACAGATCACCATCTACAGGAGAAAGTCGTTGATCCACTGCAGAGAAGCCTGGAGGAGAATACAGGTAATTTGGTTTGCGTGTGTGTTCAGCCTTCCAAAAGCTAAGTAAAAACCTTCGATCTTTCTATAATATATCTATATATAGATAAGGTTTGTTAAGTTTTCTTGCCAGAAGATTCTGATGCAGACTCCCTATGGGAATGTGTGAGCTTAGTATGTCAAAAATTATTTTGCGTGTGCGAAATATTGGGGACTTTTGATATGTGAAGACTTGTCACCACATTCATTCATTTTGATGTGATATATCATGTGCCTTTGAAGAACATTCATGTCTGCTGGTTTCTGGTTCTGAAGAGTTTTCATGGGCTGCATCCACTGTGGAGGTAGGCAGGAACTGGTCCATTAGTGTTTATTTTGGGATGTGTTGGGGGAATGAACCTTTCCCAATGTGTTCTATTTGTGTTTTTTTTTTTGGTTTAGGGTCCCTCAGGTGGACATTTACCACAATCAGAAGTGGAGACACCTGAGGTTTCCGTAAGCAACCCATGTTTAATATATAGGATTCAGAAAAAAATGTGTCTAACATTTTGTCCAACATTATTTGATGTTTCAATGTCAGGATGCTGTCTGCATAATGTTATGGTGACCCACAAAGTTATGTGATACTGTAGTATTTTTTTATTTTCCCTTTATAGCAACCAGTGGATGCGGGTGGATTGGGTCAACCCAGTGTGGGCAGTCATCTTATAAACCTCAGTCAGAGGCTGGTTAGCCATTTTGATAGATTAGTGGAGTCAAGGATGCCTGGCCCAAGTTCAGATAATTTGGAACCAGTCCTTACGCTCCTACATGAAAACATAAATCAAAATCGCCAGGACCGAGAATTAAACCAAAAACATCTGGCGGCCGTGCATCGTCTGATAAAATCACTCCAAGAACAATCGGCCACTTTGGGTGCCTACATGTTCAGAGTTGACCATCTCTGTACATGTTAAGTGAATCCCTGGGCCAACAATCTCACCTACATCAGGGGATTATTCAAAGGCTGGGTTGGCAAATCCCAATAAGCCCTGCTGGCCCCCCATCTCCTGCAGAGCAGCCAGCTCCATTCTTCCCCCCGTCTCCACCCTGTGCCCCTGCCTGGCCAATGAGTGCCCGTGCACGTCCACCCCGTGCCCCTGCCAGCCCACCCATTCCCCTGCTCAACCACCCTGTGCTCCTGACAGTCCACCCCGTGCCCCTGCCCGTCCACCCCGTGCCCCTACCCGTCCACCCTGTGCCCTTGGCCGCCTCCTTACACATGGACAAGCAATCGACATGCTCTCGAGGTGGGCCGCACTCGTGCCCGTTCTGTGCATGTGGACCGTGGGCATGCTGTGGGGGTGTCCTGTGGCCGAGGCCAGGAAGTGGAGGTGGCCCGTGGCTGGGCTGTTGGGGTTGGCCGCGCCTCCGTGGCCGGGCTGATGAAGTGGGCTGTGGCGGGTTTGGACGAACTATATAAGTGGATGCCTGTTGCCAGGTGAGAACATTCTTCACTCCATTTTTTCAGGACTTCATGAGATCGCCAGTGTGGGTCTGAGTTGGTATCCTGTGTGATGACGCTTGTTTGTATAAAATAGCTTAATCTCTATTTTGTGTTTGCCCAATGTCCACAGGTTAGTAACCCTCGCACTTTGACACTTTACCTATCTAAGTTTCTTTTGATGTGGCCCAAGTATGCTCCAAATGCAGTTTTGCTATCTACTCCCCGAAGAATGTTCCAGTTTGTAAATTTGTCAAAGTGATTCTAATCAAGTATGAAGTCTCAGCTCAATACTCTACAAGTATTGCTGTAATGGCCTTAAAAAAAGCTAAAGATTATTTCCAAATACACGATTGCATCTTTGTTCACTAAATGAACACAAATCTGGTTATGTCTAGGGACCAAGCATATACACATTTTTTTTTTGTTTTAAAAGCGGTACCGCCTGGGCAGATCCCGAGGAGGGTCCAGCCTGAAGTATTGCTCCATGGCAGACATCCTCCAGTGCAGCCAATACAGGCTGTTCTGTCTACTTCCTGGTGGGTGAGGAAAAAACAAATAATATATTAACTGGAAGAGTTTGATCCAAACATTTTTTAAAAGTACTGTCCTTTTAAAAACCAAGCAAATGAAAATATAAACTTACCAGGAGGATGTCTGCAATGTCGCCGGGGTTGGGGTGGCGGTGGTGGCGGTGGTGGGGGGCTCAGAATCTCCTCGGGAGGGCTGGCTGCCTCCCTCGATGTGGAACTGGCTGTGTTTGTAGAAGGAGACCAAAAAAATAAGAGAGGTAAGTACTGACCAAATGGAACAGTATAATATGCAGCTAGTTCTTAAATTGCAAAGTGCTAAAAAATTCAAGTTATGTCATCTCATCTGACAGTTTTGCTGTTTACACCATGCCAAACAAGAAAGAAAGGTTATTCCTGGGGCCAAGCTAATAATGGCTATGGAACTAAAGTGATACAGTTTGTTAGCAATGAAGGTTGTGGGTTTTCACAAGAGACAAACGTTGATAAGTGACATTTACCCTTAGTCTCCTGTTAAAAGCTGCCTAGACATGAAGCTAGTCATACACTCCTAATGATACTTGATGGAGCTAGGCCTAACAATGTATCTCCTACTTTCTTTTCATGGTTTTTAAGGAATGTTCACAATATCTAAAATGGAGAAATACTTACATTCAGATGAGGAACTTGTGTCATGTTGAGGAGGTGCTTGCAAGGGCGCTGCAGCAGCTGTAGATAAATAATGAACAGCATAAGAAAAAGTGGGTGGGCAGGACTAAAGTAAATTTGTAAGGTTGGTTAAGGTGAATAGATTAATGCAGAACTGCTAAATGATACTTTCTGCCTATGCCCAAAACTTTAGAGCAAACATTTGTCAGTACAACTATGGACAACTAAACAACTCTATGTCTATTTTTAGTCATGCTAGCCAACAACCTACAAAGAACATTAATTTGATGCATGATTAATGACTGGAAGCTACATGAAATCCTGCTGGATTTTTCTTTGTATTTGTAACCAAAAATGGTGAAAGTAGTGTGAGAATGTGTTGAATTTCAACATATGTTACAAAAGTTGATTCTAAGGTTAGCTTACAGGCAATCTCCTCGGCCTCGGCCGCCTCCTCTCCTTCATCGGAGGACTCTGGCTGCAGATGTTGTGCAGCGGGCTCCTCCTCCAGAGATGGCTCCTCCTCTGGGGATGCTTCCCCCCCCCAGGGATGGCACCTCCTTCTCGACTGGCTCCTCCCTGACTGTCTACTCCTCTCCTGGGGGCTTACTGTCTACTCCTCCCTGACTGGGGATGGCACCTCCTCCTCCTCCTCCACATCCTGGGGGATGGCCAGTCGACTGTGTGGCCGCTGGAGAATTTGTATACGCCGGCATGATGGAGAGTTGGCTGTAATAACAAAATCAAATATACAAAATTATTAAGAATAGTAAAATATTGGAAGTCAAAAACAAACAGTTCTAGGCTAAACAATACTACTTTACACAAACAATAAATATTCTAAAACACCAGTCCTTAACAAGAGGAGAAGACAAAATGCAAAACTTACCAGACAGGATGCGATCCCCCACTTTGCGCACCAAATCCGGTCTTCTAGGCTTCAAATCGCTCCAAGTGTGTTGGATTTGCGCAACTGTTGCCAGCCTCACAAAAATTGACCTCTGCTGGTCATATCTCTGCCGAATCATTGTCTAAAGAAAAAAAGAAACAAAATGTGAGTTATCTTGACAACAACCAAACACCTCTTAAAAAGAAAAAAAGGGACAACTAATTCATTGACTGATTGATATATTTTCTGTTGCAAATTGACATAGTTTGTAGATAGTGTAGACATTGTGTAAAAATATATGGGTATACTATTACTATTACTAAGAAGCTTCCAGTTGCCACCCCACTAAGCTTAATCCTGTTTTAACCATTGTAAAACCAATAATTGTGCTCCTAGATGTAAACTGTTTATCCGGTTTTAGTGAAGCATTAGTAAGTGCCAGACATACATACAATCTAGGGGTAATGTAAGCACTGTTGCACTGGGTCAGATAATGCAGCACATGTGGATTTATTTTGTTGACATGTGAAAAAAAAAACTATAAAAAAGTGGAGAAATACAAAACATTGAATATCTATGTGAGACAGTAGAATAATGTGCCTTCACCAAAATCAGGATTGTGGTCTCAGCTAGCCAGAGTACATTCTAGCAGAAAGCTTCCACTGTCCTCACAACAGAGAAAGATAATTTCCAGCCTTGCGTGATAGTGAGGAGACAAATTAGTGCTCTTCAAATGATCTACCTCTGATTGAGCTTAATGGGGTAGAATCATGAAGATTTTTACAAACCATACATACACACATCAAAATATGTGCATGTACATAGTTGTGAACAGCTTTTAGGTGTGTGGACCCCTACCCAGCTCTCATCTGCAGCTGTAATCCATTGAAAGAACAATAGAGGACACTCTATTCTCAGCTGTCATCCGTGCAGAGGATTCCAGCTGCTGATAAGAGCTGGGCAGTGAGAAGAGCGCAGCTAGAATGAGATGGGGACACAGGCTGTCCCTCCCCCATTCTATAGCTGTGCTGTGGCTTCTATATAAAAAACTGCTTGGTAAAATATATCCACTCTGTGGGCATGTGTAACGACATCATGGGCACAGTGTGATATCTGTGTGTGGGAATTCTGCATGTCATATCTTGCAGCCTATGAAGACAGTCATAAATAATAGTCCCAAAATATCTACAAAATCCCAGGCCACCAAACTACAAGCATTTGAAGTGCACTGCAACAACCTCCAAGAAATGTGGTTGAGTAGTAGCTAGTAGGATCCTCAACACTTCAAGTAGTTACAAACAAGGGTTTAGGACATGTGAAGGATTAAAGATGGTGAGTTCTTAAGGTGCGTACACACTTCCAATTTTTATCGTTCCAATCGAACGACGAACGATCGATTGGGCAAAAAATCGTTCGTAAAAAAGTAACCAACGACGCCGACGAACGAGGAAAGTCGCTGGAAACGAACGACCGGACCGGCGGATCGGATTGGACGACGATCGTTGAACGTAGTTCGTGTGTACGGTCGTTCGTTGATCGTCCATGTTCAGAGCATGCGTGATGAACGAACGTCCGTTCACTTTCCTGTCGTGCACATAGTTCCTCTATCGCTTAAACGATCGTATCTATTGTGTGTACAATATCTACGAACGATCGTGTCGTTACCTCTATGTGCAGGATCGGTGCTATACGATCGTTCGTATATATCGTGCAGGAACGTTCGTCGTTCGTTTTCCGACGATAATAATTGGAAGTGTGTACGTAGCTTTAGGCTGAGGAATATGAGAAGCAGCGTAAAAACACATTGAAATGTGCAAACATGCATGATGCATAAAACAAATTGAAATGTGCAAACACGGATGATGCATAAAACACATTGAAATGTGCAAACATGGATGATGCATAAAACACATTGAAATGTGCAAACATGGACAAAATGTATGCTTTTTGTAGTAAAAATAGTCTCCCTCCCTGCCCCACCGCTAAAACTTTAAAAAAAAATCACTTACCTTAATAATAAAGCGCAGGTCCCTCTCTTCAAACAACGAGCGTGGCATGATGTACAGATATAAAACTTCCTGGTTCACCCCCGCCTACTGTAAAACGTGGCCACGCCACGCATTTGCACATACGCCTGCTGTATGCGCATCATTACCCGCTTGTAGCCAGTTTTCCGGTGTTGCGCATACATACACGCATATATTTTATATTAATATTCTTTTTTGTATATATTTTTTGTTATGTTTCACTATGAGCCAAACATATGTTCTTGCTTTTCAAGCCTTTCAGGGTGTTTATTCAGTTTGAATTGCATGTTAGACCTTGCCCAACTATATATTGACTTACCTCAGATTGGTAGGGGAAGCACATAAGGGGGTTTCCTCCTTTAACCAGAAGCAATATCCAATGTATATCTTCCAATGCCAAATCCACTTTGTATGGCATTTTAGATGTTGGCGCATTATATATAATTGACTTACTCCCCTCAGCTTGGTAGTGGAAGCATATAAAGGTGTATTCCTTCTTTTAACCAGAAGCAATATCCTCCATGAATGTTGCTTGTAGCCAAGCCCATGACATGCGAAATCATAGGAAGAAATAGGCAATCTTTGCAATGTGAAGCAATATGGTCCAAAAAGCCCTCTTTGCCTATTTCTTCTTCTAATTTCTCTTTTCTTTGTATATGCTCACACATCTAAATGCAAACATACATGTTTGGCTTTATGTGCAATCATGTCTATACATACATGAGTGCATATGAAGCAAAACATGCAATATACAGAAATACAAACTTACCTTAATGAGGACTGTGCAAAAGTGCAGTGCATTTTTCAACTGATAGAACAGTTCAGGCGCACATAGCGGGTCCGCCATGTCGCACAACTATGAACTACACGCTCCTGAACTGAAAGGGCACAATTGAGCGCATCAAACTACTGAGTTTTAATAAGACAGTTCGTCTATTTTTAGCCTTACAAATAATTCAGAGGAAGGAACAGCTTAAAATCAATCACAATTGTCTTTTTAAACTGTGTCCTGGGAGATTGGAAAGGAGATCACATAAACCCCCAAAAAACAAACAACAACATTTTAGAAACAACTTTATTCAAAAGAAACATTTGCTAAAAGGTCACAATAAAATATAAAAACACATCAAAACCAAAAAACA
>NC_092871.1:70625908-70750019 GCF_032062135.1 Pyxicephalus adspersus
TACATATATATATATATATATATATATATATATATATATATATACACTAGCTGATTACCCGGCGTTGCCCGGGTATTTATTTATTGCAATCTTTTATTTTACAGGAAAAGGAATCAAATCAAGCTATAGTGTTAAATCTAGGACATTTTTTTTTACAAAAAACATCCTTTGTAACTTTAAGACAATCTGAAATTTTGTTCCTAAGATGTAGGTGCACCTCTGGTCAGTTTCTATTAATCTATTCTATTATCAGTTTGTTTTTTTAATAAAATATAGTTGTAGAAATTTGGTGGTTAATCTGGCAGCGGAAGTAAATTTGCCCTTGCACCGTGAATGTGGATGGAAACCCAGGCTTTTGAACAACTGAAGTGGTGCCGAATTATGTCATTTGGAAACATGAGTTGTATTTTTTGATGTTATTAGGAAAATGCTTTGACTGGTGCTGGTTGCAGTTGGCAGTTTGACTTTCCCTTTTTTGCAGCAAATACCAGGAGACTCAGATTAAAACTTCTTGGCTTGACAGTAACTACAAACCATTTCCATTTTTCTGATGGTAACACTTGCATGCTGCAAATAGATGTAGTAGCTCTTTCTCTCATTTCCTGTACTTGGGTCTAACGCTGTTGTACTGTTTCTGAAGCTCTATATGTAGTAGCTATATCACTCTTATCCTGTAGTTGGGCCTCATGCTGTTGTACTGTTTCTGAAGATCTAGATGTAGTAGCTCTTTCTCTCATTTCCTGTACTTGGGTCTAACGCTGTTGTACTGTTTCTGAAGCTCTAGATGTAGTAGCTATATCACTCTTATCCTGTAGTTGGGCCTCATGCTGTTGTACTGTCTCTAAAACTCTAGTAGTAGTAGCTCTATCCCTGTTATCCTGTAGTCGGGCCTCATGCTGTTGTACTGTTTCTGAAGCTCTAGATGTAGAATCTCTTTCTCTCATTTCTTGTACTTGAGTCCCACTCTGTTGTAGCTCTGACATATAGAACAGCGCTGTACAAAGATTGGCAGTGCACCCACATGATTCATATGTCTAGCAAGTTTGGTTGAAATGTGTCGATGCATTTCCTAGTGATTACATACACACATACATACATACATACATCCAAATATAACTGTGACATTGAGCACAGCGCTGTACAAAGATGACTGGTGCACTCACATAAGTCTGAGTCATATGTATGACAAGTTTGCTTGAAATATGTCCACGGGTTTTCGAGTGATGGTGGAACATACATACACACACACATACATACATCCGATTTTATATATATAGATTAGCTCAATACCTGGCTTTTCCTAGGTATTTGTTAATTGCAATCTTATATTGCAATATTATACAGGAAAAGGATTAAAATAAAGCTATAGTGTTAAATCAAAAAAAATGTTTTTTTACAGGTTTTAAAAGTGTAAGTACAATATACAAATAAATTAAAATACAAAATAAATTAAATTAACCTACATTATTAGCATATTTCCAATGCTGTTTTAAATGTTATAATAAGAATTTTGTGCTCATGAAACATCTTTTGTAACTTTAAGACATCTGAAACTTTGTTCCTGAGATGAAGGCGCACCTCTGGTCAGTTTCTAATAGTTTGTTTTCAATAAAATATAGTTTTAAAAATTTTGGTGGTTGATCTGGCAGTGGAAGCAAGGATCCTGCTTCATAGTAAATTTGCCCTTGCGCTGTGAATGTGGATAGAAATCCAGGCTGTTGAACAACTGATGTGGCGCCAAATGTCATTTGGAAACACGAGTTGTATTTTCTGATGTTATTAAGAAAATGCTTTGACTCTGAGTTATTTGCTGATGTGTAATTCCCAAATTCTTGCGGTGGTTTCCAGTTGGCAGTTTGACTTTCCCTTTTTTTGCAGCAAATACCAGGAGACTCAGATTTAAACTTCTTGGCTTGTAAGTAACTACAAACCATTTCCTATTTTCTGATAGTAACACTTGCATGCTGCGAGTAGATGTAGTAGCTCTTTCTCTCATTTCCTGTACTCGGGTATAACGCTGTTGTACTGTTTATGAAGCTCTAGATGTAGTAGTTCTATCTCTGTTATCCTGTAGTTGGGCCTCATGCTGTTGTACTGACTCCGAAGCTCTAGATGTAGTGGCTTTATCTCTCTAATTATGTAGTCATGCTTCACACTGTTGTCCTGTCTCTGAAGCTCTAAATGTAGTAGCTTATTCTCTCATTTCCTGTAGTCGGGTCTCACGCTGTTGTACTGTCTCTGAAGCTCTGGATGTAGTAGCCCTATCTCTCTTATCCTGTAGTCGGGCCCCACGTTGTTGTACTGTCTCTGATGCTCTAGATGTAGTAGCTCTTTCTCTCATTTGCTGTAGTCGGGTCTCACGCAGTTGTACTGTCTCTGAAGCTCTAGATGTAGTAGTTCTTTCTCTCATTTCCTGTACTTGGGTCTCACACTGTTGTACTGTTTCTGGAGCTCTAGATGTAGTAGCTCTATTTCTCTTATCCTGTAGTCGGGGCCCGCGTTGTTGTACTGTCTCTGAAGCTCTAGATGTAGTAGCTCTTTCTCTCATTTGCTGTAGTCGGGTCTCATGCTGTTGTACTGTCTCTGAAGCTCTAGATGTAGTGGCTCTTTCTCTCATTTCCTGTACTCGGGTCTCATGCTGTTGTACTGTTTCTGGAGCTCTAGATGTAATAGCTCTATCTCTCCTATCCTTTAGTTGTGTCTCATGCTGTTGTACTGTGTCTAAAGCTCTAGATGTAGTAGCTCTTTCTCTCATTTCCTGCTCTCAGTTCTTATGCTGTTGTACTGTCTTTGAAGCTCTAGATGGAGTAGCTCTTTCTCCAATTTTCTGTTTTCAGGTCTCATGCTGTTGTACTGTTTCTGAAGCTCTAGATGTAGTAGCTTCCTCGCACACAGTATTTTTTCTTTTTTTTTGCCTTAGATTGCACTCTGCCAATTGCCTTACGTTTTCTGGAAGGCATTATTACAGGCCAGAAATTTGAGCCCATAAAACAGTATGTAAAAATAAAAGCAAAAGGGACACTGTCACTGAGCAATACATAAACACATACATACATGCAAATTTATCTCTGACATATAGCACAGCGCTGTACAAAGATAAGCAGTGCACTCACATGAGTCTGAGTCATATGTTCAGCAAGTTTGGTTGAAATGTCTCCATGCGTTTCCTAGTGATCACATGCACACATCCATATATATAACACATACATACATACATACATGCAAATATACCTATGACATATACCACAGCACTGTACAAAGATCAGCGGTGCACTCACATGAGTCTGAGTCATATGTCTAGCAAGTTTAGTTTAAATATGTCAATGTGTTTCTGAGTGATGGTGGAACATAGCAAGTTTGGTTGAAATGTCTCCATGCGTTTTCTAGTGATCACTAAATATAGCTCTGACATATAGCACTGTGCTGTACAAAGATCAGCGGTGCACTCACATGAGTCATATGTATGGCAAGTTTGTTTGAAATGTCTCCATGGGTTTTAGAGTGATGGTGGAACATAGATACACCCACACACACATATATACATACATACATCCAATTTTATATATATAGATATACGTATATATGTACACATATTTAATATATTTTTTCTAAGGTCCCTTTCAATAAATAGCGTTTTTATAATAAATAGATACATTCCTGCACATTCTGCCTTTTTAGCAGGTGATGAATAGTGTATGTTGAATAGCTCACTATTCGTTTCGACCGATTTTCGATCAAATAATGCATAATTATTAGGGTGAACGAACGTTGAATTCGAACTCTATTAACCCCCCTAGCATTTTAATTCTGTCATTTTTTGATGCAAAAAGTGATCCTATTTTTTTTGCCTAGAAATTTTTGTTTATACTTTGGGCCTGTAATTCTTAGGATTAACTCCCTGGTATAATTATTATATTTATTTATTAATATTAGAATAATAAATTATAAAAAAATACATAATTATAAATCATTAATATAAAAAATAATGAAATATTAGCCCAAAACAATGTAATTTATCAAAAAAAAAATTTCTTACTGAAATTTTCCAAACAAGGGTGCAATATTATTGATAAATAATAATATAAATTATATGCAGATTTTAGAAAAAATTTTTTTTTTTATTTTAGTAGACATCCCGGGTGTGGTAGATTTTGAAGCAGGGTGCTGCACAAAGCCCAACATCACAGTCAGGACAGTAGAACCTGGTTTCCTTGCATTTCTTCCTTCCTCTGTCATCGGTCTTTGAGCAGCAAACCACGCACATCCTTGTAGGTGCCGCCTTTTTCGGGGTTGGTAGGATGTATTCAATGAAGTGACGACCGGTCAGGCGTTTTGGGTTGACAATGGTGGAAGCACGACGTCCAGGTCTATTCATAGCCACTGATGATGTTTGGTGGTTCTTGACTATGGATTCGGAAACTTGCAAAATGAAGTCTGAATGATTCACAGGCCTCTGACTTTTTTTTTTGTATAGAACGTAGGCCCCTTTTGCAAACAGTGATGGCAGGTTGCGCCGGTTAGCCCTAACGGTTCCATACACATCTGTTCTGTGTTGCAGAAGGAACTCATAAAGCTCAGGAGAGCCGTAGAAATTGTAAGTTGTGACACAATAGCCCTGACCTAGCAATGGCTCTATGAGAGATAGCACTGAAGAAGTGGCCAATCCATAATGGCTTTATCTGGGGTTGAACTGTGTCCCTTTTCCAGTGTGTAGCACCGTATTCCAGATGTAGCCATATGAAGATTTACACAGCATATAGGTCTTCACGCCAAATCATGCCCTCTTTGACGCAATGTACTGCACCCAGCTGAGCCTCCCCTTGTAAGCCATTGGACTTTCATCAATGCTGACATCTCTTTCTGGCACATAGGTTTGCTGGAAATTTTTTAGAATCATTTGAGAAACTTCCCAAATTTGCTTGAGTTTTGGTGCAGGATGGGTAGTTTCATCTAATTCTTCATTGTTTGCAAAGTGCAGGTACTTCATGATGAGGGAAAAGCGGTATTCAGGCATGACTGTGCCAAAGAATGGAGTGGCAATCATTTTTTTTTCGATAACTTCATCGGTCAAAAACAACTTCAGGTATGCCAGGGGGTCGTCGCATTCAGCCTCAATTTTCATCCCAGGTGCGCCGGTGAATGGAAATCTTGGCGGTGCTGCCTGGTCCGCATCAAGGTCAATAGGACACCATGTGCGTACAGCACTGACCTCAGGTCCAGAATCGTCGCTCACTTCACTTTCGCTGTCCGATGACAAATTTCTTGGTGAATCACTATTGCTCGATTCCACAAAGAACTCCAAATCGCTATCGCTGAGTTCCAATTCCTCCAAAACAGCGCTTGCGCCGGCGAGATGCCTTTTGGATGCCATGTGGTCTCCAGCAATAAGTCAGGAACAATCAAGGTCAAAGACAAAGTGATGAAATGATACATTCAGGAAGTGTACTTTTATTTTATGTTTTGATGTGTTTTTACTGTAAAAAAAAATTTAAAAGCAGATTACATAGTAATCTGCTTTTAAATTTCCTGCCCCCAGGATCCATCACTCCACCTCATCACCCGGAAGATGTCACACATCTTGCCAGGTGATGAGGTGGGGATGTCCCCGCCCTGCTTATTCCCCTGCTCGCATCTCCCGGAGGCTGATCTCCGGGTGATGCGGTAGGGGATGTCCCCGGTGCTCACTCTCCTGCTTGCATCACCCGGAGATCAGCCTCCAGGAGATGCGAGCAGGACAGCAGCGGGAGTAGATTCAGGGGGTGCTGCCAGCGGGAAATCTCCGCTGGCATCACCCTCTGGATTTACTATCCAGAAATCCTGCATGGTGCATCGCATCTAACTGCAGATGCGTGCATAGGGGTGGTGGGGACCCGGGCGATATTTAAAAGCAGATTACTCGGTAATCTGCTTTTAAATTTCCCGCCCGGCCACGCCCACCGACGGAGAAGCGCCCCGCCATCACAGTGGGATCGTGAGATCGCCGCTGGAGCGTAGGGATAAGGTAAGGGGGTCCCCCAAAGTTACCTCGAGTGTGACTCGGGGTTACCGCTTTTTGCAATTTTTCTGACCCCGAGTCACACTCGGGAATACCGCTAGGGAGGTTAAAGTCAATGAGGGAAAAATTTGAGTTGTTTTTCGGGACTGTGTAGAGCTTCTACAGCCTATAAATACATTTAAAAAGACATGTCAAGACTCCCCCAGCTCTGCACAACACTGTACAAGTAAAAAACAAATAAGGAAGTCTTTCTTCTGTTGCTGGCAAAGCCATTTATTGGGTCTTTTTTCCCCGCTGATTCTGCCAAGCCCATTCCCTTTCATTTGGTTTCGCTACATAGTAGGTAGGGAAAGATTGGAATCTTGTTCATCTATTCATGTCTCCAATAGCTACAGCTTTGACACTGTCCATATAGGTGATGGCCTCAACCTCTAATGCCATCCTTGCTCCGTCTCAGGGGTCAACGCCTCCTCCTCATGCTGTTTCTGCTGCCGCCTGCCCTGTACCCAGCTCTAGATGCCAGTTACCAATGCTGTCCATGCTCCGTCTCAGAGCCCACAGCCTCCTCTTCCTGCTGTTCCTGCTGCACGTCCCAGGCTTGATCAATATGAGCCATCAGGATGCAGGTATACTTACAAAGAGCCAGCTGATTCGAGTGGGTGGCATCTTTAACCCTGGAGCGCAGCTCGGAGCGTAAGTGGAAGTGCATGTCAATCACATCCAATTTGGTGCAAATCTGCCAGTGTGGCTCTGTAGAAATTCCCTTCTATGATGTCCCAGCGCACATTGGGAATTGGGTACTCTAGCACTTCACCAGCTTTGAATCCAACAGACATGGACATGTTGCATATCACCAGACATTGGTGGCACCTCGGTGAGCCGAATAAACAGGTGGTCCAGGTTGGTTTTGTACATTTGCAGTGATTGCTCATGATACCTGATAACATCCTATATACACGAGTTAATGATGACAACGTCGGGCTGAGGTCCATGTTCAAAGTCGGCCAGCATATTCTCTATGTACTCCGAAGAGACAAGGGTCAGGAAATAGAACTGTACAAGGTGGTGGTCAGTTCTGTAATGATGCACTTGGCGGTTAATTATGCCATTGTGCATTTCACCCAGAGATCCCCCAACGTGTGGTTTGCAAATGACATCTCACCCTTCCCTTTCAGCTGCTTCTTAGTTCGAAACTCATCATTCTGCAGTATTTACACAAGATCCTTGTTGACGGATCTTTGAATGAAGTCTCCCAGGACAGCCACATACTTGTTGTGGAGAAGTCTCCGGACGTCTGCCAAGCTCAATAACTTCATGGCTCGATGTGGTCATCCAGGACCTCTCGGTTCCCGGTCTCCCATCTCATCCCCCCGACATATACAAAGACTGCTGTCCCACTTCCCAGGTTCCGGGGTAACATACACAGAAATTCAGTCTGATAAAGCGTGGTATCGATGGATGAAGCAGAAGATGTGGCCTTCTTCATTCAATCACAAATTTTAGATTACACACTTGCATTAAACACTTCAGGGTGTCATTAAAGATGCACTATACAGAGCTCTAGATGCCATTTACTAATGCCTTCCACACTCCGTCTCAGGGGCTGCTATCGAGTGAAATCACATGAAAGGGAACAGGCTTGGCGGAATCAGCAGGGAATGAAAATCCTGTTAAGCTTGAGTCTAGTCTGGCATCTAGAGTTGGGTACTGGGCAGTGGGCAGGCGGCAGCAGTAAGAGCAGGAAGAGTAGGCGGTGGGCCCTGAGAAGTGTGGATGGCATTGTTAACTGGCATCTAGAGATGAGTACTGGGGGAGGAGGCAGTAGGCCTTGAGACGGAGAAAGGAGAGCATAAGTGGTTGAGGCCATCACCTATGTGGACAGTGTAGAAGCTGTAGCTACTGGAGACATTGCTGTGTAGGGGACTGCCTTTTCCTATCTGCTAGCTGGTACTTTGTAAAATGCGGCATGTACAGCGTTGTTAACTGGCATCTACAGCTGGGTACTGGGTACTGGACAGGCGGCAGCAGTAACAGCAGGAGGAAGAGGTGGTGGGCCCTGAGACGAAGTTTGGACGGCATTAGTAACTTGCATCAAGAGTAAGGTACTGGGCAGCAGAAGTAACAGCATGAGGAGGAGGCATTTAGCACTGGGATGGGGTGTGGACGACATTAGTAACTGGCATCTAGAGTAGGGTACTGGGCAGGTGGCAGCATCAGTTCAAGCACGAGGAGAAGGCGGTGGGCCCTAAGAAGTGTGGATGGCATTGTTAACTGTCACCTAGAGCTGGGTACTTGGAGGAGGAGGCGGTGGGCTCTGAGAAAGAGCAAGGATGGCATTAGTGGTTGAGGCCATCACCTATGTGGACAGTGTAGAAGCTGTAGCTAATGGAGACATTACTGTGTAGGGGACTGCCTTTTCCTATCTGCTAGCTGTAACTTTGTAAACTGCAGCATGGACAGCGTTGTTAACTGGCATCTACAGCTGGGTACTGGGTACTGGGCAGGCAGCAGCAATAACAGCAGGAGGAAGAGGTGGTGGGCTCTGAGACAAAGTGTGGACGGCATTAGTAACTGGCATTTAGAGTAGGGTACTGGGCAGGCGGCATCATCAGTTAAAGCAGAAGGAGGAGGAGGCGGTGGGCCCTGAGAAGTGTGGATGGCATTGTTAACTGTCATCTAGAGGTGGGTACTGGGAGGAGGAGGCGGTGGGCCCTGAGAAGTGTGGATGGCATTGTTAACTGTCATCTAGAGGTGGGTACTGGGAGGAGGAGGCGGTGGGCCCTGAGAAGTGTGGATGGCATTGTTAACTGTCATCTAGAGGTGGGTACTGGGAGGAGGAGGCGGTGGGCCCTGAGAAGTGTGGATGGCATTGTTAACTGTCATCTAGAGGTGGGTACTGGGAGGAGGAGGCGGTGGGCCCTGAGAAGTGTGGATGGCATTGTTAACTGTCATCTAGAGGTGGGTACTGGGAGGAGGAGGCGGTGGGCCCTGAGAAGTGTGGATGGCATTGTTAACTGTCATCTAGAGGTGGGTACTGGGAGGAGGAGGCGGTGGGCCCTGAGAAGTGTGGATGGCATTGTTAACTGTCATCTAGAGGTGGGTACTGGGAGGAGGAGGCGGTGGGCCCTGAGAAGTGTGGATGGCATTGTTAACTGTCATCTAGAGGTGGGTACTGGGAGGAGGAGGCGGTGGGCCCTGAGAAGTGTGGATGGCATTGTTAACTGTCATCTAGAGGTGGGTACTGGGAGGAGGAGGCGGTGGGCCCTGAGAAGTGTGGATGGCATTGTTAACTGTCATCTAGAGGTGGGTACTGGGAGGAGGAGGCGGTGGGCCCTGAGAAGTGTGGATGGCATTGTTAACTGTCATCTAGAGGTGGGTACTGGGAGGAGGAGGCGGTGGGCCCTGAGAAGTGTGGATGGCATTGTTAACTGTCATCTAGAGGTGGGTACTGGGAGGAGGAGGCGGTGGGCCCTGAGAAGTGTGGATGGCATTGTTAACTGTCATCTAGAGGTGGGTACTGGGAGGAGGAGGCGGTGGGCCCTGAGAAGTGTGGATGGCATTGTTAACTGTCATCTAGAGGTGGGTACTGGGAGGAGGAGGCGGTGGGCCCTGAGAAGTGTGGATGGCATTGTTAACTGTCATCTAGAGGTGGGTACTGGGAGGAGGAGGCGGTGGGCCCTGAGAAGTGTGGATGGCATTGTTAACTGTCATCTAGAGGTGGGTACTGGGAGGAGGAGGCGGTGGGCCCTGAGAAGTGTGGATGGCATTGTTAACTGTCATCTAGAGGTGGGTACTGGGAGGAGGAGGCGGTGGGCCCTGAGAAGTGTGGATGGCATTGTTAACTGTCATCTAGAGGTGGGTACTGGGAGGAGGAGGCGGTGGGCCCTGAGAAGTGTGGATGGCATTGTTAACTGTCATCTAGAGGTGGGTACTGGGAGGAGGAGGCGGTGGGCCCTGAGAAGTGTGGATGGCATTGTTAACTGTCATCTAGAGGTGGGTACTGGGAGGAGGAGGCGGTGGGCCCTGAGAAGTGTGGATGGCATTGTTAACTGTCATCTAGAGGTGGGTACTGGGAGGAGGAGGCGGTGGGCCCTGAGAAGTGTGGATGGCATTGTTAACTGTCATCTAGAGGTGGGTACTGGGAGGAGGAGGCGGTGGGCCCTGAGAAGTGTGGATGGCATTGTTAACTGTCATCTAGAGGTGGGTACTGGGAGGAGGAGGCGGTGGGCCCTGAGAAGTGTGGATGGCATTGTTAACTGTCATCTAGAGGTGGGTACTGGGAGGAGGAGGCGGTGGGCCCTGAGAAGTGTGGATGGCATTGTTAACTGTCATCTAGAGGTGGGTACTGGGAGGAGGAGGCGGTGGGCCCTGAGAAGTGTGGATGGCATTGTTAACTGTCATCTAGAGGTGGGTACTGGGAGGAGGAGGCGGTGGGCCCTGAGAAGTGTGGATGGCATTGTTAACTGTCATCTAGAGGTGGGTACTGGGAGGAGGAGGCGGTGGGCCCTGAGAAGTGTGGATGGCATTGTTAACTGTCATCTAGAGGTGGGTACTGGGAGGAGGAGGCGGTGGGCCCTGAGAAGTGTGGATGGCATTGTTAACTGTCATCTAGAGGTGGGTACTGGGAGGAGGAGGCGGTGGGCCCTGAGAAGTGTGGATGGCATTGTTAACTGTCATCTAGAGGTGGGTACTGGGAGGAGGAGGCGGTGGGCCCTGAGAAGTGTGGATGGCATTGTTAACTGTCATCTAGAGGTGGGTACTGGGAGGAGGAGGCGGTGGGCCCTGAGAAGTGTGGATGGCATTGTTAACTGTCATCTAGAGGTGGGTACTGGGAGGAGGAGGCGGTGGGCCCTGAGAAGTGTGGATGGCATTGTTAACTGTCATCTAGAGGTGGGTACTGGGAGGAGGAGGCGGTGGGCCCTGAGAAGTGTGGATGGCATTGTTAACTGTCATCTAGAGGTGGGTACTGGGAGGAGGAGGCGGTGGGCCCTGAGAAGTGTGGATGGCATTGTTAACTGTCATCTAGAGGTGGGTACTGGGAGGAGGAGGCGGTGGGCCCTGAGAAGTGTGGATGGCATTGTTAACTGTCATCTAGAGGTGGGTACTGGGAGGAGGAGGCGGTGGGCCCTGAGAAGTGTGGATGGCATTGTTAACTGTCATCTAGAGGTGGGTACTGGGAGGAGGAGGCGGTGGGCCCTGAGAAGTGTGGATGGCATTGTTAACTGTCATCTAGAGGTGGGTACTGGGAGGAGGAGGCGGTGGGCCCTGAGAAGTGTGGATGGCATTGTTAACTGTCATCTAGAGGTGGGTACTGGGAGGAGGAGGCGGTGGGCCCTGAGAAGTGTGGATGGCATTGTTAACTGTCATCTAGAGGTGGGTACTGGGAGGAGGAGGCGGTGGGCCCTGAGAAGTGTGGATGGCATTGTTAACTGTCATCTAGAGGTGGGTACTGGGAGGAGGAGGCGGTGGGCCCTGAGAAGTGTGGATGGCATTGTTAACTGTCATCTAGAGGTGGGTACTGGGAGGAGGAGGCGGTGGGCCCTGAGAAGTGTGGATGGCATTGTTAACTGTCATCTAGAGGTGGGTACTGGGAGGAGGAGGCGGTGGGCCCTGAGAAGTGTGGATGGCATTGTTAACTGTCATCTAGAGGTGGGTACTGGGAGGAGGAGGCGGTGGGCCCTGAGAAGTGTGGATGGCATTGTTAACTGTCATCTAGAGGTGGGTACTGGGAGGAGGAGGCGGTGGGCCCTGAGAAGTGTGGATGGCATTGTTAACTGTCATCTAGAGGTGGGTACTGGGAGGAGGAGGCGGTGGGCCCTGAGAAGTGTGGATGGCATTGTTAACTGTCATCTAGAGGTGGGTACTGGGAGGAGGAGGCGGTGGGCCCTGAGAAGTGTGGATGGCATTGTTAACTGTCATCTAGAGGTGGGTACTGGGAGGAGGAGGCGGTGGGCCCTGAGAAGTGTGGATGGCATTGTTAACTGTCATCTAGAGGTGGGTACTGGGAGGAGGAGGCGGTGGGCCCTGAGAAGTGTGGATGGCATTGTTAACTGTCATCTAGAGGTGGGTACTGGGAGGAGGAGGCGGTGGGCCCTGAGAAGTGTGGATGGCATTGTTAACTGTCATCTAGAGGTGGGTACTGGGAGGAGGAGGCGGTGGGCCCTGAGAAGTGTGGATGGCATTGTTAACTGTCATCTAGAGGTGGGTACTGGGAGGAGGAGGCGGTGGGCCCTGAGAAGTGTGGATGGCATTGTTAACTGTCATCTAGAGGTGGGTACTGGGAGGAGGAGGCGGTGGGCCCTGAGAAGTGTGGATGGCATTGTTAACTGTCATCTAGAGGTGGGTACTGGGAGGAGGAGGCGGTGGGCCCTGAGAAGTGTGGATGGCATTGTTAACTGTCATCTAGAGGTGGGTACTGGGAGGAGGAGGCGGTGGGCCCTGAGAAGTGTGGATGGCATTGTTAACTGTCATCTAGAGGTGGGTACTGGGAGGAGGAGGCGGTGGGCCCTGAGAAGTGTGGATGGCATTGTTAACTGTCATCTAGAGGTGGGTACTGGGAGGAGGAGGCGGTGGGCCCTGAGAAGTGTGGATGGCATTGTTAACTGTCATCTAGAGGTGGGTACTGGGAGGAGGAGGCGGTGGGCCCTGAGAAGTGTGGATGGCATTGTTAACTGTCATCTAGAGGTGGGTACTGGGAGGAGGAGGCGGTGGGCCCTGAGAAGTGTGGATGGCATTGTTAACTGTCATCTAGAGGTGGGTACTGGGAGGAGGAGGCGGTGGGCCCTGAGAAGTGTGGATGGCATTGTTAACTGTCATCTAGAGGTGGGTACTGGGAGGAGGAGGCGGTGGGCCCTGAGAAGTGTGGATGGCATTGTTAACTGTCATCTAGAGGTGGGTACTGGGAGGAGGAGGCGGTGGGCCCTGAGAAGTGTGGATGGCATTGTTAACTGTCATCTAGAGGTGGGTACTGGGAGGAGGAGGCGGTGGGCCCTGAGACGGAGCAAGGACGACATTATTGTTTGAGGCCATCACCTATATGGACAGTGTAGAAGCTGTAGCTAATGGAAACATTGCTGTGTAGGGGACTGCCTTTTCCTATCTGCTAGCTGTAACTTTGTAAACTGCGGCACAATGCAGACAAAGTTTGGACAGCATTAGTAACTGGCATCTAGAGTTGAGTACTGAGCAGGCGGCAGCATCAGTAACAGCAGAAGAAGGAGGAGGCGGTGGGCCCTGAGACAAAGTTTTGACGGTATTAGTAAGTGGCATCTAGAGTTGGGTACTGGGCAGGCGGCAGCATCAGTTAAAGCAAGAGGAGGACGCGGTGGGCCCTGAGAAGTGTGGATGGCATTGTTAACTGTCATCTAGAGCTGGGTATTGGGAGGAGGAGGCGGTGGGCCCTGAGACGGAGCAAGGACAGCATTAGTGGTTGAGGCCATCACCTATATGGACAGTGTAGAAGCTTTCAGCAGGAGGACGAGGTGGTGGGCTCTGAGACAAACTGTGGACGGCATTAGTAACTGGCATCTAGAGTAGGGTACTGGGCAGCAGACGTAACAGCATGGGGAGGAGGCATTTAGCACCGGGAGGACATTAGTAATTGGCATCTAGAGTTGGGTACTAGGCAGGCAGTAGCAGTCATAGCAGGATTCAAAGGAGACAGCATTAGTATCTGGCATCTAGAGTTTAGTACTGGGCAGGCGGCAGCATCATTTTACAGCAGGAGGAGGAGGCGGTGGGCTCTGAGACGGAGTGTGGACGGCATTAGTATCTGGCATCTAGAGTTTAGTACTAGCATCATTTTACAGCAGGAGGAGGAGGCGGTGGGCTCTGAGACGGAGTGTGGACGGCATTAGTATCTGGCATCTAGAGTTTAGTACTGGGCAGGCGGCAGCATCAGTTACAGCAGGAGGAGGAGGAGGCAGTGGGCTCTGAGATGGAGTGTGGACGGCATTAGTATCTGGCATCTAATGTCGGGTACTGGGCAGGCAGCAGCATCATTTACAGCAGAAGGAGTTGGCGGTGGGCTCTGAGACAGAGTGTGGACGACATTATTATCTGGCATCTAGAGTTGGGTACTGGGAAGGTGGCAGCAGTTACAGCAGGAGTAGGAGGCGGTGGCCCCTGTGATGGAGCGTGGACCGCATTGGAGGTTGAGGCCATCACCTCTATGGACAGTGTAGAAGCTATAGCTAATTGAGACATGAATGAATTAACGAAAATCACACTTTCCATACCTACTATCCAGTGAAACCACATAAAAGGCAACGGGCTTGGTTGAATCCTCGGGGAAATACATTTTTTATCATTTGTGGATTTATAGCAAGTGCTATCTATCACAGTTAAATCTGTATTTGTTTCACATATATACATACATTTTATGGGTTTTAGGATACATACCAAGTCCAATCAGAATAAGACATCTGTATTTTTGGGAGAAAAATAAATAATTTTTATGGCCTTTTGGATAGATACCAAGTGCTATCAGAATGAAATATCTGTATTGTTTGTAGAATAATAGATTCATTTTTATGGCTTTAGGGATATATAGCAAAGTGAGATCAGAACTAAAGATTTGTCTTTTCGTTAGAGAAATATAGAAATTTTTATGGTCTTTTGGATCGATACCAAGTGCTATCAGAATTAAATATCTAGATTTTTGGGAGAGAAATATAGAAATTTTTTGATGGCTTTGGAGATATATAGCAAAGTGGGACCAGAATGAAATGTCTGTATTTTTTGGAGAGAAATACCAAAATTTTTTTGGGTTTTAGGATAGATACCAAGTGCTATCATAATAAAATATCTGTATTTTTTATCTATAAATACAGAAATGTTTAGTTTTTTTGTGATAGATTGCAAGAGGTATCCCAAATTATACCTCTTGTAAAATAAAAGCCAGAAATTCTTCTATATTTATCCATAAAAAATACAGATATTTCCCACTTGCTATCTATCTAAATAGCCATAAAAAAAATCTGTATTTCTCTCTAAAAAATACTGATATTTAATAATGAATCATAATTTTTTGATCATTTTTTGATAGATAGCAAAGTGTAGCAGGAATGAAATATCTGTTTTTTTTTACAGAAATTTTTCTGATTATTTTGGTAGATAGGAAGTGGTATCATAATTAAATATCTGTATTTTTTTTTTTTACAGAAATACAGAAATTTTGCTGTTTATTTTGATAGATAGCAAGTGGTGTCAGAATGAAATATCTGTTTTTTTTTTTACAGAAATACAGAAATTTTTCTGTTTATTTTGAGAGATTGCACGTGGTATCAGAATTCAATATCTGTATTTTTTTTTACATAAATACAGAATTTTGAAGGATTTATTTTTATAGATAGCAAGAGGTATCCGAATGAAATATCTGTATTTGTTTTACAGAAATACATACATTTTTCTGTTTATATTGATAGATTGCAAGAGTTATCATAATGTATGCTAACGCTTGCAATCTATCAAAATAAACAGAAAATTTTCTGTATTTCTGTAAAAAAATACAGATTTTGAATTCTGATACCACTTGCAATCAAAATATACAAACATTTCTGTATTTCTGTAAAAAAAAAAATACAGATATTTCATTCTGATACCATTTGCAATCTATCAAAATAAACAGAAACATTTCTGTATTTCTGTAAAAAAAATACATATATTTCATTCTGATACCACTTGCAATCTATCAAAATAAACAGAAATATTTCTGTATTTCTGTAAAAAAATACAGATATTTAATTCTGATACCACTTGCAATCTATCAAAATAAACAGAAAAAAAATCTGTATTTCTGTAAAAATAAATACAGATATTTCATTTTAATACCACTTTCTATCTATAAAAAAAAGCCAAAAAATTGTCTGTATTTTTTTAAAAAAATACAGATATTTCATCTTGATACCACTTGCTATCTGTGAAAACAAACAGAAAAATTTCTGTATTTCTTTAAAAGAAAATACAGATATTTAATTCTGATACTATTTGATATCTATCTAAAAAGTCATAAAAAATTCTGTATTTCTGTAAAAAAAAAAATAAAGATATTTAACTCTGATACCACTTGCCATCTATCAAAATAAACAGAAAAATTTCTGTATTTCCGTAAAAAAATACAGATATTTCATTCTGATTCTACTTGCTATCTATCTATCAAAAAAGCCAGAAAAACTTCTGTATTTCTGTAAAAAAAATGCAGATATTTATTTTTGATAGCACTTGCTATCTATCCAAAAGGACAGAAAATGTTATGTATTTCTGTACTAAAAATACAAATATTTAATTATGAATCACACAGCTCCATTACAAGTGATATAGGCCTCAAAGTAGATAGAGGCAGAGGGCCCTGAACGAGGTGCTTGGTAAAAAAAAATTAGCCGGTTACACAGCTCCATTGAAAGTTATAGACCTCAGAGACAGAGTAGAGATACAGGGCCACTAGGGGGAGGAGCAGAAGGAGATGCCGACGGCTGTGAACGTGCTTTTCCCATCAAGGTGTCAGCAGGCCGTGCAGCAGTTGACAACTAATTAGTACACTCTGCAGAGGGGGAGTTGAAGTCATTGCCGATCCAAGCCTTATTCATGTTAATAAAAGCGAATCAGTCAACAATTTCTGCGGAGAGCTGAATCTGCTTGTCACTCATTACACCCCCAGCTGCACTGAACGCTCTTTCAGATAACACACTTGCGGATGGGCAGGCTATGATCTGAATGGCATTTTTTGCCAGCTCCGACCACTGCTCAAGCTTGTATACCCAGTAGCCCAGTGGGTCCTGGCTTTGCAGGTTGCAGATGTCCTATGAGGAGCTCAGTTATTCCTGCAAATGACTGAGTACCGCTGCTGAGTGTCATTGGCAATTGCTGCACGACTGGCAGCTTGCTTCCACTGAAAAAAGCCTGCATAGTTTGGCTTAGACGACCTCTATCGCTGCTGCCACCCATGCCGCTCAAAGCAGTTGTTTGGCTCCCATGGCTGGTGGAACTGCCATAGGAATCCCTGTTGCTGGGGCTGCTGGCAGCCGGAAAGGCCTAGCACAAGTCTCTAACAAGCACTTCTTGTAGTGCTGCATTTTAGGTCCCCTGTATTGGGGCAAGATCAGTTGTTGTATCTCAGGCTTGTAACGTGGATCCAGTAACGTAGCAATCCAATATTCGTCAGTCTTAGTTTTTTTGTGTTGTATGCGTGGATCTTTGGCTATGCACCCCTGCATGAAGGCTGTCATGTGGCTCAAACTACCCACAGCTTAGGTAATTCTGGACCCACACACCTGTGGGTCGAACAGCAGTACAGGGTCGTCTTCCTCCTCCGTCTGGTCTTGCCATCCACGGAACATGCCGCCTTGTGTTTGGGTGGATGGATGCCATGTACCCTCAAAATCCTCCTCTGCCCCTTCCTCCCCCTCTCCCATGCCTGCAATGTCCTCCTCATCCTCTTCCACCTCCTCCTCTTCCTGGATTTGTGGTGCACTATGCCTAGTAGGCACGCATGTCCGAGATGATTTTTGAAACGTCATCTCTTGATGCAGCGTCCGCTCTGTGTCTTGTCCGAGATCCACCATCATCTGTTCCAGCAGACATATGATGGGGATGGTGTCACTGACACAGGCCTGATCTCTGCTGATCATCCTGGTGACCTCTTCAAAAGGTGACAATACAGTGCACAAGTTCTGAATTTGCAGCCTCTCTGCAGGGCTGAAGAAAGGTAGTGTAGGTATACATCTGAAACAAACAGACCCTGCCACGTAATCCACCACCACTTTCTGTTATTCAGCCAGCCGCTGCAGCATGTAAAAGGTTGAATTCCAACGTGTGGCCACATCACAAATTAACCGGTGCACTGGCAGGTTGAGATTTTGTTGTAAATCCACCAATCTGGCACTGGCTGTGTACGACTGGCGGAAATGCGCTGACAACTTTCTGGCCTTCAGCAACAGCGGCTGGAGGCCTGGGTAATTCCTAAGGAAGCGCTGTACTATCAGCTTCATGACGTGAGCCAGGCAAGGTATGTGTGTGAGTTTCCCACAAAGCAGGGCTGCCAGCAGATTGGCCCCATTGTCACACACGACCTTGCCTGGCTGAAGTCTGTTGGGAGTTAGCCATATGTCCTCCTGCTCTCGCAACGCACTTAGAATGGCTGCGCCTGTGTGACTTCGCAACCTCAGGACTGCGAGGAAAAGTCTAAATTGTGTACCGAAATAGCAAACTGCAGGTTGTTGCTGGCGGTGAACAGATGCTGCTGAATGGGATTCTACGGTAAAGTGTCCCTGGAGGAAGAAGTTGAGGCACAAGAGTCAAAGGAGGAGGTAGAAGTGGAGGTTGAGGAGGAAATTGCATGGCGATGTGCTCTGGGAGGAGGTAGGTATGCAGGCCTTGCTGCAGCTACATCTTCCCCTGCTGCCACCAAAGTTACCCAGTGAGCTGTATAGGAAATATATCTTCCAACTCCATGCTTGCTCGACCAACTGTCTGTTGTCAGGTGCACCTTGCCAGAAAATCAGTGCTGCAGGGCCATGGACACATTGCTCTGCACGTGTTCATGCAAAGCAGGAACACATTTTTCTGCAAAATACTGTCGCTTAGGCATAACGTACTGTGGGTTCGCGCAGAGGAATGCGTAACAGGATGCATTGGAATCCACCAGCCAGTAAGGGAGGAGATCTAACGCAATCAGCTGTGCAATTGCCGCACTGATTAGTTTTGTTTTGGGGTCATTTGGGCCATATTTCCTCTTGCGCTCCAGTATCTGCAGGATGGAAGGTTGGATGCTGCTAATGCTAACCACAGAAAGATTGGACAATGGGGTAGAAGTTGTGGGGGATGGCAATGATGCCTGGTCTTGACTGCTAGCAATGCGACAAATAGCAGCCAATCTGTGTTGGAGCTCCTGCTCAACGCTGGTGGAGCCTGAAAAATTTAATGCTTGGCTACATGCCCCACTGAAATTGCTGACAGCAGCACAGGTAACTTTGGTGGCAGAAGGAAATAAGGAAGCAGAGGAAGGTCGAGCAGTTTGAGCTTGCTTTTTGGGTGGAGGTGGTCGCACAGAGCTCTGTGCTTTGACCAGGTGTTCCCCGCAGGTTACCGGGCGGTGGCATTTTAAATGAGTGCTCATGCAACTTGGTCCAAATTTGTTTGGGATTTTGCCTCGTTTCAAGTGTTATGCACACAGTTTGCAGATGACCATAGTGTTGTCATCACTATGGACAATAAAAAATGCCCACACGGTCGAACATCTAACTGGGCCGAAAGGTGCTCTGGGGCTGGTGCTCGTGGTGGCGGTCAATGGTTGTTGAAGCATAGCTGTAGTGACAGCTTCCGATGATTTATGACTATGATCTGCCTCACTTGTACTTGAAGAATGCAGAGTTTGGGCAGCTTTTACCCTCTTCCTCCCTCTCCCTATTTAAAGGCGCTCTGCAACCTCTTTTTCCTCCTTCTCCTCTTCTTCCTGCCTATGATGATCTCCTGGTTCGCCCCATGTCGTATCAAGGACATCATCATCATCAGAGGTGATAATTTCCCTAAATGTGCCGAAAGGAAGCAGCGGCTTTTTGGAGCCAGTTTGAATTGGCTCGTCTGGTTTAGAGTGTTCTGGTGAAAAGTAAGTGGGGGGAAAGCTTGTGAACTGACTCTCTTCGTCATATGAGTGAAACAACTGAGCATCTTGGAGGAATGCTTGTAACTCCGCCTCTCCAACCCCTCGGTGGGACTCTTCTACATACGGCTGTACAGGTGACTTTCCAGCCGCTGATGAAGAACTATGAGGAACAGGTGTATCATGGACTGTTTGGGACACCTGTAGGGCCTGTGTTTGGGACTGGGATGAATAGGGGGTACAATCACTTGACCCAGGCTGGGACATATACTCCACTATGTCTTGTTCATGGTGTGGCAATAATAGACGCCCACCACCAACAGCAGCGCTTCTTGTTCTTGGGTCTGCACCTAAAAACAAACTCATACTGCTTTGCTTGCCACCCCATCCAAAGCTGCCCTTTCCTCTTTGACCAGACATTGTAGAGCTTTTTTGTGTGACTTGACACCCTGCAAAATACTTTGTATTTTACTCATAAAATACTCATAAAAAGAGAGTAAGTTTGTTTGACAACTTCTGTCTTTCTTGATGCCATGTATTATACTTATATTATTATATATAATATTATTATATATTATACTTATATTATTATTTTCTGGCAGAAATTCTTTTATGTGGTTCTTTATCTAATTCTCTTGGACCTTTCCAGCTATGGATGTTAAACTTACTATCTGTAGTTAGTTGGTTTTGACTTTGCTTCTTTTTTGAGGATAGGACCACATTGGTCTTACGCGAGTCCATTCGTACCATGCACGTGATTAAAGTCTCTTATCAAATCATATCAATTTTGAGCCATTGGGCCTGATTTAATAAAGTTTCCCAAGGCTGGAGGGGATACATATTCACCAGTGAAGATGGGTGGTCCAGCAAACCTGGAATGCATTTCTTCAGGTAATTTGCTATTTGCTAGCAAATGTTTTGAATCCTGGACCAGATCCATTCCAGGTTTGCTGGTTTACCCAGCTTCACTGGTGAGAGTGTATCCTCTCTAGCCTGGGAGAGCTTTATTGTGGCTCATTTAAGGCAGTGTCATTGCTTTTAGCAATTTGAACTTCAGCTTTGCCATTTTCAATTGTGTACACAGAGCTAAAAAAAAAAGTGTTTAGTAAATCCACCTTTTCTTTATCCCCAGTTACCAACCCAGAAGCATCCTTTAGGGGGCTACATGCTCAGATCTGATCTTCTTGTTATTAATATATTTAAAAAATGTTTGTGGGTTTGCCTTACTTTCATTTGCAATCTATCTTTTATTTTGAAGTTTTGCATTTTATCTCCTTTTTACATCTTTTGTTATATTCTTTATAGTTTCTAAATGATGAAGGTGATCCTTCATTTTTATATTTTTGGAATGTGTTTTTCTTATTTTGTATGGCTTTTTTAACATTAGCTGTGAGCCACATAAGGTTTACTTTTAGCCTCCTAATTTTTGTACCCATTGGAATATTTTTTTCAGTGTTTGTGTAGAATAGACTCGAAACATTCCCATTTCTGTTTTGTGTTCTTTGAGGACAATATTCTCTCTCAGTCAAAGTCTCATATAGCCACCCTTAATAAAGGAAAATTTTCTTAAAATTGAATGTTTTTATTGTTTCTGTTTTTGCTTCCTGTTTACAGTTTAGATTAAATTAAATCATTTTATGGTCACTGCTACCCAGATTTCCTTCTATATGCGCATTGGTTTTAAAGCATACCTAAACTCAGAATTTTCACTTTATATAAAAAAGCAGACCAGCCTTTTATTTAAAGTGAAAAATTCTGTTTGTGTGCAACACCCTCTTTTAAAAATAAAAATAATGCCTCCTTAATTCTCGATTACCTCAGCGATCAAGAATGAATGGGAGTGCAGAGCCTCCGGTGATACCTAAGTCATGCATCCTAGGAGGCTGTTGGCTTCACCAGTAGGGAAAAAATTGCAGATTTCTCACATGCACAGTGAGAACAGAATCTACGCCACCTGATCTCATGCCTGGACAGTGTGAGATCAAGTGACGTAGGCGGAAATGACATCAGTTTCAATGAATTGGCTCTAGTTCTTGTGATACAGTAATCAAATTAGACTATTTTACTAACAACAAACGTTCTTTATTTTAAAAATCAATCTTTATTTACACCGATGTTTTGCATTTTATATAATAAATGTAGCATTATTTTCATGAAACTTTCGTATGCATTCTTTTTATTCATAAGTTTTTTTTACAGACATATGAGTTCTTCAAGAGGAGGTTGTTTAAATGACCCTAATGTATTTTGCTACATTTGTGGTGAATTCTCCCAGCAAAAACAGAAAAGAAACATTACAGAATTTGTGAAGCAAGCATGTCTTGCATATGTTGGTATTAAACTGGCTGACCAAGATGAGTATTGGGCTCCCCATATGGTTTGCAAAACTTGTATTGATGATCTATGTCAGTGTAAAAATGGAAAACTGAAAAGTTTGAAATTTGGTGTACCTATGGTATGGTGAGAGCCCAAAAATCATCATAATGATTGTTATTTTTGTGCTGTGAATGTAAAAGGTTTCAATCGTTACAAGAAAAACAAGTGGGAATACCCTGATTTGGAATCAGCAAGACTACCTGTGCCGCATGGTGCTGATTTTCCCATAAAAGTGTTTAGTACACCCCCTGATATTCCTGTATCCGGCATGGAGGATATACAGGGTTTGGAGTGTAATCCAGGAGTTAGCAGTGGAAGTGAATATGAAGGAAGTGTTTCATCAAACCAGCAGTTCCCCCAAGAAGAGCTCAATGATTTAATATGTGACCTGTCTGTCAAAAAAAGCATCTGAACTTTTAGCATCCAGGCTAAAAGTAAAGAACTGTCTGAGACCAGAAGTTAAACAAACAGTTTATAGAACAAGAGAGGTGACATTACTACCATATTTCAGTGAAAAAGGAGACTTTGTGTACTGTTGTAACATCCCTGGACTACTAGCACATATGGGAGTACCAGAATACCAAGCAGCAGACTGACAGCTTTTCTTAGACAGTTTCACTCCACTTCCACAAGTTTGAAATCTGTTTTACTGCATAATTGCAACTACTATGCATCAATTCCAATTGGTCACTCAACAAAAAAAAGAATATGAAAATATCAAAATGGTGTTACAAAAGCTTTGCTATCATGAACACCAATGGTCCATATGTGTTGATTTAAAAATGGTGAACTTCCTACTTGGACAGCAAAGTAGATACACAAAGTACCCATGTTTCATCTGCTTGTGGGATAATAGAGCAAAGCAGGATCACTGGAAAAAAGGGACATGGCCACCAAGGGAAAACATGAAAAAAGGTGCAGCAAACATTATTAACTAACCAATGGTTGACAAAGAAAAAAATATTTCTCCCTCCACTACACATAAAGTTGGGATTAATGAAGCAATTTGTTAGAGCTCCGAACAAGGATGGTGATTGCTTCAAATACATTTGCAGATTTTTCCCTTGATTGAGTACTGAAAAAATAAAAGTAGGAATCTTTGATGGACCCCAGATTCATGATAAATGAATTAAATTTCACAAGTTACATAACTGATACTGAAGCTTCTGCCAGGCACAGTTATGTCATGGTTGTCAAGAGCTTTTTGGGTAACCATAAAGTACAAAAGTATGAAGAACTGGTACTGGTACTGGTTTGCTCTTAAACTTTAAAAATTCGGGTGCTACTATGAGCATAAAAGTACACTATTTCCATAGCCATTTGCAAAAATTTCCATAAAACCCTGGCGATTTAAGTGAGGACCAGGGGGAGAGATTCCATCAAGATTTAAGGTGATGGAAGAAAGGTATCAGGGCAGATGGGATACACATGATGGCAGACTACTTCTGGAGCCAACATAATTGTCCTGATCATCAGCATTAAAGGAAATCATACAAACTGAGTTTTTCAATGACTTCTTTGTGATTAGTTCTGTAAATATGCTGAATATAGGATGTAACATTAGTATTTCATTAAGTATTTCAAAAATTTATTTTGTATATGTAGACATTTCTAGTTTAATTTTGCCTAATTTTCATGTTTCATTAGTTTTACATGGGGTTATTATTGAGGTAATTTTTTCAAAAACTAGAGCCAATCTAGTAAAACCAATACCCGATTTGGAATCTGTGCATCTGTTGACCAGTGTTATCTGTGTATTATGCACCTCCATATTCAACTCCACCCATAATGTCTCAACCTCATCACATTCACTTTCAGATCACCTCTCACATACAGACAGACACTACTACCTTTTTATTTGACACTTTCTTTTTTAAAGAGAGTATAACTAGGAATATTCACAGCCCAGTCATGTGAAGAATTAAGAATATTAAAATGTATAAATGGAAAGTTGATGATCACAGAAACAAAAAAAAAACACAACTGCTCTGCAAAAGGATGAAGCTGATACAGAAATACCACTTGAAGCCTCAGGGCATGACACCTCCACTTTTAACACTCATGCACAACAGTTAAAATTACCTTTTCTCCCTGATTAACAGGGCAGAAAGCATAATAAAAGTGATCATGCACAAAACAAACAGGAGAACACTAAACATAAAGTTTGCCAATTAACACATATGATTAAATCTCCATCAAATCTGCCCTCTTCCATTTTATCTTCATAACCACCTTCTTTTGGAGGTCCCATTACCCCAGCCAATACCACATTCACCAAGAGCACAAGGGACTGCACCACTGTTATACGTGTGTATGTTGGTGAAAAAAATCTGTCCCACCTTTCTAATAGGCACTGTATGCCACTGCCAATGCAGATATACAGTGATAAGGAGGACAAGCATGGTTGGATATAAACAGTCTGATAGGTGATGCTTGTGATATTTAGGCTGTTTCTGCACTGCTATGAAATGGAAATAAACATCTTTAGTTGTTAAAGGTTTTTTTTTTATTGCACAAGGTGGCTGCTCAACCAGTTGGAAGTTTCCATGATGTTAATTTTAGTGTAAGTGCTATTGGGACTGTATGGCAAAACAAAGCTTTTTGGTTGTTGGCAGAGGTCTCTCTTTAACCTTCTATACCATAACAGTTTTAAGACAAGATATTTAGCTTAACATTGCTTTTTATCTCTTTATAAACATATCCACTGTAGACAGATAACACTGCATAGTTTGTTCCCTACAATTTGTTATAGAAAATGGATTGCAATCTTCTTGTTCAGACATCAAGTCATTAACACATCATATTTCCCCATCATTTCAACTATTCTAAAGCACTGTTCCTGTCTGTAACAAGTTATCTACAGTGCATTATCACCTTTGCATTACACATAACCTGGGGGATATGAAAAGAAAACCTGATTGTATCTTGTCTATTTTCAATGACATATCACTGAAACCTCACATTGATCACTGAGTAGAGACTGCAAATTGCATTTCATGAATCTCACCATTGCACAGCTACTTTTATGTACCTCACATGCTGCATGCTTTTCACATAAATGCATAAAGAACTGGACATATATTTTACTAAAGGTAATAGAATTTGTAGATATTTCCCCTTTCCCTAATTGTTGAGACAAAATTTATTGATAATGCACGTGTAGACACTTAAAGTTAGATATCCATTTCTCATGCTCGGACACCATTTACCATACTCAGACCAGCATCACCACTGAAACACTGAATGTAATATTTAAATGTTCAAATAGGGAAATCAATACTGGTAACCTGCTTTGACCTACAGACCCAGGGCACACAATGGGCCTGATTTATTAAAGTTCTCCACGGCTGGAGAGGATACACTTTCATCAGTGAACCTGGGTGATCCAGCAAACCTAGATTAGATCTGGTCCAGGACTGAAAACATTTGCTAACAAATACCAAATGACTTTTAAGAAATCCATTCCAGGTTTGCTTAGGCCCAATGTGGCCATCACTGCCAACATTCAAAACAGAAATAAATAAAAAAAAGGCCAATGAAATTACAGTAAATGAATATCAATGGTATCATATTTCAAGGATTTAACAAACTTTTGCTGTTTGATATTGACGAGTGTTGCACGATATACATGGGGGGCACAGTATCATCTACTAAAGCAACCTGAATAAAAACCAAGATTTCTCTTCATAAAACAAGGAATCAGACATTCCCCTAATCATTCACTGGCGGGAATCTTCCAGGTCCATGTGTTTCAAAGGCGGTAATTGATTCCCACAAGGGAATCTTTAAGAGGAAATTTCAGATTCCATCCTTATAAATAGAGCCCCCTAAAAAATCTAGCTTTATGCTTGAGTATATCCTGTGCATCCCTTGACAGGAAGACATTGGCTGGGTTGAGTTGCCTTGACAGAAAAATAAAAATTTAAAGTTTATCTGAAGTCAAAACTTTTGGTTAAAGGTTAAAAAAGGATATATATCAGTGAAAATAATGAGCGTATTTGCATTTTACATTAGCTAATCATACCTGTTGTACCACCAATGTTGGCCAACTAGGGTCTATAGGCACCTTTAGATGAATCATATGTTTTTCTGAATGTACACTGCTAATACATGACCTGTTGAAATGTAAATAGAAAAAGCAGGGAATGCTATTTAAATGGCATATTTTCCTGAATAAGTTTGAAGTGTAAGCCAGCTTGGAAACTTATCTTGGTATTTAATTTTGTATGGAGTGAGATGTAGGAGCTTTACAAGCTTTCTTTGCCTAAGGGCAATTATAAAACAGTACTGTGCATTACATTACTCTGGTCCTTTGAGAACACAGCATGGTTAAGGGTATTATATATGTTCTACTCAGCATCCCGTAGAGTAATTTCCAGGATCTCTCTCCCATAGATTTGTAGCTGTGTGCTCAACAAGAAACAAGGGTTTTAGCATGGCAAGATAGACATGTCTAGTGTGTGACCATAGAGAGGTTTGCAAAGGAATTGCCCTGAGCTGGGATGTGGCAAGGAGCATGTTGGACTATAATTAGACAAGCAAGGCTTTCTTCATTGGACCTAAACAACTGAGGATCCTCCCTAGGCGATTACCCTCAGAGCACCTAGAACACTGCCTTCAGCACAACATACACATCCCACATGTTGTCTGACAACACAAACAATCAATCCGCTCCCCAAGAAATTTATTAAAAGTGACAAACAGACAAGAGCAAAAAGGGGAGAAGTCAAAGTAGGAGCACAGCTGCTTCTATGATGTATTTTGTATAATAATAATCTAATAATGTCAGTACATTTTGTATATGTTGAGCAGTAATTTAGGGTTAGAATTTATTTGACTTTTTTGATTTAAACAATTTGAAATATGAATTGCAAAAAGGAAATGTGGATTTAAACATTGACTAATAATGTATTTGTTTTTAGGACAAAGTCAAATACAAATACACTTTGTACCATGGTCATCTGTAGGTCATTAAATTGAAAATTTGGACTTGTAGGATAGGACACAAACCTAATAGTATATAGTGGGTTTATATTTTGTGCAGGGATACTGCACACAGAGGAAAGAAAATTCAAAATTAGATTGATGATATTGATAAATATCACTATGCTTATAGTATTGCAATAGATCATGATATATTGAATCATCAATATCATATATCAAATCTTGATATGCATCATATGGCCTGATTCTTTCCAATACACGGCTCTATTGTGAACTGTGCCAGCCTGTGAGCAAGAGGTGAGCAACTACAGATTATGCAAATTTGATTCCACTGTTCTCTCTGCCTTTTACTCTTTGTTGTGTTTTAGGGTCTCAGTGTGTTGCAGCACTTGTGACCTTGACCTGTTTTGATTTATAAAGTAAGTAAAAAAATAGCAAATGACCTTTAAGAAATCCATTCCCGGATTGCTAGATCACTTAGCTTTACTGATGAATGTGTATCCACTCTGGCCTTGGAGAGATTTAATAAATCAGGCCCCTATATGTCTATCTACATTTACATGTCTATACATACATAGAGATAACATCATTGATTATTGTTTATAATATGATAATGTAAGAAAAAACAGGTAGAGCTTTCCTTTTAGTGCCAGAAGTAAATCCCTACTGCTGCAAGTGTTCATGCCAGCCTCCTTGATCCTGAATTTATAAAAGAGAAGAGCAAGTATTTAGGGGTTCACAATCTGCAGATTTTGGTGGATCTTTTTTTCTGTATCTCAGTCAATTGATTGCCATGTGCAAGCAGTACATGTATTTTTTGGACATGCACGAAATGGTTTAGCACTGTCCCCTATTTTTTGCAAATGCTTGCAGGCAGAGGAAAGGGAGCCAACAGACTGTTCATCATATTTTGAGAGAAGATGCATGCTGATAATTAGCTGAGGATATGGTAGGTCACTTGGGGTATATTGCAGGTAGAAATTGTACATCAATTGTCCTCACCTTCTGTGATTAGGCTCACATGAGATATGATTTGATCACATTGATTTGTTTTGATCTTCTTTTTTTACCTGGTATTTACCGTTTACAAAGGTTGTTTTCTTCCTTTTTTCCACTTATCCTTCAGAATTCCAGCAAAGTCTTGTGTGGATCATGTAGCATTCCTGTTTTGTGGTGCAAAGATGTCAGACCTGATGGCAGACAGTTCGGTTTTCTTCTTAGTCAGGCCAAATATGTTATGTCGGTATGTGTTACTTGAGTTTCATCACTTTACAAAGTTGGGTAGATCTCCTGGTATGCGGTTTCTTCATATTAGAGTCTTTGGTTCATGAAAGATGTTATTTGGAATATCAAGTTGGATTTATTGTGGTTTTGCTTGGCTTTCCCAGATACGATCCTAGGTCAGATATCATTCATCATAAGTCAGATATATACCATCCGGTGTCTTGCCTGCTTAGTGGAAAAGCTAAATGAAGCCAATTCGCATCACTAAGTTGCCTATTTCTGGATTACAATGAGGGTTTGTTAATTAGGCAAAATTTGAAGGATCATAAAATATATCCTAATGTTATTGGGACCAATCTATGGTCATTGGGTAATCCAGATGATGTACACTGTCACAGCATTTATACACAAAAGGTACAGTTCATATTTTTTTTTCTTAGCAATATTTGTAGTTTCTGTGCATTTGAGGGTGGGCTACCATCTCGGGTACAACATCTATATGTCAACTTGTCAAATTATTTTGTTTGGTTTAGTTCAGGATTCATTTCAAAGACCTCAGTCCCAATTTTTAGGGGTAATAATTGTTGGCATCTATTGTTTTGTAATATGTGTACATGGCTATTATTCAGCACCAGTACTCACCAGACACCAGTCGCCCAATTAACGCCGCAATCTTGACCTATAGCAAGCCCCCGCTCAGCCTCGGGAGACTGGTTGCGTCTCCCAACACTTGGTTGCCCCCAGGACTTAGTGCGCAGAGGATGGTGTCTGGGGATGGGCCAGCAGCTAACCAGGAGCCCACAGGAAACAATACAGAAATCACCAGAAAATCCAGAAAACAACTCAAAGTCAAACACAGAAGATCAGTTCACCAAACGAGGTACAAAGAAACTCTCCAGCAAAGATAAGCCTAGCTTAAGGTGTAACAGGCACTGTGTTACTGCGTGCGCAGCTGCCAGAGGGAATAGGCTGAGCTTGTCCTCCTTCGGTGGGGTACCGCCTGGGATTGAAGGCCCAAAGAGCGCCTTCTAACAATTCCCCCTCCTGAGGAGGGGCCTTCAGACCCTCCATTCATGATTTTTCAGGATTTTCGTCGTAAAACTTCCTAACTAGCTCTTCCGCATGAACTTGATGGTCTGGGACCCAGCTCTTCTCCTCTGGACTGTAACTTTTCCAATCTATTAAATATTGGAAAGAATTTTGTAACCAACAAGAGTCCAAAATTTTCTCAACCTCATACTCAGGCTCACCTTCCACATCCACAGGGAGGGAAGGCTCCAAGGAAGGTGCAGCATTACATGGAAGAAGTCTACACTCCTAACAGAGTGAGGCAGGGTTACTCTATAAGTCACTCTATTTATTTCTTCAGCAATTGAGTATGAGTTAATGAATTTTGTCCCAAGCTTAGCAGAGGGCTTGCAAAGGGCAATATTCCGGTGGCAGTCCCCTGGAGCAAATTCTGGGTCTTTGGATCGATGTCGATCAGCAAATCGTTTCTGCTGCCCAGAAGCCTGCTTTAAATTGTGATGTACTTGGGACCAGATGGTGGTCATGTGGGTGAGCCAATCCTCCAATGAAGGAAAAATTACGAGATAAAGCATCAGCTTTAAAATTTTTGGACCTAGGTCTGTATGTGATAGTAAAATTAAAACGTGAGAAAAATAATGCCCAACATGTTTGTTGGGAATTTAATCTTTTGGCCCAACTCTATGTATTCCAGGTTTTTGTGGGCAGTAAATCCAGTCACTAGATGCTCTGCCCCTTCCAACAAATGTCTCCACTCCTCAAAGGCTAACTTGATTGCCAAAAGTTCTCTATTCCCAATATCCTGATTCTGTTCTGGGAAAATTTGGGGGGAAAGAAGGCACAGGGGTGTAAACGTTTAGGGTTTCCCCAGTACTACAACAAAATTTCACCCTTCAGGAGCCTGATTTGCTCTCGTAAATCCTCCATGATATGGGGAGGTATTTATATTTTTGTTGTGACCTGTTATAATGTATAGCCCTGGTCAGCACCAGTACCAGTATCTTCACCTATAGCAAGCCCTTGCTCAGCCTTGGGGGACTGGGCCAGCCGTGGGATGGGCCAGCAGCTGACCAGAATCCCACAGATAAACAGCACAGAAATCACCTGAAAACTCAGAAAACAAGCCAAAGTCAAACACAGAAGATCAGTCCACAAAACGAGGTACAAAGGAATGGGCACAAGCAGAGTCAGGGTGACAAGCAGAGGTTGGTCCGGGCTGAGTACAAACGGAATATCAGGAACAGGCAAGGGTCAACAAAAGAAAAACACATAAGAAACTCTCCAGCACAGATAAGCCCAGCTAATGCTATAACAGTCACAGAAGACTTGAAGCAGAGAGGCTATAAAGCCCTAGCAGCCAATGACAGCATGGGATTGCTCAGGAACCACTCTGCTAATCAGCTGCAACACAGCTTCAATTCCACTCAGCTGTGCAGCCTTAGTGCAGGGGATACCGAGAGGAAAACCTCAGCTAAAGGGAGCACTAATTCTAAAACCCCTGTGCTACTGCGAGCGCAGCTGCCGGAGTTAATAGGCCCAGCGTGCCCTCCTGCAGTGGGGCAGCGCATGGGATTGTAAGCTGCCCTATAGGCTTACAGGTAGACAGCTTTTGTACTCAGGCACTACTGATACTGCACCCTCAATGCCAGAACTTGCACCTTTCAGATAGCCATTAACCCCCAGCCATCCAGCACACTAACCACTGAACCCCTGACTCTGAACCATCCTACCTCCCAGCACCCCTGTCACTGAACTCTAATACCCCAAAACACATCCCCAATCCGCATCCTTCTGCAGCCAGCGGGACCTACTCCCCCTGCTACCCAGAAACTCTACCACTGCAGAAATCTAACAATAGAGTACATTTTGTTATGATTTTGAAACTTGGTGAAAGATTTGGAAGCCATATAAACAAACGTTTTATTTATAATTCAAGGTTTTTTTTAACAATAAACCTTTTACACTGTTGGAGCATCTAACCCTTTCCATTTAGGCCTGTTTCCACACACCAAATAAACCTGCCCACCTCTTTGTAATTTTTATTCTCTGTGTCCTGTGCAGGCACAGAGAGCTGTAGACAGCTGGACCTGGACAAGTTGGGCCCTCCTGCCACAAAGACTGTCTATTATATGAATCAAAAAAACAAACTCTATACTTTCAAGTCCTCCTAAAGCTCACTGGTCAAATACATAAAATGAGCGGGCATCTTAACACTGGCATTAGCTGCTAACCTAAAAACTTAACCCATGAGTATTTTCCAGCAAGCATAATTGAGTTTGCCCAACAGAGACTCCCAGCTCCCATCACTGCAATTTCTTCTGCCCTATGGCTGCCTGCACCTCAGCCTTTAACGGCTTCAATTTCTCCTCTGGCAATCTACTTTCGTTGCCATTGTGTCCAAAACAATGTCCAAAAAAAAACAATGACTGCCCCTGCCCTCTCTGCCTTCTCCGGTGCTAAAGGAACCCAAAAATGCTCCGCCATATGCTGTAGGGTAGTTAACAAAACCCTACACACATCACTATCTGGCTGCCACAAATCACTATCCGCACACACAAAAAAAAATCATCTACACAGTGAATAAAGGAGTTCACACCTGACACCTCTCGGACCACCCATTCTAAAAAGGAACCAAATTGCTCAAACAAAGCACAGGAAATATAACACCTCATGGGCAAACAGCGATTGACAAAAATCAAATGCACCCACATACAACCCAACATGTACAAGCTATTTGGAGGCTTCAGCAACAATCAGAAAACCGACAAGGAACCCCTCCCATGACACTTACCCCAATTAATGGTAGCATCAAGGGCGTCAGGGGCAACCTTATCAAGATGAGCCCACTCCAATGGGATTAAGGAAAAAATGTCCAGACACTCTTCCCTTCAAAATTGTCCTTCACTTCACCTAAGGTGGCTCCAAGGGCCCCTCAAAACAAACATAAGAACCAATACTTATTATGAAGAAACATAAACTTCCCTCCTGTGCAGCGTCCACACACTCCCCTCCCCCCAGCCCCCACCTTGCTAACCAAAGCTCACCACAACTCCCCCACCTCCATTTTTGACTTTGCACCAATTCCCTTCTGTCCAGCCCCTCCCATCCCTTACTCATCTGTCCTTGGCTCCATGCACAAAGTCAACCCTGACTGCCAAAGGGCCCCCCAGCACCCTGGTCCAGCTTTTGCAACAACAGCTTAATCCTGGCTAAAACTTCTCCCTGAGTGCCAAACTAACCCACCAGCACCCCCTCACCTATCACAGGCTCAATACGCAGTAAAGTCCCCCCCCCCCACTTAGAGGGTCCTTACTAGGGTTCCTATTATGGCACTGAGCCCTAAGGGTTGATTTAGGACTGATGTGCACAGAAGGTCTAGATCTCTGAGACAGTCGCAGCTCAGGCCCACTGGCACAGGTACATGAGATCCCCCTCGCAAAGCCGGCTCCACCATATTATGTACCCACTCCAAACCAGGGGTGCCTGCATCAGCCTTAAGCTGCTTCATCAGGGCACGCTTGCCACTCATTCTGAGACAGTACAAGCTAACTCCACTGCCAGCCACTTTTTAACAGGCACCCATTAAGCCCCTTAGCCTATCTTGTTTCTTTTTATTTGCTCCAGCTTACCTACATTGGTTGGTAGTTGTAGTTTTTTTTTTGTTAGGTCCGGCTGTGTTTTGTATGGAGACAAAAGATTTTGCCTTAACTAGGTGCTTTATGACTTCTAGGAACCAGGGTCCACTGTCACACCCACCTGACTAGTACTGAAACATTCTTCAGATGTGCATGAACCTCTTCCATTTTGTCACTGTAACTTCATCTGATAATGGGTGAGATAGCAGTAACAGAGGTGTGATAATTGTACTGTAGAGGACTGCATCAATCCTTCTATCACAACCCCTCCTTCCATTATGTCTTGTCGAGCCCAGGGCAAAGACTTATAAAATAAGATTTTTTTTTCTTTAAAATCAGGGGAACAAGCACAGTGTGAATGAACACATGAAAGCCTTTGATGACAGTTTCTTTATTTTCTGTACAAAGCCAAGATCCCACTTAACCCAGCTGTCTATCATCCACCAAGAGCAAAATTCAAAATCACAAGGTATCAAAAGAAAATAATAAAACAATAAAATGAATTACTGTCTCATGTATATGTAAAGGTACTTTAATCTATACATATATTTATTCTAGTTTTAAAGCAACAAACTGCTCACATTTGTACTTTTGAATGAGCCAAATCACTAAAAACTGACATGTTTAAATGTGTGAATATTATTTTAAATTCTGTTTACATTCTGGAGAAACTATTCTCCTCAAGAAACACAGAACAGAAATAGGAATGTTTCAAATCTGTTCTACGAAAGCACACTGAAAAATATATTCCAATGGGTAATACGTTTAAGAGGCTAAAATTAAAACCTACTTGCCTCACAGCTGATGTTAAAAAGCCATAAGGAACAAGAAAAGAGCATTCCAAAAATATAAAAATGAAGGATCACTTTCATTGTTTGAAAACTATGAAGAATATAACAAAAGATGTAGAAGGGAGATAAAATGTGCAAAACTTCAAAATGAAAGACAGATTGCAAAGGAAAGTAAGGCAAACCCTCCCAAAATGTTTTAAATATATTAATGGCAAAAAGATCAGATCTGAGCATGTAGGCACCTTAAAGGATGTCTCTGAGTTGGTATCTGGGGATAAAGAAAAGGCAGATTTACTAAACACTTTTTTTTAGCTCTGTGTACACAAAAGAAAATGGCAGAGCTCGAGTTCAAAATTCATAATAGCAATGTCACTGCCAAAAATGAGTCACAATGGCTCAAAATTAATATGACTGAGAAACAGTTGGGCAAAATTAAGGTTGACAAAGCACCAGGACCCGATGGATTACATCTAGGTGTCCTCAAAGACCTGAGCTCAGTTATTTCAAAGCCATTAATACTAATTTAGTCACTGGCATGGTACCAATGGATTGGCGTAAGGCCAATGTGGTTCCTACCTTCAAAAAGGGAGCAAAGTCATTACCAGGTAACTACAGACCGGTTAGTTTAACGCCCAAAGTTGGAAAGGTCCTAGAGAGTTTAATAAAGAACCACATAGAGTAGTTTCTCCTAAAAAATAATAATATAAGCTGTCAAACAAGTTTACTCTTTTTTATGAGGAAGTAGGTAAACAGGTAGACAGTGAAAAAGCAGTCGATATAGTGTACTATTATTACACAGTATTTATATGGCGCCATCATATTGCGCAGCGCTATACAACGTCCATAGTCATGTCACTAGCTGTCCCTCAAAGGGGCTCCCAATCTAATGTCCCTACCTCAGTTTAATGTCTTTAGTACAGTCTAAGGTCATTTTGTGGGTTGCAGCCTATTAACCTAACTGCATGTTTTTGGCATGTGGGAGGAAACCGGGGTACCCAGAGAAAACCCACGCAGACACAGGGAAAACCTGCAAACTCCATGCAGATAGTATCCTGGCCAAGATTTGAACCTGGGACCCAGTGCTGCAAAGGCCAGAGCACTAAACCTCTGACCCACGGTGTTGCCCTTGGACTTCGCTGAAGCATTTGACACAGTACCCCACAGACGGTTAACATGCAAGTTAGGGTCAAAAGGTTTAGAAAAGGCAATATGTAAATGGATAGAGAACTGGCCTAAAGACCACATCCAGGGAGTCTTGATAAATGATTTATACTCTGAATGGTCCAAGGTTAGTAGTGGTGTACCCCAGGGTTCAGTGTTGGGACCTTTACTGTTTAACATCTTTATAAATGATATAGAGTTTGGTAATAAAAGTACCATTTCTGTGTTTGCAGATGACACCAAACTATGTAATGGAATTAAGTCCATACAGGATGTCTATAATCTACAAGCAGACCTGGTTGTATTTTTTAATTGAGCAGCCAAGTGGTAAATGACATTTAATATAGAAAGTAGTAAAGTTATGCGCTAACAACATGCATGCTTCATACTGTCTATGTGGAATTCATTTGGGGGAGTCAGAACTGGAAAAGGATCTGGGGGTTCTGGTAGATCATAGATTTATTAACAGCATGTGATGCCAAGCTGCAATATCTAAAGCTAGTAAAGTACTTTCTTGTATTAAAAGAGGAATAGACTGCAGAAATGGAAACATAATCCTGCCCCTGTACAAAGCATTGGCCAGACCACATCTGGAATATGCAGTCCAGTTTTGGGCACCAGTTCACAAAAAGGACATTGTGGAATTGGAGAGAGTGCAGAGAAGGGCAACTAAACTAATAAAAGGAATGGAGGGGCTCAGCTATGAGGAGAGATAAGCTGAAACTATTCTCCCTTGAGAAGAGATGTTTAAGGGGGGATATGATCACCCTGTATAAATATCTAAATGGTCAACAAAGAAAATTCTTGTTCACTTTAGGATCATTACAAGGAGGCACTCTTTGCGTCTGGAGGAAAAGCAGTTAAAGCTCCAGATAAGTAAGGGATTCTTCACTGTAAGGTCTGTGAAAATGTGGGATCGGCTTCCTTAGGAAATAGTTTCAGCAACTACTCTAGATTGCTTTAAGAAAAAGCTGGATGTTTTTCTAGAAGCAAAGATTGTACCAGTTCTGTCTTTTGAAACCATCATTACTTCCCACCACTACATATCTCACATCCTTTTGTGTTTAAATTCTCCCACCTACTAGATTGTAATCTCTTCAGGTCAGGGTCCTCTTCTCTGTCATTTGCAACCCCTATTTAATGTACAGCGCTGCGTAATATGTTGGCGCTATATAAATCCTGTTTATTATTATTATTATTATTAATATTAACCACCTGGGCGGTTAGCCCCGCGTCTGGTTCGGGGTAAGAAAATTTGCTACTATCAGTTACCCTGAACCAGGCGGGGGGTAGATAAAAATATAAACACGCGTTACAGTGCAATCCGATTGTCATACAATGTTGTATGACAATCGGATTACAACTGAAAAAAAATACTTAACGCAGCTCCTCTGGAGTAGTCTGTCCTATTCTGTCTTCATCCGGCGTGTGCAGTGACGATCTCTGGGGTTTCCCGGTGACATCGCTGCAAGTGTTGGTGCAGGCGGGAGGCGGGGGCGGGAAATTCAAATAACTTTGTATTGAATTCAATACAAAAAAAGCTGTATTGAGTCCAATACAAAGAAATTTTTATATATAATATATATATATACATAGTTGTATTATATATATTATATAAGCTACTGTACAGTTACATTACATTATACAATATTTTTTTTTTTTTTAAGATTTTTTTTAATGTTTTATAAAAAAAAAATTTAAGTTTATTATTAAATTTATTAAACTTTGGACATATTTCGGTGAGTTATGCCTAAGAATTATAGCGTACTATCTAAAATAAATTTCCATGCAAAAAATGTTTTTTTTTCTTTTTGCATGGAAGTATGGAAAGAACACCCGGCGTTCGTGTACGCGTCCCTCTGCGATTGCTGATGATGTCAGTGCATACGTTCATCGATGGGGGTCGTAGCGGGAAATTCAAATATTTTGTATTGGATTCAATACAAAGTCCTGTATCCAATCCAATACAAAATAATACAAAATATATTTATGTGGTTTTGTCTATAGGTATGTGACATTGGACTCATCATAAAATTTACCACACTAGGGAGGTGTTTTAGAAAAATATATTACTATACAGTTTACCGAATTTTTGCATTTTCAGTATTTTTTATTTATTTATGCATTCTTGTTTAAGCTGATTTTTGTGTTTTTTATTTAATTTTAATTTTAAAGTTATTTTTTTTTTTACATCATTGAGTGTTTCAAACTTTATTATATTCAGGATATCTACTAGACCCTTGTTCTGACATATTTCTGTAAGTTACAGGTCTACAATTTAAAAAAAAAAAAATTAATGAAAAGCAGTGTACCGCTTTTGGTACAGAAATCCAGACATCAGTGAAACGCCCAGGTGGTTATTAATAATAATAATAACTGGGATTTATATAATTTATATATTTTTTCCCCCTGTTAAAGCAAATTGTTCCAGGGTTTTTTTTGTCTTCCTCTGGACCAACTATGTCCATAGGGTTTTATATCTGGGATATGTTTATTTCCCTAGTGGTTGAACTTCATGGACGTATTTTTTTTTTCAACCTAACCTACTATGTACTGTAACTATGTACCTATCCTTGATCCCAATATAAATGCCCTTATGCAGGTAACTCTCAGTTATAAAGAGAAAAATCTCTGTCCCTGTCTTCTAACTCTGCTTAGGGTTGCCACGTTTCAACTGAAAAAATACTAGCCTTATTGGTTTTTACTATTAGTAACATTACCAAAAAGTATTATTTTTACTGGGCAGTCAGCGACACTAATTATGCTCTTAATCATCTGGTCACATGAGGATCCAATTGGCCTGATTTATTAAAGCTCTCCCAAGACTTATATACTATCACAGATGAAGCTAGGTGATTCAGCAAACCTAGAATGGATTGCTTAAAAATCATTTGCTACAAATCTTTTTTTCTCCAGTCTTGGAGAGCTTAATTAAGTCATGTCCAATGGAGGAAGTAACAGTTTTAATACACATTACTTGAGCATGACCCACTATTAATAATATCTGGAAATTTCTAAAGTGCATGTAGACAGAAAGTGGCTGCAAACATGTTGCACACAATCAACAACCATGCTGCAATACAGCCAGGGTTGAAAAAAAATGTTTTTATTACTTAATAAAAGAAACAAAAAAAAAACTATTTACCCTTTATTTGAGACCTGACTTTTTGGGAAGAAACTTCATGTGATGACATTGAGGGGACCTCTAATGGTACTGATATTGCATACAATATATGAAGATGTATATAAGATATAGACAGAATGCTCACCTGAAGCAAAGACTGAAAACCAGTTAGAACAAGTTCTCCTGTGGTGAATGGCTGCATTTGTTCCTACCTAATTTTCCAGGTAATCATATCACCTTTAAACAAGTTGAATATGTTTTAAAGGTTTTAGGTATAAATACAAAAAAGAAAATGCAATATAAAAACTGAGTAGGGCACAGGAAAAGGGATGGGTGTGTAAAGGAATCAATGGCTAACAGCCTAATACTGTACTTATAGTATAGGCAAATACATAGTGATTCAAAAACAGGCCATGACATGAGAAAGGGATAACACCTTTAAATCAGTCCTCAAAACCATTCCCTAACAACCAAACACAGGCTGAACTTTGATATACAACCTTTTCTCTTTTTTTATTATATCAACAAATTAAAATGGGGCATTTGGATACTTTGGTGTTGTTGGAATGTAAGCATCTTAACCACCCTGACGGTCTAATTATGTCAGTACTTTTGAAGTCAAAAGCGGTACATTGTACATTACATGGAAATTTGTTGTTTAACTCCCCTGGCCATATACCCAAATATGACTCGGGGTGAATTTTACATGCAAAAAGTGGTAACCCCGATCAAGAGTGTGACTCGAGCGGTATCCTCAGTGATCCCCGTCCGGCTTCTTGGTGTGATGCATGAAGCGTCAGTACGCGGGGAGGAGTGGCTAGGTGGGAAATTTAAAAGCAGATTACATTGTGATCTACTTTTAAATGCTTGATCACAGTTAAATTTGACAAATATTAAATAATAAATGCAAAAGTATAAATATTAGTGCATAAAACAGCTTTGTCCAGTGCCCTAATTTACAGTTCGTCCACTATTAGCCTTGACCTTGATATGACTTTTGCTTGAACTTTTCCTGACCTTTTTCATCATTTCCTTATTTCACCATTTGAACACTTATCTCTGACCTTGAACGTTCCTGACTTTTTACTGTGGACTTGACCACATCCATGGCATCTAAAGGCATCTCGCCAGTGGAAAATCTGTTTTTGAACAACTAGAAAGCAGCGATAGTGATTTGGAGGTATTTGTGAAATTGAGTGATAGTGATTCACCAGTAAACTTGTCATCAGACAGTGACAGTAAAAGTGAACTCAGTGACGAATCTGAACTTAATGTCAGTAATGTGCGAACTTCCATTTACTGGCACACCTGGTGTGAAAATGGATGCTGAACACAACGACCCCTTGACATACCTGCAATTGTTTCTGAATGATGATGTTATTAAAAAATTGAGGCAAAAGTGGGAACCAGTGACCAAAGATGACATTTGTCTATTTTTGGGCTTAGTGATACTTCAGGCAGTGGTGGGCAAACCCCTACAGAAGTCGTATTGATCTACCAATAAAATACTTGCCACTCCACTTTTTGCCACAGTCATGTAGAAGTATCTACACTTTGCCAACAATGAAGTGTTTGATGAAACTCCAAAAAACATGGGAAGTATCTCAAATGATTCTTAAAAATTTCCAACAGACTTATGTGCCAGAAAGAGACATGAGCATAGACGAAAGTCTAATGGCCTACATTGGGAGGCTCAGCTGGGTGCAATACATTGTGTCAAAGAGAGCACAGTTTGGTGTGAAATCCTACATGCTGTGCGAATCGTCAACGGATCGGACAAAATTCAACCCAAAATACAGCAACTATTGAACGGCAACATCTTCTGTTATCTCACTCATTGAGCCATTGCTAAATCAGGGATATTGTGTCAACCGACAACTTTTACACTTCTCCTGAACTTTATGAGTTTCTTCTGCAACACAAAACAGATGTTAGGGCTAACTGGCGCAACCTGCCATCAATATTTACAAAAAGGAACCTGAAGACAGGAGAAATGGTTGCCTGTCAGAAAGGCAAAATGATAGGCCCTGCCTATCATTGGCATGACAAAAAAAATGTGTGCCTAATGAGTACAGTCCCTAGTGCCTCCACTGTTATGGTACGCACAAAAGGTGGGAAAGAAATCATGAAGCCACAAGTGGTGATTGACTACAATAACACCATGGGAGGTGTCGACAGAGCTGACCAAGCTATAACATTCTACCCAGAAATGAGGAAACAGCAAAAAAAGTATGACAAAAAAATTTTCAGTCATCTTGTTGAGCAATGCTTGTAGAATGTCTACATTCTCTAAAAGCAAAAGAGTGACAGGCCTGTGAACCATTCTGACTTCATTAGGAAAGTTTCCAAATCTATTGTCAAGAACCATCAAACACCATCAATGGCCATGAATAAACCTGGACGTCGTGCTGTTACCGTTGTCAACCCAGAACACCTGACTGGTCGTCACTTCACGGACTACAGCTCACCAACCGAGAAAAAGGCAGGACCTACAAGAATGTACATGGTTTGTTGCTCAAAGTGGGATGACAGTGTAATGTAATCTGCTTTTAAATTTCCCGCCAGGCCACACCTCCCCAGTGTACTGAGGCTTCACGCATCACATCAATCACACCATGTTAGGGCGATTTCTTGCTGATCCCAGATCAGATTCTCTCTCTATTGTGGCCTCTGTTTTCAATGTGTTGGGAGCAGTGAATAACACACAACCAGCCCAAGCATGTAGTTATATCACTTCTCAAAACTTTAATATCACATTGCAGTTTATATAGTAGACAACAAGGTTGAAGACACTTAGTAGTTAGTCAATAACAAGAAACTTATTAACAACTTCGCTGAGCAAGATGTTTTAAGGTAAGAAGCCTTAGGGTAAGGATGGAGCAAATATTAACCTATGAATAAGGAGGATATAACTACTTTCAACACAACTCAATTATTTGCGAAACATAGCAAAAAACACAAAAACAACTTAAATTCAAAACTCAGCAAAATTATATTCCTTACATTCCCTTCCTTTTATCCTTAAACAAAGGATAACTACTTGACTTCATACCTTTGTTCCCTTACATGCAAATAAACAGCCTCAGGTTCTTTATCATACATAACTCGAGGAAACTGAATGATTCTGGATTTGCATATTGACAATAACAATTTTAGGGAGTCATTGGTTTGACAGGTGTTACAAAAGTTATACGGGTCATGGGATAAACCTATATGACTTTCAATAATCTCAGTGTCATTATAGATATTGCTAAAGACTCTAAGCAGCATGCTGACTGGAGTGGAGACAGCAATTAAACAAGATGTTAACATATCCTAAGTACTATGCATCAGATAAGCAGAAACTAGAATTATTATAAGTTTCTTTGGCAAGACGTTCCCCCGGAAATCAGAAATATGCTACCCCGGAAATCAGTCCAATCACTATACTCAAGTAATTGCCGGTGCATAGATAGGGTAGAGTAATTCTTGGTTATGGCTTGTTTGAGGACAAAGGGCAAGTCTTGAGGGTGATAGTGGCAAGTTGTTGTGACCCATACAAGACAGAATATGACCATCACGGCTCCAAAACTGCAGACAAGCATCCGGGCTGGTACTTTTGGATCAAGAAGCATCATCCTGGCTCTGAATCAGCAGTGCCTTTTCATTCTTGAAGCGTGTATCCAGGTGGGTCCTCCACTAGTCAGCATGGCTGTTCTAGTGATGGCTTGCACGGTTACCGGGGGTCCAAAGGGCGGATCCAAGGATTTGTGCTTGTGCAGAGCTTTAACCAACATTACGTCTCCAGGCTCGAATGGGTGCATCGGTCGATTTGTAGGGAGAGGAAAAGAAAGAGAGTTGCAGTTCAATTTTCAATACGTTTAGCTACATATTGATCCTGAATTTGTTGGAGATCCCCGAGTAAAAAAAATAAAGGGTCTTTAGCCCAGGGGGTGGGAAACGGTCTTCCTAATAAAATTTCAAAAGGTGACAGCTTATTAACTAGGTTGGGTGTCAATTCTTATTTCTGCTAGTACGGCTGGTAGTTATTGGTCCGACTTATGGAATATCCCTCCAGTTGCTTTCCTAAGTTTGTCTTTCAATGTCCTATTCATCCTTTCTACTACTCCAGCTCTCTGGGGGTGATATGGGATATGGAACTTCCATTCTATGTTCATCATTTTTGAAATCTCCTGTGTGACTTTAGAAGTGAATGGAGTGCCAGTGTTTGAGCTTATTCTTACTGGGCATCCAAATCTGGGGATGATCTCCTTGCATAGTATCTTAGCTACGGTCCTTGCATTCTCTTTCCTGACTACAAAAGGTTCTACCCATCTGCTGAATCTATCTGTAATCACTAACATTATCTGACATCCATTGGAAGCCTTTGGCATGTGTGTAAAATCAATTTGTAACTCTTGAAATGGACCCTGTGGTGGTAAGAAATGTTCAAATTGTCCTGTTTTCTTCCCTTGCACATTATTTCTGGCACAAGTTAAACAACGGGAAAGTATGGCTTCCGTGTGTTCTTTTAAATTTTGGGCACAAAAGCACTTGTTTATTTCTTGTGTTGTTGTCTTTATGATTTTTTGTCCTATACCATGGTTTTAAAAAGACAATGAAGGGTACTGCTATTTAGGGCAGCCCTACTATCCTTCCTTTTGACCAGATTCCAAGGGAATCTAAGGTCAAATCTTCTTTTTCCCAGAATTCAATGTCCTGTGGGGTGGCGAAGAACTATAATTGTGTAAGAAGTGTGTTGGTATACCAGTGAAGCTGGTATGGTGAGCAGAAGTGTATCGGGGGGGGGGGGGGGGCAGACAACCTTTGTGCTGTTATGTGTTGAGTGGTTAAATTCATAAGCAAGTGTAGTACACCATGGGATGTTTAAAGTATCATCTCGTGACCCAAAGTTAGAAGTGAGACACTTTCTACAGTCATTGCACATCCCGCCAGCACAGGCAGACAGGCTGGCATGCCTTGCACAGTAACAGGCAGTGTCTTAGAGACATACGCCACAGGTCTCAATTTACCCCCATGCATCTGAGCAAGCACAGCAGCCATGGTTTTACAATTCTCTCTTGCATACAGTACAAATGGTACATTAAAATTCGGCATTCCCAATTAAGGGGCAGAGGTCAGGGATTCTTTTAGCATCAAATATGCTTAGTTTTTTAACAGACCATTGAATGTTGTTAGGGGCACTGGGGTGGTACTGGGACGGAGCTGTGAGTCCCAATACGAGCAGTCAAGGATCCAGTGTCTTTAAAAATTGATCATGCCGTTGGAGGCAATGTGGGGACTTAGGTACTTATTTACATATGTTTTGGGAATGTAGGAATATCCGTAGTTTTTGGAATTCTATCTTTGTCCTAATTTCGAGAGTCACAGGATTTTTCACAAAGCCAAACGTGGCATTAGCTCTCTTGAACTTGGGACTGGAGAAATTCCCACTCTGTTATCGTACCATAGTTACTCACGTTCTTATCGCTGCTAGAAGTGCAGTAGTTACAAAATGGAATCACTCAACAACTCCTAATGTTTCTGAGGTAGTACTGAAAATACACTCAAATTATTATTATGAACGTGCCTTAGCATATAGTAATTTCCAAGCCCACAGGTTTCATTCAAATTGGAATGTATGGGAAAAATTTCTACCCACCATTCATCAAAATAGTCCAAAATTTATTTAGATCTATGTATTCTGCAATGCTGTATATTACAATTTTATTGCCCATTGTGTTTAGTTAGCTTCCTTTCCCTTTCTTAACTGTAATGTCTCTGTGTTATTCATAAGATATTGGATATATTGTATTGCTATATTTACCTAATTTGTCTTTGTACTTTTTCTACTTTGTCTTCTTTTTTCTGTAATGTCTAAAAAATTCTTCAATAAAAATTATAAAAAAAAAAAAAAAAAAAATTGATCATGCCAAGAAAACTGAGCAGCTGTTTCTTTGTCTGTGGGCAAGGCAGACTGGTAATGGCATGTACACGGCTGGGGGCTAGCAGCCAGGATCCTGGGGTTAAAAGCATTCCCAGGAATGTGACCTGTTGCAGGCAGAACTGAACCTTTTTCTGCGACACCCTTTTCCAGAAAACACATCAATGACACCTTGTCCCTCTGACATGTCACCTGAGAAGGGCTAGTGTGGATAACAATAAAGTGGAACCATGCTGCAGCTGCCAGTTGGCAAGGACCTGCTGGAGGGTAATTGAGAAGACTGCTGGGGAGTCAACAAAGGCCTGGAGCAAGCGGCACTAGGTATATTGTTGTCCCTTGAAAATAAAAGCCATAGGGGCTGAGTCTCAGGTGACAATGGTATTGAGAAAAATGCATTGGCCAAATCAATAACACTGTAAAATTGGGTCTCGGGCGGTACTGCTGTAAGGATGGTACTAAGATCTGACATGACTGGTGTTAGGGGTGTGATCAGCTTATTGATGGCTCTGAGATCCTGTGTAAAACGGTATGAGCCATCCGGCTTTTTGACAGAATTTACTGTATTGTAAGGAGAGCAAGTTTTCTTAAGTATACCTTGCTGGCAAAAAGATTGAATCATGAGTGCTAAGGAATCTTCCTTGCCTTTAGTTAAAGGATACTGCTTTTGGTATATTGGTGTATGTGGTTTTGTAAGTGCTGTATATGGGGTGCAGTCCAGGAATCCTACGTAACATGGTCCGGTGGACCATGTGCTGTTGGGAACCGGAAAATCCAATAAGGGCAGTTGCAAGGTTGTATTGACATTAATCCCTCCCTTTGGGTCAACAACCAGTGACATTCCCAGAGATCCCATCAGGTCTCTTCCTAACAGGTTAACTGGACAACTAGGTAATACCTTGAATGAGTGATGTGTAATGTATTCTCCATGTACTGTACGTATGGTAAAACAAGGTGTGAGTCATGTAGGGGTTTATTCCCACACCAGGTGTAGATAGACCTGACCAGGATTGGAGGACAGAACAAGTCGCTCCTGTGTCTACTAAGAAGTCTTTCAGGAATTGTCCTACTTCTAATGTGATTATTGGGTTTTCATCAGCCTGGTCAGACAAACCATGTAACAAAGTGGTGGTGCAGTCCCTGTACATGAGGTTTGGACGACTTAGGCAGCTCAAAACATTCTGCAGCATCCTTTGTTAATAACTGGGCAAAAATGTTTGGGGCATCTAAAGTGCTCCAGTTGGCAATAATAATTTTAGCAGTGGGCACATGTTCAGGAATCATTTCATTATTCAGTGACTGAGTAAATATTATACTCAGATCTCTTCCTAATCCTAAACCTGCTTCTTCCTTCCACACTTTCCTAAACCTTCTGCCATAATCAATTACAGTTTCTCTTGGCTTTTGCTTGTAATTCTTCCCATAACGTTTTTTATGGTGTGCTTCAGTTATAAAGGGATGATTATTTACGTTTGTTTGTGCAGGAATTGGGATGGCAAGGCTTGGTATGTTGCTCAATTGGAAAGGCACATCCCCAATATACAACTGATATGAAATTTAGAGAAAAGTTCCCTCAAGTGGGAATGGATCGGAACATTTTAAGTTCTCTGTTCCATTTTTCAGGTGTAATGTAAAGGGGTCAGTGTAATAATCTCTTGCTTCACAGTTAACATTATAAGGGCATCATTGTTGTCAGGTTTCTAGAACACTTTCATATGTTTTTTTACATGTTTCTTATAGAGATATTTAGGTTCCTCTGGGTTATTTCCCTTACCTTGGGGAGGGCAGAGGTAGAAAAGAAAATTTCCACTTACCCGATCCTGGTCCTTTTAAGGTAGGTAAATATCCCACTTCTGATGCCAAACTGTTAAGGTGATTTCTTGCTGATCCCAGATCAGGTTCCCTCTCTACCGTGGCCTCTGTTTTCAACGTGTTGGGAGCAGTGAATAACACACAAACAGCTCAAGCATGTAGTTATATCACTTCTCAAAACTTTAATATCACATTGCAGTTTATATAGTCAGACAACAAGGTGGCAGAAACTTAGTAGTTAGTCAGTAACAAGAAACCTATTTAACAACTTCGCTGAGCAAGATGTGTTAAGGTAAAAAGCTGCAAGGTAAGGATGGAGCAAATATTGACCTACTGATAAGGAGGATATAGCTAGTTTTGACACAACTCAATCATCTGCAAAATATAGCAAAAAACACAAAAACAACCTAAATTTAAAACTCAGCAAAATTATATTCCTTATACACCAGGAATGCAATGCCAGGGGACACAGAAGCCAGCCCGGCATCGCTGAAGGACGCCGCTGGATCGTGGGGAGCAGGTAGGATCTTTACAATGCTACCCCGAGTGTGGCACGGGGTTATTGTTTTTGGTACATAAAATTACCCTGAGCCACACTTGGAAATACCATCGGGGGGTTAAAATATGTCCATAGTAGACGTTCCACTACTGTAATAATTTTAGTTATTAAAAATAAGGACAATATATTTGTGCCCCTAAAAAAACGCAGCTACCTCCATATTTTTTTTTTATCATACATTAAGATATACTTTCACACAATGCAAGCCTCTGCCCAAATTGTATGCCTTTTCATGTCCATCCCAAGGTCTTATTTCCAACAACACACATATGCTTTCATTCATGAGTTTCTGTGTGTCCTCAATCACATTAGTCACCCAGAATCTCTTTTGCCAATGGGTTGTGACAAGTCTGTCCATCCAGCTCCACTTGAAAGTCCTGGTAGTAAGTAAGTAAGGTGGTAAAATATATATTGGTGTTTTTTTAGTGTATTTGGAATAGTAATAACATTTAGTATGTTTTTTTAATCAGTATATAAGGTTTGGGTGTTGAATATGAAACAATAATTGTTTCTAAACTACTAGTGTTTTTCTGGGGCGCACATATATTTCCCTTATGTTTGATAATTTTTCTTATTTCATTTACTGCTGTTTATTACGGAAAAACTATAACTGTGTGTGCATCTTTAACACATTTCTAAAAGCCCTTAAAACCCACCTTTCAAATCTGCATACCCATCTTTATCTGTTTCCTAATCCATAAATAAAGGGCCACTATTCTAAATCCCCTATTGTGTACTACTCTCTCTGTCACAGATCCATGCAGGATCAGGGGATCTGTAACCACTTCAGCGTCACCCACCTTGCTGTCCACTGCTGCCAGCACCATCTCTGCTTCTGGATCTAACTCTCTGCACATTTCCTGGTCCAGGTCATGTGATTTTCAGTCAGCTGCTCCCTTGCCTCAGAGGTCCAGGGCATTCTGCAGAAGCACTCCCTCTGCTGGCAGGCATGTGAACAACACCTAAAGCTATCTCAGCACCAGCACTCCCCTTGCTGGTGGGGTTGGTGTCTGCGGCTCACATAACCTACCCTCATCACATGAGAACCCCTTTTTAAGGAAGTGACCTGCAAACAGGAAGTTGCCTGGAGAAGAGGTTACTTGTGATTCTACTCCCAGGTTTCTACTGCTTCAGTTCCTGTGTGTTATTCCTGTATTATCTGTGTACTGACCTCTTGATTGCTGCCTGCCATGACCTTTGGCTTGTTTGACTGCACTTTTGGATTTCCCTCTGGCACTGCGATTTGGTCCCTGCTTGTCAGCAGTCTTCTGCCTTGGTGGGCATGGGGGCCGCAACCTGGCAGTAGGTAGCCGCACAACATCCTCACCTCTAGAGGCTCTGGAGAAACCAAGCTACTGCTTAGACCTGCCCCCCGTGCACATCTCCACTCACAGGGTTGGTGACACAGTGAGTCCACCACTTGGCCCCGTGGAGCCTTGACACTCTCCCTCCCTTCTTAAGCTATGTACACACGTTCAATGGTTCTCACCCGATAATTGGCTCAGGGCCAATATCAGATGAGAATCTGGCGTGTGTAAAGCGCCTGTCGTCCATCGTTTGAACAGACATCCTGGCGGATCCACGGACGATGGACAATGACTGATCCTAATGCAAAGGAAGGGGGAGAGCACGTAGCAGGGTGCAGAACCGTGCTGTATGTACAACACTCGTTCATGCATCATGCAGTCCTTAGGCGTTGGAAAAGATCGTGAAAGTTCCTTTCCAACGACAATAATTGCACGTGTGTATGCATCTTTAGACTACAAACTATATTGTTTAGGGCCCTTTCTCTTCTTATGTCATTGTCCTTGTCTATTTTGCAAATATATCAGCAGTACAGTGCTGAGTAATATGCTAGCACGTTGAGGTTAATAAGAAAAATAACAAGACAGAGAGAGCTCTGGAGCCTACACCTATAAAAGCAAGTAGGCAACAAAAGCTCCCTTGTTTTTATCTAGACAGATTTTTTTTTAAAGTGTATCATAAGTAGATGAAACTAATAAATTAAAAGAAAATATGTTTCCTCTTATGCAGTATTTGTCTCTTAGTAACATTTTGAAATTGAAAAGTGAGGTGCATATTGCACTGCAGTGGTTTTACAATGAATCCCAGTATGTTAATCCTCATCCACCTCACTCCACAGGATACATACAACCGTCTTTCAACAGATGCTTGTTTTTGTAACTAACACAGTTGTTCTTCCATACTTGATAAAGTTTAAAATAAACAGGTCCCCGGGGTGATTTGCAAGCATTACAATTGGATTGGCATCTAAACAGTGTAGCAGTTGGTGCCTTGGAGTCTGGGGACAGAAAACAGCAGGTTTTTGCTGGAGGGGACAACTACGTTATTTCCCTCTTGGTCCACAACAACTAAGCAGATGTCCTAGAATTATTATTTTACCTTCTAGTAATGTTGCTTCTCTTATCCTCCCAGGTATGTGATTGCTTCTTTCACAGATGTGCAGGTATCCTGGTGTCATCCTGGTTCTGCAGCACCATCTGCTGTTAATTTAACACACTGCAGGTACATTCTTTCTGTATTTCAAAGATTTTATTGCGTTTTGCAAAAGAAAGTTACAATAAGTTTTCACAAATCATGTTCATGTACAAAAATAAAACAAGATTTGGGAATTACAATTTTCACAAAACATAGATTCCTATTTATATTATAAATATACAAACACATTTCTCCAAGACTGTATACAATAAAACAATAAAATATTTGTTTGATTGTATAAAAAAAAAAAAAAAAAAAACAATATCTAGGGATGTAAAATACATCACACATGGAAACTAGTGTGACAACTGTATAAACAGTCAAGAGATATTAGCTACTGTTGTTTTAGGAATATTTATCTGCATAAATATGGAAATTATATCCCTTATCAATGCATACAGATTTTCAATAAAAGAAGGTTCATGCACAAATGATATCTGGTCACTCAAACAGTTTAATTAAGAAAACAAGGTGAAACAAACTACACAGCAATATTGTGTGATATCTACTAGTGTTGGTCGAATAGCTCACTATTCGATTCGACCGCTATTTGGTCGAATAATGCATAAATATTTGGGTGATCGAACATCGAATTTGAACTCTATTAAAGTCAATAGGGGAAAAATTTGGGTTGTTATTCGGGTCAGTGGAGAGCTTCTACAGCCTATAAATACATTTTAAAAGACATGTCAAGACTCTCCAGCTCTGCACAACACAGTACAAGTAAAAAAAAACGAAGGAAGTCTTTTTTCTGTTGCTGGCAAGTAGTTTTGGTCGAATAGCTCACGCCATTTTATGGGTCGGCCAAGGGAACATGCCGAATTTTACACGGTCTCGGAGTAGAGCCAGAGAGGGACATGAGAGGGCTCCTCTGGTCCAAAAATTAGCAATCAGGTTTCACCGCTCCGTTACAAGCCATACACAGGCTTCAGAGTACAGGCAGAGGTCTCTGAGGGGGGTCTTTCAGTCCAAAAATTAGCCAGCTACACAGCTCTGTTATAAGTTACAAGTGACAGGTGGCAGCAGCAGGAGGAGGAGGAGGCGGTGGGCACTGAGATGGAGTGTGACTGAATTTCTGTGTATGTTACCCCGGTACCTGGGAAGTGGGACAGCAGTCTCTTTGTATATGTCAGGGGAATGAGATGGGAGACAGCGGTATGTTTAATGGGAACTTGCTATCTATCCAAAAGGACAGAAAAATGTATGTATTTCTCTACTAGGAATACAAATATTTAATTATGAATCACAGCTCCATTACAAGTGATATAGGCCTCAAAGTAGGCAGAGGGCCCTGATGGGGATGCTCGTTAAAAAAAATTAGCCAGCTACACAGCTACATTGCAAGTTATTGACCTCAGAGACAGAGTAGAGGTAGAGGGCCACCAGGGGGAGGAGTAGAAGGAGATGCCGAAGGCTGTGAACGTGCTCTTACCGACGTTACCATTCTGTAATGACGCACTTGGCGGTAAATTATGGAATTGTGCATTTCAGCCAGAAATCTCCCAAGGTGTCGTTTGCAAATGACATGTCACCCTTCCCTTTCAGCTGCTTCTCAGTCCGAAAGTAATCATTCTGCAGTATTTTCACGATCCTTGTTGATGGATCTTTGAATGGAGTCTCCCAGGACGGCCACATATTTTTTGTGTACAAGTCTCCGGACATCTGCTGAGCTCAATAACTTCATACTCAATGTGGTCATCCAGGACCTCTCGGTGTTTCACATCCCATCCCCCCAACATATACAGACGGACTGCTGTCCCACGTCCCAGTTCCGGGGTAACATACACATAAATTCAGTACAATAAAGTGTGGTACCGATGGATGAAGCAGAAGATGTGCCCTTCTACATTCAATCACGAATTTCAGATTACACACTTCGGGGTGTCATTAAAGATGCACTACACCCAGCTCTAGATGCCAGTTACTAATGCCTTCCACACTCCGTCTCCACTCGATATCAGGGCCTGCTATCGAGTGAAAGCACATGAAAGGAAACGGGGGGTTGGCGGAATCAGTGGGGATACAAAATCCTATTGAACTTGAGTCTAGCCTGGCATCTAGAGCTGAGTATTGGACAGTGGGCAGGTAGCAGCAGTAATAGCAAGAAGAGTAGGCGGTGGGCCCTGAGTAGTGTGGATGGCATTGTTAACTGGCATCTAGAGCTGGGTACTGGGAGGAAGGAAGCGTTGGGCCCTGAGATGGAGCAAGGAGTGCATTACAACAGAAGGCCATCACCTTTGCGGACAATGTAGAAGCAGTAGCTATTGGAAACATGAATGGATGAGCAAGATTGCAATCTGTCTTTACCTACTATGTAGCAAAAGCACATGAAAGATTGGGCTTGGAGGAATCAGAGGGGAAAGAAGACCCTGTTGAGTTGGAGTCTAGTCTGGCATCTAGAGGTGGGTACTGGGAGGAGGAGGAGGCGGTTGGCCATGAGATGGAGCAAGTAGTGCATTACAACAGAAGGCCATAACCTTTACGGACAATGTAGAAGCAGTAGCTATTGGAGACATGAATGGATGAGCGAGATTGCAATCTGCCCTTACCTACTATGTAGCGAAACCACATGAAAGGTGGGCCCTGACACGCAGCAAGAAGGGCATTATAATTGAAGGCCCTCACCTATGTGGACAGTGTGGAAGCAGTAGCTATTGGAGACATGAATGGATGAGCGAGATTCCAATCTGTCCCTACCTACTATATAGCAAAACCACATGAAAGGGATTGGGCTTGGAGGAATCAATGGGAAAAGAAGACCCTGTTGATCTGGAGTCTAGTCTGGCATCTAGAGCTGGGTACTGGGAGGAGGAGGCAGTGGGCCCTGAGATGGAGCAAGAAGGGCATTACAATAAAAAGCCATCACCTATGTTGACAGTGTAGAAGCTGTAGCTACTGGAGACATTTCTTTGTAGGGCACTAACTTTTCCTATCTGCTAGCTGTAACTTTCTGCAGCGTGGACAGCCTTGTTAACTGGCATCTACAGCTGGGTACTGGGTGGGCGGCAGCAGTAACAGAAGGAGGAAGAGGTGGTGGGCTCTGGAACTAAGTGTGGACGGCATTAGTATCTGGCATTTAGAGTTTTGTACTGGGCAGGTGGCAGCACCATTTACAGCAGGAGGAAGAGGCGGTGGGCTCTGAGACGGAGCGGGGACTGCATTGGTAACTGGCATCTACAGCTGGTTACTGGGCATGTGGCAGCATCAGTAACAGCAGAAGGAGGGGCTGGGCCCTGAGACGGAGTGTGGATGGCATTAGTAACTGGCATCTAAATTTGGGTACTGGGCAGCAGCAGTAACAGCATGAGGAGGAGGTATTTAGCACTAGAACGGAGTGTGGACAACATTAGTAATTGCCTTGGCATCTAGAGTTGGGTACCAGGCCGGCAGCATCATTTACAGCAAGAGTAGGAGGTGGTGGGCTCTGAGATGGAGTATGAATGGCATTATTGTCTGGCAATTAAAGTCAGGTATTGGGCAGGTGGCAGCATAATTTACAGTAGGGAGAAGAGGCGGTGGGCTGAGAGAGTATGTGGACGGCAAATATTAAATCAGGAGGAAGAGGCGGTGGGCTCTGAGACAGAGTGTGGACGTCATTAGTTTCTGTCATCTAAAGTCAGGTACTTGGCAGGCGGCAGCATCATTTACAGGAAGAGGAGGAGGCGGTGGGCTGAGAAGGAGTATGGACGGCAATATTGTTTGGCAATTAAAGTCAGGTACTGGGCAGGTGGCAGCATCATTTACAGCAGGAGGAGAAGGAGGTGGGCTCTGAGACGGAGTATGGACGGCATTATTGTCTGGCATCTAAAGTCAGGTACTGGGCAGGCGGCAGCATCATTTACAGCAGGAGGAGGAGGCGGTGGGCTATGAGACGGAGTGTGGACTGCATTAGTGTCTTGCATTTAAAGTCAGGTACTGGCCAGGTGGCAGCATCATTTACAAGCTGGAGGAGGAGGCGGTGGGCTCGGAGACAGATTGTGGACTGCATTATTATCTTGCATCTAGAGTTGGATACTGGGAAGGCGGCAGTAGTAACAGGCAGTAGGAGGAGGTGGGCCCTGGTACGGAGTGTGGACCACATTGGAGGTTGAGGCCATACCTCTATGGACAGTGTAGAAGTTGTAGTTAAGTGAGACATTCATAGAACGAAAATCACACTTTCCATACCTACTTTCTAGTGAAACCACATAAAAGGTAACGAACTTGGTGGAATATACATACATTTTTTATCATTTGTGGATATCTAGCAAGTGTTATCACAGTTAAATATATGTATTTGTTTCACATAAAAATACATACATTTTTATGGGTTTTAGGATACATATCCAAGTGCTATCAGAATTAAATATCTGTATTGTTTGTATAATAATACATGGATTTTTATGGGGTTAGGGATATTTAGCTAAGTGGGATCAGAACTAAAGATCTGAATTTTCTGTAGAGAAATAAAGACCTTTTTATGGTCTTTTGGATCGATACAAAGTCCTATCAGAATTAAATATCTAGATTTTTTAAAGAGAAATATAGAAATTTTTATGGCTTTGGAGATATATAGCAAAGTGGGATCGGAATTAAATATCTGTATTTTTTGGAGAGAAATACTGAATTTTTTATGGGTTTTGGAAAGATACGAAGTGCTATAATAATAAAATCTGTATTTTTTTTACAGAAATACAGACATTTTTAGTTTTTTTTGTGATAGATTGCAAGAGGAATCCTAAATGATACCTCTTGTAAAATATCACAAAAAATGGAAAAAATTCTATATTTATCCATAAAAAATACAGATATTTCATTATGATAGCACTTAGTATCTATCCAAAAACCCATAAAATTTTCTTTATTTCTGTAAAAAAAATATATAGATATTGAATTATAATCCCACTTGCTATCTCGAAATAGCCATAAAAAAAATGTATTTCTCTCTAAAAAATAATGATATTTTATTATGAATCATAATTAAATATCTGTATTTTTGTGGGAGAAATACATTCATCTTTATGTCCTTCATAGATAGCAAGTTGCAACTTGCTATCCATCAAAATAAACAGAAACATTTCTGTATTTCTGTAAGAAAAATACAGATAACTAATTCTGATACCACTTGCTACGTATGAAAATAAACAGAAACATTTCTGTATTTCTGTAAAAAAAATACAGAGAATTAATTCTGATCTTACTTGCTACCTATGAAAATAAACAGAAAATTATCTGTATTTCTGTAAAAAAATACAGAGAATTTTTTTTTATCCTACTTGCTACCTATCAAAATAAACAGAAAATGTTCTGTATTTCTGTAGAAAAAATACAGATAATTAATTCTGATAACACTTGCTACCTATCAAAAAAAAAAAAAATGAAAAATGTATTTCTGTAAAAAAAGAACAGAGCTTTAATTCTGATCATACTTGCTACCTATGAAAATAAACAGAAAATTTTCTGTATTTCTGTAAATATAAACAGATAATTATTTCTGATACCACTTGCTACCTATCAAAATAAACAGAAACATTTCTGTATTTCTGTAAAAAAAATACAGAGATTTAATTCTGATCCCACTTGCTACCTTTCAAAATAAACAGAACATTTTCTGTATTTCTGTAAAAAAAATACAGATATTTATTTTTGATAGCACTTGCTATCTATCCAAAAGGACAGAAAAATGTATGTATTCCTCTCCTAAAAATACAAATATTTAATTATGAATCACAGCTCCATAAAGTCATTGCTGATTCAAGCCTTATTCATTTTAATAAAAGTGATTCGGTCGACATTTTCTGCTTAAAGCCGAATCCGTTTGTCACTCACTACGCCCCCGGCTGCACTGAACGCTCTTTCAGATAAGACACTTGCTGCCCAGCAGGATCTGAATCTGAAGGATCTGAATGGTATGTTCTGACAGCTCCGGCCACTGCTCAAGCTTGGATACCCAGTAGCCCAGTGGGTCCTGGCTTTGCAGGTTGCAGATGTCCCATGCAGAGCTCAGGTATTCCTGCACCATGATTGAGTACTTCTGCTCAGTGTCATTGGCAATTGCTGCATGACTGGCAGCTTGTTTCTACTAAAAAAGCCTGCATAGTTTGGTTTAGACGACCTCTGCCGCCCATGTCGACCTCTACCGCTGCTTAAAGCAGTTGTTTGGCTCCCATGGCTGGTGGAACTGCCATAGGGATTCCTGCTGCTGCTGGCAGTCGGAAAGGCTGAGCACAAGTCCCTTACAAGCACTTCTTGGTAGTGCTGCATATTAGGTCCCATGTATTGGGGCAAGATCAGTTGTTGTATCTCAGGCTTGTAAAGTGGATCCAGTAACTTAGCAATCCAATAGTCGTCAGTCTTAATTTTAATGTGTTGAATGTGTGTATCTTTGGCTTTGCACTCTTGCATGAAGGCTGTCATGTGGCTCAAACTACCCACAGCTGAGGTATTTCTGTACCCACACTCCTGTGGGTGGAACAGCAGCACAGGATCGTCCTCGTCCTCCTCCGTCTGGTCTTGCCATCCACGGAACATGCCGCCTTTTGTTTGGGTGGATGGATGCCATGTACCCTCAATATCCTCCTCTGCCCCTTGCTCCCCTTCTCCCATGCCTGCAATGTGCTCCTCATCTTTTTCCACCTCCTCTTCCTGGATTGGTGGTGCACTATGCATAGTAGGCATGCATGTCTGAGATGATGTTTGTAACGTCCGCTCTGTGTCTTGTCCGAGATCCACCATCATCTCTTCCAGCAGGCATATGATGGGGATGGTGTCACTGACACAGGCCTGATCTCTGCTGATCACCCTGGTCAACTCTTCAAAAGGTGACAGTACAGTGCACAAGTCCTCAATTTGCAGCCACTCCGCAGGGCTGAAAAAAGGTAGTGTGGGTATGCGTCTGAAATGAACAGACTCTGCCATGTAATCCACCACCGCATTCTGTTGTTCAGCTAGCCGCTGCAGCATGTAAAATGTGGAGTTCCAACGTGTGGCCACATCACAAATTACCAGTGCACTGGCAGGTTCAGATTTCGCTGTAACTCCACCAATCTGGCACTGGCTGTGTAGGACTGGCGGAAATGCGCTGACAACTTTCTGGCCTTCAGTAACAGCGGCTGGAGGCCTGGGTAATTCCGAAGGAAGCGCTGTACTATAAGGTTCATGACGTGAGCAAGGCAAGGTACGTGTGCGAGTTTCTGCCAGCAGATTGGCCCCATTGTCACACACAACCTTGCCTGGCTGAAGTCTGTTGTGAGTTAGCCATTTCTCCTCCTGCTCCCGCAAGGCACTTGGAATGGCTGGGCCCGTGTGACTGAGGGAACCTAGGCTTCGCAACTTCAGGACTGCGTGGCAATGTCGAAATTGTGCATCGAATTAGAAAACTGCAGGTTGTTGTTGGCGCTGAACAGATGCTGCCGAATGGGAGGTGCTGGTGCTGGGTCTCCACGGCAAAGTGTCCCTGGAGGAAGAGGTTGATGCACAAGATTCAAAGGAGGAGGTGGAAGTGGAGGTTTAGGAGGAAATTACATGGCGGTGTGCTCTGGGCAGAGGTAGGTATGCAAACCTTGCTGCAGCTGTATCTTCCCCTGCTGCCACCAAAGTTACCCAGTGAGCTGTAAAGGAAATATATCTTCCCACTCCATGCTTGCTTGACCAACTGTCGGTTGTCAGGTGCACCTTGCCAGAAAATGAGTGCTGGAGAGCCATGGACACATTGCTCTGCACGTGTTCATGCAAAGCAGGAACACATTTTTCTGCAAAGTACTGTCACTTAGGCATAACGTACTGTGGGTTTGCGCAGAGGAATGTGCAACAGAACGCATTGGAGTCCACCAGCTGGTAAAGAAGGAGCTCTAACACAATCAGCTGTCCAATTGCCGCATTGATCAGATTTGTTTTGGGGTCATTTGGGCCATATTTCCTCTTGCGCTCCAGCATCTGGGAGATGGAAGGTTGGATGCTGCTAATGCTAACCACAGAAAAACTGGACGATGGGGTAGAAGTTGTGAGGGATGGCAATGATGCCTGGTCCTGACTGCTAGCAACGCCACAAACAGCAGCTGATCTGCGTTGGAGCTCCTGCTCACCGCTGGTGGAGCCTGAAAAAGGTAATGATCAATCAACAACAACATGCCACACTCAACAAATCAACATGCCACACTCAATTTGCTGGCAGCAGCACGGGAAACTTTATTGGCAGAAGGAGGAAAGGCAGCGGAGGAGGATCGAGCAGTTGGAGCTTGCTTCTTGGGCAGAGGTGGTCGCACAGAGCTCTGTGCTTTCACCAGGTGTTCCCACCAGGTTACTGGGTGGTGGCTTTTTAAATGAGTGCTCATGCAACTTGTTCCAAATTTGTTTGGGTTTTTGCCGGGGGGTTGACACAAAAAATGCAAGTGCACTGTGTTGTATGCAGCACTTTGCTTCAGTGGTGACGCTTGTAATATGCAGCACAGTATACAAACTATATACTGCAGTATACACTGCGTCTGTGTGTCTGTCTCTCAGTACAAATAAGATACTGTGCACGCAGTCAGCGAAGGGACCCTGCTTCTGGCTGTGTGTATGTAACACACTGACTGACTATTTATCTAGCTTTCTATCTATCAATGTATCTATCTATGTATCTATCTATCTATCTATCTATGTATCTATCTATCTATCTAGCAAACAGTGAAACACTCTACCTATCTGAGTACAGTAGATTTCAGGACTGCACAAATACAGTACAATCCAACAATCTATCTGACTAATAGTGTGAGTGTGACACAGTCTACCAAAGTAAAGCACTTTTTTCACTTTGACAAATAAAGCAAGCCAAGCAGCACAGAAACGTTGTGATGCTATCAGCAAATCTCTGTCAGAAGTGGTAAATGCAGGCATGCCTTACCTTATATAGGCCAATGGCTGCCTGTGTGGCATGCAGTGACAGACAGCCAATCGGCTGCCTGCCACAACAAACATGGAGGGGGCATCCCTGCTCTAATTGGAGGGCACTGTGCATCATGGGGGAGGTCCCCAGTTGTTTGAAGGCATTGTGGGAGGGTCGAATTTCGGGTATTTTAATCCAGCAAAATTCGAGTTGGGTCCACCCGAATTTGAACGGTCATATTCGGGTCGAACATTAGGACGACCCGATTACGAACAAAAACACTAATATCTACACATAGGAACTTCAATCAATGATATATACAGCACATGGAAATAAAGTTATTAGTAGTAAACCTTGTAATATTCTATTAACTGCTTAGTACACAAATCAGTAATTACAAAATGGCAAAGTAATACAGTAATACTATAGACACCCATAGGACTACAATCAGGGATATCTTATAGCTACCTGCTAAGAGGTTAATGGGTACCTCAGGAGCCCACTTCCTTCAGAAGAGGACCCCACACCAGCTTGCCTAAGAGGCCCTCAGGAGACAATTAGAGCAAGCAAGCAAGAGAGCCAGCAAGCAAGAGAGGAGAGCAAGCAAGAGAGGAGCGCCCAAATCTCTTAGTTCCCTTTTTTATATCGTTAACTCCCCTTGGTTATCTTTTGGGCTCTTGGATTGGTTAGTGGGTGTGTTCTGTAGGATGACCATTGGTTACTGTAACTTCAGGAATTTACTAAGCCTCCTAGCTAAGTTAATATGGGAAGCTGCAGGTAAAGCAAGGCGGGGTCATCTAATTTTAGTTGTCACCAAAAGGTCTGGATGGGCCATCAACCCAGCCCATCTGTTCAATTATGCCTCAATCTTCTTCTGACTCAGGCTTGATGGATTTATTGCCCCTTGAAGGCCCTACTGGTGATCTGTTTTATCATCTGTTTGTTACTTCTGTGAAGCCCTGGACTTGGAGACCCCCTAGGAGGGCCATATGGCCAGATCAGGATAAAACAGGTTTCATGTTTAACCACAACATTCCTGTACTGTATTCATGTATTGTTTCATGCTGCTTAGATACAGTACAACTATTAGGATATCTCCTACAGTGTACTATTTACATATATAAATATATATATATATATATATATATATATACATATCTATTTACATATTCATAAACAATCTTTGGATGCAACACTACAATACTAACAATGTGTATAGAGATATTCCTCAAGAAATAAATTGTAATATAAACAAGCAAAAAGCAGACTAAAGATAAAAAAAGAGACCTATTATAAGTACCACTCAAGGGTCAGGGAAGGGTAAGGACAAAGGAAGGGTAGAGAATCTAAATATAGCAGTGGTTTCTCAAAAGGGGTCTAATGTTGATTATAAACTATCCAGGGGGTCCCAGGTTTTGTAGAATTTGTTCTGTAGGGTGCAAGAAAGTTTGCCATTGGTCATGATCCAATTTAGTTAGTGTTTGGTGAAATCAGGAGGGACAGATGATGCCTTCCAGTAACAGGCAATTGTGATACCAGCCACTAATAGAATATACTTGACCAGTCTACAATATGTTCTAGGAACTGAATCTGTTAATTTAGAAAACAAAGCCCTCTCAACACTTTGCTGAAGGTTAATTTGCGTAATTGTGTAGATAAGATTATAGATATGAATCCAGAATCTTTGTCCAACCATCCACATCCTCTATAACAGAAAGGAAAAATGAATGAATTAAGTTTATGAATATGGGTGGGCACCATGTACCATCTAAACAAAACTTAAAATTAGCTTCTTTTAATGATGAATTTAAAGAGATAGATGACATAGAAGTAGGCAACAATTGACAATCTTGTACATCCCAGTCCACTGTCAAATCTGCCTCCCATTGGGTCATGAAAAACAAGTCTTATGGAAAAAGGGTACCATAAACTACAGGTATTCTCTCTTTAGCTTCAGTGATTCTGTGTGTGACAGGATTTCTCAAAAGCTGTACTCTGATAGGGGGGAGACAGGCCCTTAAGTTTAGATTGGAAATTTATTTAATTTAGCCTCAGAAAGTGATGATGGTCGGTCATACAACTTTTGATAAAACTCATGAAAAGCTTCTAAAATCAATTATGGGTTTTGAGACAAACAGCCTTAAGACAATCTAACCTTAGGCAGTGCATGGGAGTAACTTTTTGTATGGAGTTTGAGTGCCAGTAAGGTTCCCGGTTTGTTTCTCCATGTAAAAAATGTAATGTCTAGCCCATCGCAAAGTCTTTTCAGCTTTAGATGTAAGACATAAATTCAATTCTGTGCGAAGTGATTCTATTTGACTTTTCAAATCTTCTTGAGGTATTTGTTTTTGTCTTGTTTGTAACTGCAATAGCGCTTGTTGTTTTTGATTTGTTAAGACTGTTTTTTTAAGTTTGGTAGCTAAAGATATAAAATGTCCTTTAATATGGGCCTTATAAGCATCCCTATTGGTAACCAGAGAGGTGTCTTGAGGATAATTAAAGCAGAAATTTTTCAGTTAGGGCGTTCTTTATAGTCAGGCTTTGAGTGGGATAACTTAATGGATATTCATTTAATCTCCAAATTGGCCTAGGATTTTTTGTACCTGATCCCAGAAAACGAACCATCAGTGGGTCATGATCAGACCACAGGGTGGCTAAAATGCATGCAGAATGCAAGCAAAGAATGCATGGCGTATTAATAAAAATATGACCCATCCTAGAGTATTGTTTATGGGCCATAGAGTAATATGTGTAGTCTCTGATCGACAAGTTGGATTCTCACAATGCATCAACCAAATCATAGTGTTGCAAAAGAGTAGCAAATCGTAAAATTTGCTTTGGTGAATGCCTGTACTTGGGGGTGGACGTCTTATCCAATAGCTGGTCTAAGGCCAAATTAGAGTCACCCATTACCCTCCCTGGCGGTCTAATTATGTCAGTATTTTTTGTCAAAAGTGGTACATTGTTTTGAGTGGAAATTTGTTGTTTAATATTTTATTTCTGAAATTATTAGGAATACCCTTCCAGGTATGATAAAGTTTGAAACACAAAAATTTTCTTTTTAAAATTTGTTTAAACAAGGGTACAATATTATACAAACTTTTGAATTTATTATTTATTTTTTGGATTTTTTTTTTTTATAACTTTATCACTTTGATTACTGTGTATATCTTTATCATGAGTGGTGATATTAGTGGATGTAATGATAGATGGTCTGCATTTTGGTTAATCAAAGTGTGTAGGAATGGTGTCACTTATTTGTCGTTTTTAGCCCTGAGGTAGATTAGGTGAGGATGATTTGGTACAGCTCTCAAATTTAGCCCACAGACAAGGGAGGGAACATAGTGGTTTTGGACAAAAACAATTACAAACACATATGTCACAAAATTCTGACCAACCAGGAATGGTACAATGCCATCCCAAATACCATCATGAAACAATATCTTAATGAATATTACTCACTTATTAATCAGGCCTTCCAATCAGGTACAATAGATGAAAAAATTAGAGAATATTAGAGAATATTTCCTACCATACCAACCTTTTACGCACTTCCCAAAGTGCATGAAGATCTGTACAACCCTTCAGGGCCCTCCCATTATCTCCGTTGTGGGATCAATATAATTAAATGTGAGAGAATTAGTGGACGCTGATTTAAGACCCCATGTAACCACCCTTCCCTCATACCTAAGGGACACGATTGAACTTCTTAACTTGACCTTCCAACTCCACATGCCTACCAATTCTATTCTGGTAATTATAGATGTGGAGGCTTTGTATTGCAGCATTCCCCACAATTCTTGAAATTGTTGCAACATACTTGGACAAATTTTACCCCACCAATTCTCTGTTTACCACCTTCATTGTATTCCTACTCAAATACATACTAATTAGAAACATGTTTACTTTCAAAAATCAATGCTACCTCCAAATACAGGGGGTAGCAGTGGGCACACTATGCCCACTGTCCTATGCGAACCTCTACCTTGGCAGTTGGGTAAGTAAACTGTTCATCAATCTAAAATTATCACTATACCAACAATTCATACAAATCTGGAAAGGATATATAGACAATATCTTTATCGTTTGGACAGTTTAATCTACACTACTACAAGAGTTTTTTTCTGTATAACAAAATAATGAATACAATTTGAAATTTACGATGTTCTCCCACCAAGAAAAAGTCCAATTTCTTCACTTATATATATGTACCACTGCCACCAGGAACATTGATTCCACTTTATACAGAAAAAATACTGCAGGTAATACCATCCTGCACATGAAAATTGCTCACCCGCATCCCTATAAACGCAGTATTCTATCATCCTAATATCTGAGACTGAGACGAAACTGCTCTGACTTGAAGGATTTTAAAAGAGAAGCCTTAGCTCTCAAAGACAGAATCCTAAAAAGAGGTTACCGTCAGAAACTCTTGAAAAAAGCTTATCATAAAGCCTTGACTTCCAATCGTCAAACCCTGTTACATCTTAGCAAACACTCTACCTCTGAAGATGTTGTTAGAATTAATTCTACATTTAATGATCAACACAAGGAGGTGATGAACATATTTAAGAAACATTGGAATATTCTTCTAAGTGACCCTAATACCTATACGTTTCTCAAAAAATATCCATATATTACTGATCACAAATCCTCATCGCTTAGAGATATGCTAGTACACAGTCATTATTCAGACACACCCATAACAGTGGATGACAACCCAGGCACACATAAATGTGGAAAATGTCCCCAATGTCCATGGCTCAATCAGCAATCTACTCTAGTTCTTCTAAACAACCAAAAACTTAAAATTAGACAATTCATCAATAGTTCTACCATTGGAGTCATCTAAATACCCTTCTGCATTTGCAGAAGATTTTATATAGGCAAAACTAAAAGGACAGAAAAGAATGTACAAACACTTATATCTAATTAACACAGGCAAAATGACAACTCCAGTTACCCACCATGTTGGGATTTTCCACAATTTTGACAGCAGTGCCATATCTTTTTCAGTGTTGGAAAAAATACCCCTCAATCCTAGAGGGGGAGATTTTGATAAAGCTCCCCTAAATCAGAAACCAAATGGATTTATTACCTGAATGCCACAATCCGTCCAGACATGAATGACATTATGTCATACTAACTGTTTTTATAACTATACCACAAATATTCTTTGAGTTTATTGAACCGTTCTGTACTACTTTTTACTCATAAATGAATTACACGCAATCCTTCTTTTCTTTCTTTTATATGGTTTAACCTCCTGGGCAGTAAATTTTTGTCTGGTTTTATATGTCTAAAAGTGGTTCATGAAAATGTATTTTACAGTATAATGTAATAGTATGAGTATAATAAAGTGCAAAACACAAAATCATGTCAAAATAAAAAATTAAACAAATAAAAAAAAAAGTTTTAATTTTTTTTTTTATTTTTAAATTTTTTTTATTAATACTATTATAATATACTGTCAAATAAATGTTCATGAAATACAATGTACTGCATTTAAACATATAAATCCACTGTATTGCATTCAATACAGTTATTTTGTTTTGAATGCAATACAAATTAATTTGAATTCCCCGCCCCTCCCCGAAGGAACATCCCCAGTGACTCATCGGATGCAGAGAACACCAACCAGAGGAAGGAAGAAGACGCGAAGAACATGTAATGTGTATTTAAATATTAAGATATGTATCCCACATGTTCTATTATAACTTTAGCTCCTTTTTTATCTCCCCCTTCCTAAAATAGCAACCATTACAACTCCACCAGAACAAGTCGATTATCTTCATAGTAGTGTGGTGTATTGAAAAATCAGTTACAAAACTGTAAGTTTTAATCTAATCTATGAATTATCAACATCTTTTCAATTTAGAAACCCTACACATATTTTTCTAATGTACTTATTAGCCTATAAATCCCTTCATCAGTTAAATGGGTTTTTTCTATGTTGATGTATTGTTTTATATTTCATTATTGCACTTTTTTTGCTGAGTAGTATATAAGATCAATATTTAATGCTTTTTATATACATTTGACTTTAATTTCAGTATTTACACTATGCTTTCTATCTGTTAAGAAAAGCTTTATATTTCAAATGCCTGATATAAAATTTCACCTTCTGCTTTGCACTGTATGACTACTGTATACATATGTTCCCACTCACTTGTTTGAACTGTATGACCACCTTAAAAAAATCAGTATTTACATTTTTTTGGAATTCTTGTATTTCTAATTGTTATAGTGTGGTCTTGCTGGCCTCAAAAAATCCCCTTATGAAGCCTTCCTAGGCGAAATGCGTCGGGCTGAGACTTGCTATTTGACCTGGTCCATTTATACAAGTTTGTGAATGATTCTTACCAATCCAGCAATACCAGCAATCTATATTATCTTGTAAAATAACCACTTGTAATGTTTTAAATCATGGGCTACCCTTGACTAATTTAAATTAATTTTGAACCAATATAAATAAAGTATCATGATTTTATAGATATCTACCTTTCTTTTGTGCCCAAGAAAAGCCTTCTTTCTTATTTCCTGTCTCTTTATATCTAACCTAAAACAATCCTTGGATACCCCCTTTTTTCATCCTTCCCTCTATATTCAACATTATCTAATCTGCTGTTCTACTCTTTTGTTCAAAATTTCTTATTAAAACTATCATTCTATCTAGTAAGGGCAGAAATGCAGGTACCCATACTCAAATCAGTGCAACACTCATTAAGTTTGGAAGTATGCGCCCAAATCTTCCAAGATCATTAACATGATCCTGCACACACGAAACCATGGCATCTACCTCATTTAAGGATGAGACGCTGACAGCTGCAGTCGTTTCTGAGGCTGGTTGCTGGTGTCCTGTCCTTCACCTTTACTAATACCATTGACAATCATGGAGGAGTTTCAAGCTTAAATGTAAGTTTGCCTCTCTCTTTGCTCATCTAGCAGGGAAGAAAAAACCATCCTAATCTATCCCCATCTACCTCCCACATTTTTGTAAGTAAACTTCTTTAATACTTTATCTTGACCCGTTTGATAACCTATATTTATCCAGCATAATTCTCTTTGTATTGACTAACTATTGGATTGGAATCCCTATTATGTACACAGTTTATATTACATTTGGACACAGCAAAAAACCACAAAAGACAGTGAAGGACTTTGGCTTATGTTGAACTTGAGCATGTAAGTGTAACATACTTATATCTGTTTGAACATATATAATTTTACCCAAAAATATAATATATACTTCACTATATTTGCCCCTCTAACTTGAGTTTCATAATTAACAGGATTTACACCCTGGACCTGCATCTTATTGCTATATTAGCCTAATTAACATTCCTAGGCAATATCCAAGAGATGTTCAATTTAACCCAATTATCATGAAAATACATAATTATTTATCAATTGTTGTAATATAAAATAAAAACACTCCTTTTATTGTGTATTCAGTTTCTAACATAATTGGACACATCAATAAGCAATAAAAGTCAGTCAAGAACCTTGGGTTATGTTGAACCTCAGCATTTGTTACATGCTTGTAATTATGTGAGTATATCTACTTTTACTAACACACAATATATAAATATTAATATTACCCCTTTAATAAATACTTTATAATCCCAGGACATTTTATTTCCTGGACTTGTAAATAACTACTAAATAGCTTAAAATTGTACCTCAATTGACATCTTTGAATAACAATCAAGGTATGTTCAATTAACCCAATTATTATGTAATCATCGATCTATTAATCATTGTACCATTTTATAACCCTCTCTCCTTATACCTTTAGAATTAATCAATCAACTATCATTTTACATTTATGACCTTTTCGTTATTCAATCCAGAAAGTAAGTAATACCCCCCTTTCCTGGCAATAAGAACATTACTAATGCACATACTATCTAGGATAATAATTTATCCATATTTGGGAATTGAGTACCTATCGTATATTTTTCTTGATAGATCCTAGTCCGCATCAGCATATTAAGCAACACCGAGACTGATCCATATAACTACTACATTTGAAAACCTTTATTTGCCTAAAGTCTCTGAAGTAAGCACATCACATATCTAACTTAAACTTCTTCCACTCCCATACCTATACTTACTTCTTTTATTCACTTTTATTAATTTTTCCTCACCCTTAGAATAACCTGTTTGGGGTACTTAGGAGCGGACTATTTTCTTTGGTACTTCCTTTTTTTTTTATTTTAAAGCACAGTAACTATATTATGTAAGTAGTGAATTACCTATGTAATATATGTGATTGATCCATTTACAATGATTGAATGTTTTTTGACATTGAATTGAACATTCTTGATATTATATTATTTACCTATTAATCTTCATTTTTCTTGTATTTGTTAGTTCACTGTCATTATTTCCTTATGACGCTGATCTCAACAATCCCCTGAAGAAGCCTTTTTGGCGAAACGCATCAGTAATGAGATTAACTAAAAGTCTGCTGACCACCTGTAAAGTGTAAACACTTTATTTTGTGTGTACGATTATGTCTATTATTTATTATTCCATAGAATAGAAACTCTATGTTAATATAAGGACAATAAGCATCCTTGATAAATAAATGTGTACATTTTATTTTATTTTTTTTGCCGCAATAGCCTTCTCTACTCCTCTATTCTTTCCTTTTAATCATTCTAAATCAGGCTAGGTAACTATCAAAGATCACCCTTACTGTTAAAAAAAATAAAATAAAATAAAAATAAAATAAAAAATAAAATAAAAGAAAAGAAAAAATCCTTCCTGACTCCCTTATTCATCTAAGGTTTTTGTTGGCTTGCATTACCTCTGTTTGCTTTCTTAGGGCTTCCAGTGATTCAACTAGTGCCGCAGAAAGGTCAGAAAAAGTCAAGGCATCTAGAAATTAAGACATGGCGGCCTGTCCAGATATCTGTGTCAGTTTGTACAGCTCACTCAATCCTTTATTGAATTCTCGCAAAATAAGCACAGGGTTACTCGTGATGTCAGATCCATTTACCTTAAGGCCGTAGGGTGTGAACCTGCGATCTGGCTGGTGCAGTCATCCTGCTAACATCGTGTGGGGCTTATTTCTGTATAATGCTGAGGGAGCCAACTCGGATTCTGGACACCAACGGTTTCTGGACCGGTAAGTGGACCCTCACCTGCAAGCTCAGGAGAGACGCCACCACGGAGGACCTCCTGCACTTGCCACAGTACATAAACCTCGGCACATGCCCAGGGATCCTCCACTACGAGGACATGCCATGGACCTGCAGAAGGTGCGGGGCAGCAGGCCACGTAGGTAAGGATTGCTCCGCTTTGTTTTGCAGGCTCTGCTGTGCCACAGGACTAAGATCTGCAACCTCTGTGGGGAAAAGGATCACCTCTACCGGGAGTGCCCCAAAGAACAGGTTCCTATGCGGGGGTGCTCAGAGGCACAGGACAAGTCGGCAAATATACCGGACATGACAACAGAGGGGGACCAGCCACCAGAGGTGAGCATAGACCCCCAGATGCCCGAGGGCAGCCCGCTTCCCCACCTGATCCTCCCAGACCCTCATCCCCCACCCCTAGGCCCCACACCAACCAGCCCCCCACCGCCCAGGTCCCCACCCAGGCCACCTGGCCAAAATCCTCCCCCAGGTCCACTGGACCTGGCCCTCTACTCAGAAGAGGCTTGTCATGTCAGCCATGTCATGTCATGTCAGCAGGCGTAGCAATTCTGATCAGGGGTGGGCGTTTCACGCTTGACGCTGTCCCGGACCCGGGCTCCTGGAAGCTGAACTGTGCCCTGCTGGGAAAGGAAGAACTGATGGAGAAACGGAGGGGTGAGTACGTTAACTGGAGGGAGGGCAAGAAGCATTTCGGAAAGGTGAGTGATTGGTGGGAGTTTGTGAAAGTCAAGCTCCGCAGCTTCTTTCAAGCGAGGGGACGCCAACAGGTGTGTGCAAGGAAGAGAGAACTCAAGAGATTACGGCGTGAGCTGCAGTCCTTGCAGGACCTCTACCACTGTGGCTGGGATGTTAGGCGGGACCTTGAAGAAATAAATAAAATTTATTCTTAGACCAACGCAATTGCTCCCAAGGATGCTGTACACAAGTTTAATTGCATACAGACAGTTTCCAGGCACCTGCCTATCTCCTTGGTGGGGGAGGCAGCAAATTGGCTACTCAAGTCAGTATATTCACTTTCCAATTAGACATTTTGCTTTTTGATTTGCGAAGGAACGGCACCAACAGAAGAGGCATCCACTTCCAAGAAAAAAGGCTGAGAAGTGTTTGGGCGAACTAACGCAGGAACAGAAGCAAAAGCTTTCCTCAGTAGTTGAAAGGCCTACTAAGTTGAGAGCTTCCGGTTGTCACCCACTGAGACAGGACCATCAGGGGGTGCTATGGCTTGCACAGAGTTGGTGTGAGCCCTGAGAAGGGCTAAGGAGCAGGGCTAAGGAGTAACCAGGTCTCCTTCAGAGCCTCTCATGATGAGGATGTTGCGCCTCTGGTTACTGCCAGGTTGTGGTCCTTGGGCACACCGAGGTGGGCAAAACACAGTATCAAATCACAAAGTAGAAGGATAGTCGAGGAAGGCCGGGGTGGAGGCACGAAGCAAGCAAGAGAGGCCACGGGTCAATTGGCTAGTATCCAGGAGAAAGGCACTAGTGACACAGGGGCCACTGTGGGCACAGGGTACACAGGAGACACTGGAAGCAACAACAAGAGGCACAAGTGGCTCAGGGATATCCACAGACAGACCAGAACACTGGAACTGCCCAGGGAAGTTGGCTGGGAACCAACAGACTGGACAACGAGGGGTAATGCAGGAGCTGGACAGAGGAAACACTGAATTAAGCACCAGGTGAACAAGAACTAGCTCAACAATGGAGACACGTTGCACGAACACTGCAAGTGCAGTGTGTGAGCTAGTTAAATAGCCAGGGCTGGTCAAGGGGCTATTTTCTGATTGGCCAGCGGATTCGACAGAATTGATAAAGCTTGGAAACACAAGGCATACCCCAGTGTTAAAACTGCCTGCATGCGCAGGAGAGAGGCGTCTGCGATTTAGTGAGGAAGAGATAAGCGTGACATTGGTGACCAGGCTTTACAATTGCTCCCTTTCTTCATCATAGATTTAATGGGCGCAACGAGCGCAGAGTAGTCTTGGATAAACTGCAGATAGTAGATGGTGAAGCCAAGAAACCTCTGGATCAGCTTCAGCCCAAGGGGTTAAAGCCAGTCCAGGATGGCTGTAAGTTTGGCAGGATCCATCCCCAAACCATCAACGGGACACGATATACCCCATGAGCAGGACTTCAGGGCACTCAAAGAGGCATTTCTAAGCCTTAGCATACAGTCTGTTTTGCTGAAGTTGTTGCAGGACCGTTTAACATGGTCTCGATGCAATGGTAGATCCCTAGAGTACACCAGAATATCATCCAAATAGACAATCATGTAGACATAAAGTAGATCCCGGAAGACATCATTTATAAAATCTTGGAATACTGCAGGGGCATTGCAGAGCCCGAATACCATACCCAGGTATTCATAGTGCCTGTCTTGGGTATTGAAAGCTGTCTTGCATTCATCACCCTCGCGGATGCAAATTAAATTGTAGGCACCTGGCAAATCTAGCTTAGTGAAGACAGATGCTCCTTGGAGACGGTCAAATAATTTGGAGATCAGAGGCAAGGGATACTAATTTTTGACTTTTTCAGAATGAAGAAGAATCCAGCCCGACTGGGGAAGAAGACTTACAAATAATGCTCCTTGCTGAACTCTCTTTGATGTATTCCAACATGGCTTTAGTCTCCAGAATAGAGAGAGGATAAACTCTGCCATGAGGAGGAGAAGAACCAGGGAGGAGATCAATAGCACAATCATAAGGAAGATGTGGAGGTAAAGTCCCAGCCTGCTTTTTGCAAATAACGGGCACGTATTCCCAGGATTTTTTGGGGAAACCCAGAAATGGTGTTTATCAGATGAGATCCAGAAAGGAAAAGTTATTTTATTCAGCAGAGAGGTAAAAGGTTTGCCCTGGGATCCCCCTCCAATTTTCCCTAGGCACTGACATTTGGGCCCTTCCCCAGCACAGAGGTTCTGGTGCCTGCAACAGGCCCAATCTTCAGGGGTAAGTCGAGCATGGTCCACTTGCATAGACTCAATTGTAGGAAGAGGGGGGGTTTTGGAAAGTTAGAGCTAATTTACCGAGACGCTGGACTTTCTGGGTTTCCTGAGCCCGCTCCTGGAAGTGAATGTCTACCCGGACACAGAGAGACACCAGGTCATCAAGATCATGGCCAGCAAGCTCATCTTTATTATGGCCTGCGAGCCCCTGCCAAAAGACTGCCATCAGGGCGTCATTGTTCCAATTTAATTCAGACGCCAAGCTTCAGAATTTCACTGCATATTAGCCTACCGAGAGGGAAGCTTGAAGCAGGCCCAGGATTTCTGAGGCTGCAGAAGAGGCCCAGCCAGTTTTATCAAAGACCTTGCGGAAGGTTTGTAGAAAGGCATTGAAGTTCCCCAGGATAGGACCGCCTTTTTCCCAGAGGGACGAAGCCCAAGCAAAGGCCTTTCTTGGCAAAAAAATGAATAAAGCCACCTTGGTTTATTTTGTGGGAAAGTCCCAGGGCTGCAAATCAAACTGAATTTGGCACTGGTTAACAAATCAATGACAGAGCTTGGATTCATTGGAGTGGGGGGGGGGATAGAATCCAAAGCATGGAGTAAGGCGGCATGGGGGCTGAAACTGTAATGGGTATCAGAGTCACAGTTACAGGGGCTGGAGTTGCAGTGGCAAAGGTAGGAGGCTGGTTAATGGCAGATTGGAGGTCATTCAGGCGTTCATCATACCTTCGGAGGAAGTCCACAACTTTAAGTTGAAGAGACTCCTGTTTATGAATCTGCTCTCGCAGGTCCTGTATGGAATCAGGTAATGGAATGTCAGCAGGGTGCATGGCCTGGACAAACTGTCATGGCTCCACAGGGCAAAGTGGTGAACCCTCTGTGTCACCAACCCAGTGGGTGGAGGGTCTAAGCAGTAGCTCGGTCTTCTCCAGAGCCTCTAGAAGTGAGATTGTTGTGCGGTGAGCTGCTGCCAGGTTTCGGCCCCCGTGCCCGCCAAGGCAGGAGACTGCTAACTAGCAGGAACAGAAATGTGGTGCCAGAACGAGAGCCAAAGAATAGTGGAACAAACCAAAGTTCAGGGCAGGCAGCAATCAGGAGTCGTCAGGAAACAAGCCAGGGTCAGTACACAGTTAGATCAGTTACAGAATGCACAAACTGGAGCAGTAGAAACCTGGGAGCAGAACCACAAGGAACTCCTTGTCCAGGAAACTTCTTGTTGCCAGCCACTTCCTTAAAAAGGGGATGTGATGAGTATGGGTCATGGTCATGAATCACAGACGCCAAACCCACCAGTAGAGGGTGTGCTGGTGATGAGAAAGTCTCAGATGTTGTTCACTTGCCTACCAGCAGATGGAGTGGATCTGCGGAACACTCTAGTTCTCTGAGGCAAGGGAGCAGCTGATCGAGAAACACATGACCTAGACCAGGAAGTGTGCAGAGAGTTGGATCCTAAAGCAGAGTTGGTGCTGGCAGCAGGGGAGTGCAGGGTGGGTGAGCCAGAAGGAGGCACAGATGCCCCAGACTTGCGGGGATCTGTGACCATTTGTTGGAGTAATGAAAACATAGCCTGAAAGGGAATGCCCAACTATATTTTATATTATGGGAAATCAGAGTATGAGGCAGGGGTTTCATCGCCCTTCTTTTTTAAATTGTAACTGGAGAAAGATCCGCAAAGATCTGGATTGTGTAGCCATCAATAACCAAATCTGGAGTAGATTGCACAACTTCATCTGAAAGTAATGTAATTTCACAATATTATCCCTGGGGGCTTCATCTGCCCTTGGGGCCATAGTAGCTCTGTGTAAACGGTCAAACTCTAATGTAAATCGTCCACTGAGAAAAGCAGAGATTTGAGAAAAGCTTTCACAATATTATTAATTCTTAAAACTTTCTGGAAGGCCTCTGATATGGAAATTATCCCTTTTTGAATGATTTTCCAGATCCTCCAGCTTATTTTGGATAATTTCTGAACGCTCCTCCAAGGAGGATATAGCAGAAGAATTTTAAGTGACTCTATGGATAGTTTCATCTGTTTGCTGCTCAATAATCTCAATTCGCCAACCCAGATCATAGAATCCTTGTTTCAAGTTGTCTGTCATTTTAATCTAGTTTTGTTTCAATCAATCAGCTGCAATTAATCAGTTTTATTGAGTTTTCAGAAAAAAAAAAAAAAAAAAAACACAAGGAAACATAACAAACAGAATTAAATATACAACACATACGTCATATCAAACATAACAGTGTAGGCTTCGTATTAACAGACATATAGTACCAGGAAGCTGCATAAACCCAAAAAATATGACAAAAAACATAACAGTTCTAAGGGGATCATATAGAACATAGTAAACCTGTACAAAAACAGCTACATATCCGCTAGCGGAAGCGTATGGCACAGGGTGTAAACCAATATTCTTGAACAACGGATAAAATAAAAACAAAGATAGACACATATAACAAAGCAGCCCAGAGAAGTAAGGGGGGGGGGGGGTGGGGGGGGGAAGGGGAATGCCGTTCGATACAAAAATAAAAGAGATATATATTAACCCTCAATACCGGGGTTGTGTTCCAGCCTGTAACCCTTGAAACTAAATAAAATATGTATGGAATCGGGGAGATTCTTTAAACCAGTCCCAAATGGACCAGGTAATTCTAAATTGCTCCAATCTATCATCCTCCTCTGCAACCAAAATCTCCATATGGCGGATTTTTTCGAGTTCGGAGACCCAATTGGCTATGGAAGGAGCAGCAGATTGCTTCCACAATCTCGGAATAGTGGCCCTTGCTGCCGTAAGAAAATGGCGTAGGACCCCACCTTTGATGGTTTTGAGTGAACCTGGAACCATGGATAAAAGAGCTATAGTAGGAGTATTGGTTATGGTGGACCTAGTGCTGTCATTATACACCTGAATAATCGTGTCCCAAAATCGATGTATAAGCGGACACTCCCACCATACATGAAGCATTGTCCCCTTTTGTAAGTGGCATCACCAACAACAATCAGATTGTGCAGGGGAGATTCTATGGAGATCCACAGGGCAATAATACCACCTGGATAGAATTTTGTAATTAACCTCTTGAGCTCTACAGGTTAAGGCCAATTTATGTGTTAGGGTAAATGATTTTTCCCAATCATCCGCAGTTATGAGTCCAGTCATTTCCCTCTCCCAATATCTGGTGTATATAGGTGCAGAGGGCTCAGGGTCCTGAGCAATTAGCTCGTACAACCTGGACACTACATGAGAGGGGCGGTCAGGCGAGCCAACCAACTGCTCGAAAGCCATTAAACTTCTATATAGGAATGATAAGTCAGTAAATGAAGCTACAAATGATGACAGTTGCCTATATGAAAGCCAAGAAAGCAACTTGCTTCTGTTTGGGAGATCCAGGGAGGCCAGAGGGGGAACCCGCCCATTATGTAATATACTCCTAAGATGACGGCTGTCCAAGGCGGACCAAGACAAAAATGTGGAGGTTTGCATTGCCGGGGGGAACGCTGGATTATCAAATAGCGGTGTCATGGGTCCTGGATTCGTCGACAATTTGCCCGCTCTGAGGAGGATATCCCAATTATGTAATAAATCTAACGTAAGTGGGAGTAGAGGGTGGGCCGGCTGTATCAACGATCGGTCCACCCATGGCAGGGACCGGAGACCAACTGGAGATAGGCAATCGTCCAGCCGTACCCATTCCTTCGTCTCCCTGTTGTGAAAACAGTCTATCAAACGCACTAAAACCGATGCCCTATAATAGGAAATAACATCCGGGGCCCCTGCACCTCCTCTACTTTTGGCCTTGGACAAGGTACTAAATGCCAGTCTAGGACGTTTCTGTTGCCATATAAATTTTAAAAATAACCTATGAATTTTACGAAGATATGCGGTTGGCAAGAATATGGGGACCGATTGAAAAAGATATAACAGTCTGGGGATAATATCCATCTTAAGAGTGTTTATACGGGCAAACCAGGAGAGAGGCAGGGAATCATATTTCTGAATGTCAGATTGAAGTTTACTGTACATTGAGGAATAATTAAGGGAGAACAATTTGGAGGGATCCGATGGAACCAATATACCCAGATATTTAATGGCATCAGAGCAAATCCGGAAAGGCACATTAGAACGCATAGCTGACATTTGAGTAGAGTCCAAGGTAACATTAAGAATTTCAGATTTGGAATAATTGACCTTGAAATTACTATGTGTACCAAATTCATCAAGGTCCTTTAAAATGGAGGGTATTGTAATATGAAGGGATGGTTTATATATCAAGAGGTCATCTGCATATAAAGAAATTTTATATTGTGCATCACCCACCTGGATCCCTTTTACATTTGGATTGTGGCGCAAGGCCACAGCCAAATGTTCCATAATTAGGGCATAAAGTAAAGGGGAGAGAGGGCACCCCTGCCTCGTGCCATTCTTGATTTGAAAAGAATCGGAGAGAGCGCCATTAACCCGCACCCGAGCTCTGGGTGAAGAGTACAATGCTGCGATTCTAGAAACCATGCAGGGGCCCAGGCCCACCTGACGCAACGCCGAGTACATAAACTGCCAACTAACCCTGTCAAAGGCTTTTTCAGCATCTATTGACAGTAAGCACGCAGGGGTGCCTGAGGATTTAGCAAATTGGGTCAGCAGAAGAGTCTTAATAGTAATATCCCTGGCTTCCCTTCCATGAATGGATGGCATATGTGGGGACAACCTATTGGCAATCAACTTGGAAAAAATTTTTGCATCCACGTTAATCAATGATATAGGTCTATAATTGGAGCAAACCGTACAGTCTTTGCCAGGCTTGGGAAGAACCGTAATATGCGCTTCCAAACTTTGTGAAGGGAACGGCGTAGCGGCAGAAACGGAAGAAAACACTGTGGTCATGAAGGGGACAAGATTAGCAGCGTGGAGCTTATAGAACCGTGGAGTGAATCCATCTGGACCCGGGCTTTTTCCGGTCGGGGTGGCCTGCAGGGCAGCAGATCCCTCCTCCTCCGTAAACGGGGATTCCAATTGAGAAATCACCTTTAGAATTTAAAGTTGGAAGGGCTGTTTTAGTTAAATATTCCTGTAGAGAGGAAGGAGTAGCTGAAGCAGGGCGTAGTTGATAGAGCTCCGCATAATATTTATAAAAAGTTTGCAGAATCTGGGGATAGATGTCAACCTGCCATCAGGAGTGTGTATGGATGGGATATATGTGGTGGATGTGAAGACCCCTCGCCAGTAGTCTGCCACATTTATCCCCATATTGGTAGATCAATTTACGGAAATGATCCCTGTGGCGTTGGTGAGCCAAGTCGTACAGTGTCAAGAGATGGGTTCTAGCAGCAGTCAATTCTAAAAATACAGCCGGGGCCAGGTTTCGTTTATGCAGGCGTTCCAGAGCGCGGATTTTATCGGATGTACAAGCTATATCCTGTGCTCTAATCATTTGAAGCCTAGTGCCTTGTTGTATTAGAACCCCTCGAACTACCGCTTTCATAGCCTCCCACTGCATAGGAAGGGGAGTGGGGTCCAAGGCGTGATCTCCAATAAAATTGGTTATCGCATCGAGAGCCGCTTTTGCACAGAGAGAGTCTTTAAACAAGTTATTGCATCTCCATGTCCAAGCTCTAGGGCCCATATGGGGAATCTGAAATGAGAGGGACACTGAAGAGTGGTCGGACCAGGGGCAGGACTCTATAGAAGCAATAGGACACCAATCAAGTATGGAATGGCTCACCAGGATATAATCTATACGAGAATACATATTGTGCGGGTGGGAGAAAAAGGTATAGTCTTTGGTAGTGGGGTGCAAAATGCGCCACATATCCATTATTCTAAAATCGTGCAATTTAGAACGAAGGGAGTTCAATTTGGAATACGAGATCGGGGTTTTCCCTGATGAAGTATCTATGCGGGGGATCCAAAACACAATTAAAGTCTCCACCCACAATAATAGATCCCTCGGCAAACCCTTTCAGTAACGCCAAATATTGAGAAAGGGCCGTTGTGGGTTGGTGATTGGGAGCATAAAAAGAAGCCAATGTAAATTTCTTATCCTAGAGAGAAATTTTTAAAAACAAATACCTGCCCTGAGAATCAGAGCGAGAATCTAGTATCTGTACTGGTAACGATTTATGAAAAGCTATAGAAACTCCCTTAGTTCTAGATTCAGGATTGGAGCTATGGTACCACAGGGGATAATAGCGATTGTGGAGAGAGGGAAGTCTAGTGGATTGAAAATGGGTCTCCTGGAGGAGTAAGATATTCACCCGTGCTTTGTGTTGAGCATATAACAATTGAGAGCATTTGTTTGGGCTATTTAGACCCTTCGCATTAAGGGTACGAATTGTCAAAGCGTTTGCTGGGGTATGTACCGAGGGCATTAGGGGGAAGGGGTACGGGAAGGGGCACCAGACGGGCGAGGCGGGCTAAAACCTCGACCGTGGGGTGAAAAAACTAAAGCAGGACCCGAAAAGTCCCAAATCACTGCCCAAGAGGGCAGCAGGCCTATATGGGGAAGTGTCTGCGAGCGGCGGGGGAAGGCAAACAAGCAGTCAAAAAACAAACATGTGGGTCCCGCCTGGGGGAACCCGCAAAACTATAAATAACGTATAAAGTAAGAACAAACTCTTAGCATTTGCCCAATATACTAAACAATTAGAGACAACATCCCATGTCTCATAATAGGGCCAACTAGGGAGGCGAAAGCAGTATAGCTTGTGCGCTCCCCAGAGGGCCCTGAACATAATCAACCATAGGATCTAAAGGGCATTCAAGAATAGCAATCTAACGGCAGAATCTTTAGCAATAAACACTAGAGAAATAACGCTCAACATAGCTACCAGTACATGGAGAGTCCCACCGTGGAGGAAAAGCGTCTTGCACAGGATCGGATGTAGTCCGATTATGCTCGGCAGCACAAGATCGGATGTAGTCCGGTTATGCTTGGCAGCAAAGGCAAGGCTCCAAGAAGCTATCCAATTATCAGCAGAATCTGCAGCAATATACACTGGATAAATATCACTCAATATAGCTACCAATATATGGAAAGTCCCACCGTGAAGGAGAAATGTCTTGAACAAAAAACATGAAGTCTCCCTTCAAGGTAGGTCACGCTCTCGGCCAGGCACAGCAGGCGATAGAGTAGGTGGACATCAAAAGTAGTCCGGTGATGCTTGGTAGCACAGAAATAGCAAGGCTTCATGCAAAATCGTATGGTTCTCTCGGTCAGGCACAGTAGGTGGTAAAACAAGTTGAGGTCAGAGATATTCCAGTAGTGTTGAGTAGCCCAAGAGTACAGAAAAAATTAGGATGGCAGATAAAAAAATAAAAATTTCAGGAACAATGTTGAAGGCAACCTGATACTCAAAAAAAACAAAAAAACAAAAAAAAAACAAAAAGAAAGATTTTGATGGCAGGTAGAAATTCCAAGGATAAGGCTAGAGATGTCACGAAACCCAAGAAAAATCGTCGGCGAAGCCGGTGCAACTGGCTATGTTGTGGAAGGAGGTGGAGGCGATGAATGACCCGTGGAGGTGCTAGGAGAACTGTCAGGTGGAAGTCGTGGAAGAGCTTGTAGTGGTGCTGGTTTGACGAGAAGTGAAACAGCAGTAGGCTATTCAGGTAATAGGATATCAGGAAGATGCAGAGCTCGTACAATATGAGGCAGATCCGATGGCTCGCGAAGAACAAGAGTTCTACTTCCCGTTCGGATAATAAGATGAAAGGGAAATCCCCATCTATATGGGATGTTCCGTTCACGAATAGCTGTTAAAAGCGGTTTAAGAGCCCTGTGGAGATCCAGAGTATGTTTAGAGAGGTCAGGCAGCAATTGTATCTGTGCCCCAGCGTATTCAATATTGGAGGATTCTCTACCTTTTTTCATGATATCTTCCTTGGTTCTAAAAAAGTGAATCCGACAGAAAACATCTCTAGGGCGTTGCTGATTTATACTGCGTGGACCCAGGGTTCTATGTATCTGATCTATCTCTATATCCACATCAGATGGGATAGCAAGAAGCTTAACAAATATAGAGTAGGCCGCCATGAGCAATTCTGAATTCGGTACGGTTTCAGGTAGACCCCTTATGTTATTCCGCCTGTTGCGGTTTTCAGCGTCATCATGCAACAAATACAACATATTAATTTTATGCCTCGTGGCATTCCAATATATCTGCATGTGATACTACTTGTGAAGAAAGATCAGCACATTGGGATTGTAGAGCTGTGGTAGCGCTTGTAACTTGTTGTACGGATTCACGCAAGGCGTTAAATTCTGCCTTGCAGCTCGCTTCCAAATGCCCTATACTGTACTCTAAATCCTGCCTGGTAGGTAAGGCACAGAGATGGGCCTTCCAGTCCCACTCCTCCTCGGTATTCAAATTTGCTGGGCTATGACTCAAGGAAGCTGCTAAAGAAGGTGATATACAGGGGCTAAGGATGGGGGATTCAGGCTGTACCTCTGATGGTGGGGTGTCAGAGTCATCTGACCCCTGTGCTGTTGGATCCTGCTGCAATTCGGCCCCTTGTTGTGCGCTCTGCGCCGATGGTGCCTGTCCGTCGAGCGCCTTCAAAAATTTAGCCCCCGGCTTTGGGGGCTTGTTGCGGTCCCCGCGGCTTCCCGCGGGGAAGAAGCTGGTAATGCCTCCCGAGGAGGAATCGCCCCCTCCGGAGCATCCCTTTTGTGCCCCATTGATCTTGGGACCCATGCTGCCGAAGAAGAAGGCGTTGCAACGCTGACACAAAGTGATTACCCCAGGCGGAACACGGATCTCTGGATGTGTGCATCCTACTCCGCCGCCATCAGGACACGCCCCCCCTTTAATCTAGTTTTATCCAACTAATTTTTTCAGTAAAGCTGCAAAGCGTGCAATCTAGGTAGCGTCACTAAACATTAGTACTAGGGTGCTCCGCAGGAATGCTTTCAGGGCTGGATGGATTGGGGTCTGCTGAATGAGGTAGGCTAAGGACCCTCAACAGGGAATCTTTGTCCTGTGAGGAAAATGAAGACCCTGCTATATTGGCATCTGGGTCAGGAGAACACATGGCTGGGGGTCTTAGTACCGAAGAGGAAGAAATGCTCCTACCTCCATCTCCATGATCGTCACTATCGTGATGCTCCATAGCTGCAGGGGAGAAGGATGGCTCCGATAATTGTTTGGATTCCTGGGTTGCAGAGCGCGCTGTGGAGGGGACGCCTCGGGTTGCATTAATTGAGAAGATGTGTGATCCTCGGCACTAAGGGTTAATATATCCCTAGCCCCGGGGATATTCTCAATGAACGAAGCCGCCTCTAGTGCCACAAATAGCTCACTTAAAAAAATTTTTTATTTTTTTTAAATTTGACCTCGGTTGGCTAATTTACACTGGCCATTCTAACGGCCAAATTCGCCGCAAGATTAAATTTTAAAAACTCCCTTGCTCATCCCTAATTGTGTCTTTTTTAAAAAATCTAAACTAAAGACCATAGAAAAAAGGTAAGCTTTTAAGACACCTGAGCTGTGAAAAATTATTTTAAACGCTAAAAATTTTAAGTTTTAAACTCCTAGATTGTAAGCCCTTCTGGGCAGGGTCCTCTCCTCCTCTTGTGTCACTGACTGTATATATCTGTCATTTTCAACCCCTATTTAATGTTTACTGCTGCGTAATATGTTGGCGATATATAAATCCTGTTTAATATTATTAATGTTGCACAATGCACCATTTGTGTATAAGGTGTGTGCCTACAATAGTGAAAGGGGAGAAAAACCTTGAAGCAATTATTAGAATTTGTGAAGATGCATGTACTTGCAAGAGCTAAAGAAATACCATCCCTTAAAGGTGACTATATATTTGTACAGTTACTGCATGAAATCTGCATTAATAATTCCTACCATTACAATAGACAGTACTTTTTCCAGAACACTGATAAAGCCATCAATCTGCTGTGGGCAAGAATTTTCAGTCTTCTCTCCTCAAGTGTATAACCTGCAATGGTGTCTCTTACCTGGTGGTCCTGCCATGAAAGTTATAATACAAACACTTCATGTTGAAAAATAACACAGCCATGTTACAGGCTTTCACACAGACTATATACAGTATATACAGTCTATATAAAAGTATATACATTTTTGATTAAATTTTATTTGACTACAAGAATTATTTGATTAAAATTGTGCACAAAAGGTTAAAAGTATATATAGTTGCACATACACAAGAATACACTTTTGATTTCCAAAATTCTGAATAGTGTTTGGATAATATATCCACGTGTCTCCCTTCCCTTTCCTTTTTTAGTCTATATACAAAAAGTGACAAAATGTGCACCATGGAGCCATTCTCTAACAAAGACTAGCCTAGTTAGAGAAGGTAGGTGGTATGCCATAACAGACTTTTCTGATATGAAGATTTTTTCCCAGCTGAGCAAGCTAAAATGTTTCTGACCACCCTAGTCCAGCAAACCTTTGTCGTATACCATTCAGGATATCCATGTCATCCAGAGTTTTCACAAAGGTCATTTTGGAAGATTTGTAGGTCAAAAAGATTTTTTATCTATCATTTGAATATTCCCCCATTGGGCCATAAGAGATTCTTTCATCACTATTGAAAGACCTGGGTGGCTGGTGAATGTAGAAAAGAGTCTTCTTCCCATTTAGACCTAGTATATCTGGGCAGGGGGTTCTAACATTGGTTATTGTTCTGCAATAAACACATATTGCCAACTCTTCTGGGAAAAATCCAGCAGGCCTGCAAGACCATATCCTTCACAGTTACAGCGGTCTTAAAGATACCTATGACTTATTGGGCCCCAGTGGGGGTCTCCATCTTCCAGAAGGTAAATGTAAACCAGCATTCTATGGTGATTGAACTCTCAGGATCTTCTTAGTTGTCATTCTTTCCTTACAATTGATTAGGTAACAATACATCGGATGCCAGCGGTTTGAGTAGATAGCTCTAGGAGAGTGACCCAGCCCAGTAGGGTTGACAGTCCCAACCTTAGAATTGACTTCCCAAGGTATTCTAATTTTTTTCAACCTATCCTCTTTAAAAAGTTAAAAATTTTTACTGAGAATTAGCATTAATATGTCGCCTGAATATATTTAAATTTAGGTCTATATTCGATGGTGTTTAAATACAAAAAGAAAGCTTCTGAAAGACAAAGGTGGACGCACCTAGGGCAGAGTCTGCAACCTGTGGCTCCGGAGCCGCATGCGGCTCTTCAGCCTCCTTGTAAAAAAATATTAAAACTTTTAAAAGTTTATAAACTGTGTTATGTTTTGCGGCTCCAGACTATTTTTCTTTAGAGGAAAAGGAGGCAAAATGGCTCTTTTGATAGTAAAGGTTGCTGACCCCTGACCTAGGCTGCTATGAAAGGTGTTCAAAATCTATATGAAAGCCAGAAAACTATGACCAATTATTAGCTATTTAATAGCTTAGTGTTTACATGTGCATGTTCATGTAGAATTTGTACAAGAAAATGTTAGAACTTATAGTGCAAAAGTCACAAATACATAAAAGAATTGATTTTAGTCCCACCCTCAAAGCCATCTTTGTGGGGTAGGTGGGACATTTTACTAAATATTTATACTCCTCAGCCAAATAAAATACTAACACATCCCAAGAGATAATCCATCAACCCATGGAATCCCAACCACCCCCTTCAACTCATCAAACCCACCACAAGCACTAGATATTCATTCAAAAGGGAAAAAATATATTAAAAGGTAAGGGGAATGCTATCCTTCCTCCAAATATTATAGGTGGGTGCCAACCCTCATATTGAACATGCAAAAGGTAAAACCAAAGAAGAAAAAAGCTGTTTTTTTTCAGCCAATTTTAGTATATTTTTAATTAAGAACAATTTGTATGATTCAGTACAATGTAACACAATCAAACAGTTTTAGGTCACTGCCATTCAATCTCTTTGGGAAGTAGGACCACTGTTCTATACAGAAGACCTATAAATCAACAGAAAGCAAAAAAATACTTAATTGTAAAGTGTCACTTTCCGACGCATTTCGCCTAGCGTCTTCCTCAGGGGGTTTGCAAAGAGCGTTGTTTACAATACATAAGCATAATCAATAAATAAAGGTCTTGGCAAACTTTTGACATAGATAAATATATAACAGATAGATACTTTACATAGTAGCAACACAAATTGTATAAAGAATATATGTACATGCTGTTGAATAATAATTTGATAGTCATGACATATTTGATAGTCATAAATGGATAAATGAAAACAGGTGATTAATAAATGACTAGAGGGAAAGTATGTGTGATAACAGGTTCAAAAACAGGCCTAATAACCAAACTTGAAATGTTTTGACATAGGTGTAGTACATAAGGGATAATTATAAAGATGTTATAACATATGATCATAGCTTTGGGATAAATGAAGGCAGGTTGTATATGTAACTGTATTAAACTGCTACAGGTAGTCCCCGTGTTACATATGAGATGGACTGTAGGTTTATTCTTAAGTTGAATTTGTATGTAAGTGGGAACAGGTACATTATTTTAATAAATGTAAATAGGACAGATGTTTGTCTCAACATATTATTAGGCAGCATGGTGTCAGTTGTATAAAATCCCCACTGTGGTTAATCACAAACAAAGCAAAAAAAAAAAAAAAACTTTATGGAGCTTAGACATTCATTACCTTCTGGAGCAAGCTGTGCTTTGATATGCAAAAAGAAACAGCTACTGAGTTTGTCTTGGTCATTAAAGACTTACAAGATGCTACAGATAAGCTCAGCTCTTAAGATCCCCCACAACCTCAGCTGTGTTTAGCAAAGATTTCCTGTGCAAGTTATGCAAACTGCCCTCCCCCATCAAGCTTCGTCCTGCACACAGGAGCGAACAGGAAAGCCCCGTTTGTATCTAGGAGGTTTCCATATGTCGGATGTCCTTAACCCGGGGACTACCTGTACTGATCAGCAAAATGTACTATAAAATACTATATTGGAATGGAATGAAATACTGGAATTAAAATGCAATGATATAATAAAAAATTAAAGCAAATAATAGCTATAGATAAAGTTGAGTCTAACTCCAGGGAAACTTGAGGATATATTTATTAAAAAATGCAAAGGTATCAAAGGTATCAAACGATTTAGCTGAACAATAATTGGAAAAACTCATACATATAATAAATGTATGAAAGATCAATATTCTAAGTACCCCACAGAGTCCATCTATTCTAGTGGTTATTATTCATAAAAACTTATAATAAGGTGGGGGGAAACCATGATTGAGAATGGGTCCAATGCCTATACTAATCAAAAGGAGGATACAAATAGTATACATATTATACAAGTGTACAAGTTGTTAATCAGGATAACAGGGGAGTTTGGTAGTTTGTCATCATTCCTTGCTAGGGAAGGAAGGAAGGGTATGTGTAAAAATATACTGTAGTGTTACCCACTGCAATATTAGATATAGAGGTGAGGTCAGTATAGGTGTAATTAGAAGAGAAGTTTTAGAATAGAATTAGAATAAGAAGAGTTAACTTTTGCTAATGGAAGGGTTTAAAACAATCATTTAAACCCAGGTGTTGGATAGTCCGACATCCATTTACATTTGGTTTGTAGTAATTTGGTATCTCAATCACCTCTCCTTGGATAAGCTGTAACATGTTCAAGGCCTTAGAAACTAATTGCAGATGGATTGTAGTTGTGATTGGTACCTACATCAAAACTGGTTGGGGTAGTGATCCCCGACGCTGAACCCTGACATAATAGAATATAGTGTTGGTCGAATATCTTACTATTTGATTTGACAGCTATTGGCTCGAACAGGCCGATATTGTTCGGGTGATCGAAGGTCGAATTCGAACACCATTAAATTCAATAGGGGAAAATGTGTAGTGCTTCTACAGCCTACAAATACATTTAAAAAGACATCAAGACTCCCACTGCTCTGCACAACACCGAACAAGGCAAGAAAAAAATTAGGAAGGCTTTTTTATGTTGCTGGCAAGGCCAGATTTTATACAGGCTTCCAAGTAAAGGCAGAGAGGGCCCAGAGGGGGTTCCTCCGATCCAAAAATTAGCCACCAGGTTTCACCGCTCCATTACAAGCCTTACATAAGCTTCAGAGAAGAGGCAGAGGGCCCTCAGGAGGGTCTTTCAGTCAAAAAATTAGCCAGTTACACAGCTCTGTTACAAGGTATACAGGCCTCACAGTAGATAGAGGCAGAGGGCCCAAGGGGGTTCCTCTGGTCCAAAAATTAGCTGGTTACACAGCTCTGTTACAAGTGATATAGGCCTCAAAGTAGATAGAGGCAGAGGGCCCTGAGGGGGAGAAGCTCCATACAAAAATTACCCAGTCACACAGTTCCTTTACAAGTTATATAGACCTCAAAATAGATAGAGGCAGAGGGCCCCGAAGGAGGTCCTTCGTACAAAAAATAGCCGGTTAGACAGCTCTGTTAAAAGTGGTAAAGACCTCAAAGTAGATCGAGGCTGAAGACCCCCGAGGGAGGTCCTCTGTAGGGATGAGGGAGAAGACCTCTGACAGTTTCGCAAAAATTTCCTACAATTTCTGGTGGGTTCGCAAAATTTCGGCGAATCGGTTTCGTGAATTCCATTAAAGTCAATAGGCCGATTTAAACATTAATAGCAAAGCCCCTATACATCATAGATCAACCAAATTTGCTAGGTAAGTGTAGAAGCACAGTGGCAACAAGGAAAAAATACAAAAGTTCCAAAAGACCTTGTGGTTTTCCAGAAAATGGCAGGCAAAATGACAGCAGGCAAATAGGATTTTTGCGTGATTGACAGCGTCCAAAAGGCAGCATAAAAATTACGACATTGAGAAAGGGTGAACTCAACCCACTAGCAACACTCTTTGTCGTTAAAACAGCAGGACAACGGGTTGCTATTTAATGTACTCACCCCTATTTAATTTATATAGCTGCATAATGTGTTTATGCTAAATAAATCCTGTTTATTATTAATAATAATAATTGCTAGCTGGCATCATGACCTGGATGACATGTGTTAGGAATGAAACGAGCAGACTCTGCCACGTAATCCACCACTGATTTCTGTTGTTCAGGAAGCCGCTGCAGCATGTAAAAGGTGGAATTCCAATGAGTGGCCACATTACAAATTAACCGGTGCACCGGCAGATTGAGGTTTTGCTGTAAATCAACCAATCTGGCACTGGCAGTGTAGGACCGGTGGAAATGCGTTGACAACTTTTTGGCCTTCAGCAACAGCGGCTGAAGGCCTGGGTACTTTGCAAGGAAGCGTTATACCATAAGGTTCATGACATGGGCCAGGCAAGGTACATGTATGAGTTTGCCAGAACGCCTGGCTGGAGTCTGTGCAGAGCTAGCCTTATGTTCTCCTGCTCTGCAGGGCACTTAGAATGGTTGCACCCATGTGGCCGAGAGAGCCGAGGCATCCCAACCTCGGGACTGCGTAGCAACATCTGACTTGTGCACTAAAATAGCAAACTGCACGTTGTTGCTGGCGGGGAACAGATGCTGGTGAATGGGAAGTGCTGGGTCTCCACGGCAAAGTGTTCCTGGAGGAAGATGTTGAGGCAGACAAGTCAAAGGAGGAGGTGGAAGTGGAGGAGGTCGAAGAGGGGACTACATGGCGATCTGCTCTGGGCGGAGCTAGGTATGCAGGCCTTCCTGCAGCTGCATCTTTCCCTGCTGCCACCAAAGTTACCCAGTGAGCTGTGTATGAAATATATCTTCCCAGTCCGTGCTTGCTCGACTAACTGTCGGTTGTGAGGTGCACCTTGCCAGAAACAGAGTGCTGCAGGGCCACGCACACATTGCTCTGCACGTGTTCCTGCAAAGCAGGAACACATTTTTGGGGTCATTTGGGCCATATTTCCTCTTGTGCTTCAGCATCTGGGGGATGGAAGGTTGGATACTGCTAATACTAACCACAAAAGGATTGGACGATGGGGTAGAAGGTGTGATGCTGCCTGGTCTTGACTCCTAGCAATGCGACAAACACCAGCTGATCTGCGTTGGAGCTTCTCTTCACCGCTGGTGGAGCCTGAAAACTGTAATGCTCAGCTACATCCCCACTCAAATTGTTGGCAGCAGCACGGGGACCTTTGGTGGCAGAAGGAGGAAAGGCAGCGGAGGAAGATCTAGCAGCTTGAACTTGCTTCTGGGGCAGAGGTCGATGCATAGAGCTCTGTGCTTTGCCCAGGTGTTCCCGCCAGGTTACCGGGTGCTGACTTTTTAAATGTGTGCACATGCAACTTGTTCCAAGTTTGTTTGGGTTTTTGCCTTGTTTCAATTGCTGAGCACACAGTTCACAGATGACCATAGTGTTGTCATCACTATGGACACTAAAAAATGACCACACATCAAACTGGGCCAAAGGTGCTCTGGAGCTGGTGCTATTGGTGGCACTCTGCGGTTGTTGAGGCACACTTGTGGTGAGAGCTGCCTGACTGGTACGTGAAGACTGCAGAGTGTTGGCAGCGTTTACCCTCTTCCTCCCTCTCCCCTTTTGAGGGTGAAAAGTAAGAGGAGGGAAAGCCTGTGAACTGACTCTCTTTGTCAGATGACTCAAACAACTGTGCATCTTTAATGAATGCGTCCAGCTCCGCCTCTCCAACCCCTTGGTGGGACTCACCGAAAATTCTGCTTTACAAGAGACTTTCCAGCCGAGGAGGAAGAGGTGTACCAGGGACTATAGTTTGGAACCCCTGTGAGGCCTGTGTCTGGGACTTGGGGGAAGAGAGGGTGCAATCACTTGACCCAGGCTGGGTCATGGACTCTACTACCTGTTGTTCAAGGTGTGGTAATAATGGGCCCACACCACCAGCAGCGCTAAAATGTCTAAGGTCCGGCTGGCTTCTTGTTCTGGGTTCTGGAGGTAAAAACCAACCCAAACTGATTTCCTTGCCACCCCTGGCAAAGCTGCTCCTTCCTCTTTGTGCAGATTTACAAAAAAAAATGCAAGTGCTGTGTGTTGTATGCGGCACTTTCCTTCAGCGGTGACGCTTGTAATATGCAGCACAGTATACAAATGTGACATCCGTCACTGCATCTGTCTGACTGTCTTTCGGTACATGGTGTTTCAGTGTGATGGTGTGCATGCCGTCTGGGTACCCTGGCTCTGGCTGCCTGTATATAACACACTGACTGACTATCTATCTGAAAGTGAAACACTCTACCTATCTGAGTAGAGTAGATTACAGGACTGAAGCAATACTGTACAATCCAACTCTCTATCTGACTAATAGTGACACAGTCTCACTACCTAATTACAGCAATTTTATTTTACTTTGACACTGCCAGCAGTACAGAGAGGTTGTGTCTGCTAGCATATCTCTGTCAGGAGTCGTAAATGTAGGCAAGCCCTGGCCTTATATAGGCCAATAGCTGCCTGTGTGCCATATGGTGGCAGACACCCAATCAGCTGCCTGCCACCACAAAGATGGAGCAGAGGATCCCTGCTCTTATTGGAGGGCCCTAGGCATTATGGGGGAGGTCCCTAAACACTGTGGGAGCTTTTTTCCCAGCTAAATCGCACCGCAAAACTTCAGAGTATTAAAAACGGGGGAAATATTTAATGAATATCAACAGTAGAATATGTTTGAAACAGTCTCAAAGTATTAGGATGCAGAGTAGTGCTGTAAAGGCTTATTTTGTAATATTGCTGAAACCTTTTTGTCAGGAAAGACTTGACACCAGTTACTACTTGAAAAATAGCCTAATCATCAAATCCAGTGGTGAAAGTACTACATAATAAAAAGAGAAGGGAGAATACTGGTAATATATCGTTGAAGAAGGATAGATTAGTAAAATAGCCCATTATAGGTGTGTAAGTTCTACTTACATTAAAGGCTAGCCCCGTGATTATAGAAAGAAAAAGGACTATTGTTTTTCCATGATGGTAATGGGTGAAAACTGGTTATGGATCCTAAATAAAATATATATCAATATCCCGATTGGCGTATTGTGTTATTTGTCAAATAAAGAGAAAAGGCTGGTAATAAGTACTTACTGGATATGGGGTGTGTAACGTAGAGTTTCTAACAGAGTAACCATGGATGAGAGATCTTTGAGAGGGATGGACTTGGCTTTGGCAGGATTGTGCATAAATGGTAACAAAATCTAAAAGAAAGAGTATAAATTGCAGTGCTCGAGTAATTGAGCCATCATTACATGTATGTGTGGTAAATGGCCACCAGATGGCACCAAGGTATCATTACCTGGTAAGACAAAATGGATGTTCCAGGTTTCAATGTTTTACAGGTTCTAAAAAGTAATGAGAGAGAGGGGCTATAAGTACAGTAGAATCACGGAACATGGGTATAGGGGCAAATAGGGGGTGTAACCTACCTTATTATTTTTCTTGGTAGGTATGGAAAGGTTTTGTATACAACAGAGGATTGTATGTATATATATTTCGACACCGTAGAGAAGAAAGAGGTTTTACTTATTATATATTTATACTCAGGTAATAGTGTGTAATAAGGTATAAAAGTGCAGTAAAAAGTGTACTAGGCCTAGATGCTACTAACTGTGCAGCACTGGATATGACCTTGTTCTCACTAAAAATAGTTTTGAGAGAGAGAATTGTTAAAACCAATTGGGGGGGAAAGATTAATAGTAATTCAGTATATGCCCAAATGTACTCAATTGGGCATACCTTGCAAAATTTGATAGTGTAGAAGTACCTAAATTTTACTTACTGTTTCGTGGTAGTATAGTGGTAAACTGGAGCTCCGCTCGGCTCATCCCTAAATAGGTTAACTAATGGGGTGCACTGCGCATGCGTGGTGCCTTCGTATCCATGTTGGGAAGAGCAGCTTCCGCCCTCCTGTAAGAGCCGCGCAGGCGCCGCTCTCATCATGAAAGGCAGATTTGGCCCTTCAATGGGAGCCGCACAAGTGTCGCTTACTAAAGGAAGGTGACTCCTTGATACTAAAGCTTAGATACCCAACCTCTCCTCCTTCCGTGGTCACTGCGCAATCGCTTTAGCACTAAAATCCCTAACCTGTAAAACACTGAAACCTGGAATATCCATTTTGTCTTACCAGGTAATTATACCTTGGCGCCATCTGGTGGCCATTTAACACACATACATGTAATGTTAGCTCAATTACTTTTGAGCACTCCAATTTATACTCTTTCTTTTAGATTTTGTTACTATTTATGCACAATCCTGGGGTTTAAAGCCAAGTCTACCCCGCACAAAGATCTCTCATCCACGATTACTCTGTTTAAAACTCTACGTTACGCACCCCATATTCACCTGAGTAATGACTATGTACCAACATGTCTCTGAATGATTTAGCAATCTAAAAGTGATGGCTGGACACTCATGGACACATATTTTGATATTACTTGATGACAGGTAAGTAGATACCAATATTTAAAAAAATATTTCTAAACTCCTCATGTTGATTTTTGTAGGTGGCAATAAGTCTGGTAGTTGTATTGGTTCTATCTATGTGGAAGAGTAACTAATTCCTGTCTCGCCGTTTTAGCTGTATTGTATGCTTTCATCAACATTTGCCTACCATACCCATCACATAGTGATCAAGCTTCTTCTTAAAAAGTATCATTTTCGGAGCATACACATTTTTCTCATTCGAAAACATACAGATACCGCTACATTAGGAAATGCAATTTTTTGTTGATGATGATACATGGTACATTATAGATTAAAGTAACTCTGTAACTGCTCCAAAAATGTATTCAGTAATTTCTTACTTCCTGTCCAAATCATGAACACATCATCTGTGCAGTGTTTCTATAGCAAGATATGATGCAGATACAAGGATAGGTGATCATTAGAGACGAGCGAATCGAAGCTGACGAAGTGGAATTCGATCTGAATTTCAGAAAAAATTTGATTCACAACGAATCCGAATTTCCTCGCGTTAAAACGAATCGCAATTTTTTCTAAATTGGCGGCTACACGTGTGAGGACATGGGGCAAGGAACTCTGGGAAGGCGGGATGACCCATAATGCCATGCATGCAGCCAATCAGCAGCCAGCCAGCCCTGTGACGTCACACCCCTTTAAATAGCCTCAGCCATCTTGGATTAAGACATTTTACAGCGTTCTGAGTGCAGGGAGAGACGTGTGCAGTCGCTAGTAGAAACCTCATTGTGTTAAAAAATTAAAAAAAACGATTTATAAGTGCAGGGAAAGGATAGGGAGGAATCATTTCACAGCATCTTAGTGCAGGGAGAGACGTCAGAAGGCGCTAGGGACAGTGCTAGAAAAGCGATTTACAAGTGCAGGGAAAGATTTTTTGGGGATCCAAATAGCCATTATACAGCTCTGTCATTCCATCAACGCACGTGTATATTTGGCGTGATTATATATATATATATATATATTATATTATAGTGATGTATTTCAGTACAAAAATACAAATATATTCTCAGTTCACTTCTGCAGTTATATGTGGTGAAAGCATTTAGTGATGTATTTGAGTACAAAAAGAAAAATTTATACGCAGTTCCCTGTTGGTTATTGGTGCTAAAAGCGTTTATTGGCCTATTTCTGTACAAAAATAAAAATATATTCGTCGCTATTAGGTGTGTTTTAATTTTCTTTAAATTTATTTAGTTCAAGTATAGGTATGTCAGACAGAGAAGTGGCAGGCCATGCACAGAGGAGTGGCGGAGGCCTAAATGTTTCTGGCGCAGGCAGAGGTCGCAACAGAGTAAGGGGCCTTGTCAGCAGGAGTCGCAGCAAGAGGCCTAAGCTCCCGGTGTCATCTAGCGGTCGTGTCTTGACCAGCAACCCAGTGATTCTAGATTGGTTAACTCGGTCATCCACTTCATCCCAAGTGACATCAGACACCCCCAGCCAATAGTCGTTGAGTTCGTCAGACACAACCCTTAGTTGGCATGGCCTGGGAGCAGACCCTGTGCCCTCACCTGTCCTCAACTTGCCTCTTCCCTTTGCTGTTCCCTCAGCCACAAAAGTATTGTATGCTGTGGGCTCAGCTCCACTATACAGCGAGGATGAGCTAGTAGAGGACAGTCGGCAGCTACTGCCCAGCCAAGATCTGCCGCTTTCTCCACTAGGCGGGCAAGTAGTGATGAGGAGAGTGACGTGGGAGGTGGTGTTGTAAGCGGTCAGGCTCCTGACCCAGAGACCGTTGAGGAGGACATCAGTGACGTGCATACACTACTCGATGATGATGAAGCCGATCGCACTTGGGAGCCGGGTAAAGATGGGGCTTCATCATCATCAGGAGAAGAGGGTGGCAGCTTGCCCGTGAGGCAGCGGCTGAGCCAGCAAGGTGGTAGCATGGCTGGTAGTCAGCAGGGTGGCAGCAGTGGGAGGTTGGGAGCCAAACGTGCCCGGGATAGACCACCTGCTTCGCAGCAGCCTACCAGCCCAGGAAGTAGTGGTGCAGGGGTTCACGGAGGCAGCGGGGGTAGCAGTCAGTCAGTGCGGAGTGTTGGGGGGAAAATCACGTACTCGGCGGTGTGGCAGTTTTTTGTTAAGCTGCCGGAGGAGTTTAACATGGCCATATGTAAAATTTGTGGGCAGAAGGTAAAGCGTGGCCAGGGTGCCAATGTTGGCACCACGGCCCTGCGTCAACATATGCAGGGTCAACATAAAGTGGGCTGGGAGAACCATGGCTCCGATTTGGTGGTCCAGCCTGCCCCAGCAACCTCTGCATCACCCAGTGGCACGCACCGGCTTTCAGGCAGTCAAGGCTCCACCACCTCAGCCGAAGGGAGCTCTATGTCATTTCCATCTTCTGCTGGTCCAGATGCTCCTGCTCCTCCTACTCCTCGTCAGTCATTCCGTCAGCAATCGATCACCGAAGCGATTGCCAAGAGACAACAGTATGTGTGCACTCATCCAACGGCGCAAAAGCTGAATGTGCTCCTGTCCAAGTTGCTGGTGCTTCAGCCTGTCGGTGTCTGCCAAAGTGCACGGCAGCGCCAACGTGTGGAGCTGTAACTACGGTCAGGGACAACACATGTCCTTTACGGCCCACTGGGTGAATGTGATGCCTGCACAACCACACCAGCAACTTGGCTAGGTGACACTGCTTCCGCCTCCACGTTCTCACACCGCTGGTCCTATGACAACATCTGCCTCTGCCTCCATATCCTCCATTGTGTCCTCCACTGCAGGGACAATTCACAGTGCCCCTCCAGCATGCCACATGTGCAGGGCACAACGCTATCACGCTGTTCTGCACCTGGTTTGCCTGGGGGAACAGAGTCACACTGGGGAGGAACTGCTCTGTGTGATTCATCGAGATCGAATCATGGCTTTCTCCACAACAACTCAAAATCGGAACCATGGTGACCGACAACGGGAAGAACACCTGCCTGCGTGACACCTGCCGTTTGCTCAGGCCCTTTGAGGAGGCCACATTATTTGTCAGTCGCCAGGACTACGGGATGAACAACGTCATTCCACTACTTCATGTCCTGGAACAGATGCTGGTAAATCTGGCTGGTCAGGGGACGGGAGACGTGGCGCTTAGATCTCACGGCCACATTAGCCCTGTGGGGGCTGAACTGGAGGAGGAGAGGAGGACATTGGATCAACGGCAATGTATAGCGAAATGGGTTTTTTTTCTACTCAGGTGACAGGAGAGGAGAAGCAGGAGCAGCCAGAGGAGCAAGAGGGAGATGAGGAGGAGGCAGAGGACCCAGACACACTGTGGCAGTATGCAGTGGAGATGCAAGCAGGGAGTCCCTCCGAGTCGCTTGCAGAAATGGCCCGCTGCATACTCACTTGCTTGCGCAGTGACAGGCAAATTGTCACCATTTGGCAGAGGGATGACTTCTGGCTTTCCACCTTGTTGGACGCTCGCTACCGGTCCAAAATGGGGGCCTTTTTTACACCCGCTGAGAGGGAGAACAAACTGAACTTCTACAGAGACATCCTATGTAGTCAGTTGGCCGCTGCCTATCTGCTCCATCCTCTTGCAGGTCTGACGGGGGGGCCCTCTGCACTCACGTTCCACTGCCATGGCTGCTGTGGAGGGGTGGGGTGGCAGGAGCAGTACCAGCTCCATCAGCAGCAGCCTCAGTCTAGAGTCGCTGATGAGCAGCTTTCTACACCCTCATAGTGAAGAAACTACTAACCAGCAGCTAGACATAGAGCAGAACTTGAACCAGCAGGTGGTGGCATACTTGGAGTGCACCCTGACAGCCGTCATTGAAGATTCGCTGGACTACTGGGCAGCCAAACTGGATTTGTGGCCGCAACTGGCCGAGTTTGCCCTGGAAAAGCTGTCCTGCCCGGCCAGTAGTGTGGCACCAGAGCAGGTGTTTAGTGCGGTGGGGGTCATAGCTACCCCAAGAACAACTCGCCTGTCCACCCAAAATGTGGAGAGACTGACCTTTGTCAAGATGAATCAGGCATGGATCAGCCAGGATTTCCACCCACCAATGCCTGATGCATATGATTAGATGATCCATGCCGCCTGACCCAAACCTTGACAAAAGAGACCGGTTTCTTCTGTCTACCTGCTTCAGCTACTACTCTGATGCTGCCACCCGCCTGATGCCACACATCAGATGCCAAGTGCTCCTTCTTTCACCCACCTTCGTCAGCGGGGACTGGTATTGCCGAATTTTTGAGATATTCGCTCATCTCTAGTGATCATTTAAAAACAATACCCTTTCCTATTCACCCAGAAACAGGTTTGCATAGTTCGGTGCACAAAATATGTCCATTGCGACTCCTTGTTTCTGAATGGTCAAACTAATATTGAACAGAATATATTTTGATTACTAAAAAAATCAATTGCAAGTAATTGCAGAAAAAAATTGTCATATTTTTGCCAAATGCTACCGCATTGTGATGAAAATTGTCTTACATCAGCTATTCCTTTTATATGAAGAATTAATGATTTACAGTGTCACAATGTATTTGGCTACTAACCATGCATTTGGAGGGATGATGGTACTCTGCAATATCCTTAGTATTTGCATAGTGTCCTTGAAAAATGATGGAAAACCAGTTATGAGCGGTCTTAAATATTGATCTAATAATGCACTTGCATGTTCTGAAAATGAACCCCAGGGATCTGTTAGGTGGGTTTATTATTCACTTATGTTTTTTTGGAAGAGTGTAAATGGTAGGTATCACAGGCTGATCCACTAATAATTCGCAATTTCAATTGAATATTTTAGGAAAAAGCTGTATTCATAATAGAAATGCACTCCTTGCAGAAAACATAAAACATAAAACATACCTTGACAACCAGACTTTAAAAAATGCATGGAAACAGAAAACATTGTAACCAGCACTCCAAAGCAGAGGATTCTTACTTTTTTAAGCATATTACACATTGAAAAGCCAATGTTTTGAAGCAGCACAGGATCCGTTTGAGTTAAAATTAAAGCATGCAGAACACTTACATGCCAAAGGAAATTACCCTTAACACCTGTAATCCCCCCATAGTCCCAGCCATTCGGACATGACCAATCACCCAGACAAGGCAATCAATAAATGTGAATAATTAAATAACACCTATGGCTGTAAGGAATAGGAGGCTCTGATACTAAATGTAGAAAGCACTAGGTCCAAAAGTTGTTAAAAGCAGATTGGCACATCTGAACACATGTCCTATAAAGTGTGCATGCTCTTGGCAGGCAACCAACTTAGTGTATGCAGGGACAATAGGTTCAGCAAGGGCACAGTATTGCACATGCACAGTCGAAAATCAAGGCAGTCCATGTCCAGTGCATCCAGGCAACCTATTGCATCAATTTCAGACTTATGCTGGGGAATGCATACACCGCAATGTCCGTATAACTAAAAGGTAACAGGGAAGGAGTGAGAAAAGAGGAAAATAGGGACTCAAAAAAAGCAATAAAAAACAGCTGTAAAGTAAGCCTTCTTCTGGAACAATTGCACATATATATTGCTGTCTAGAATATGCAGATTTTAGTAGTATGTTTTTCAGCTTTCCTTGTGGCTGAACTTGATGGATTTGTTTCATTGTTTCAACCTAAATATGTGATGAATGTATTTCAATGTACACATACTGGAACTGTAAATTAGGGCGTTAAGCTGTTTTGTAAACTGTGGGTGAGAAAACAGGTAGTTTGTTCCGAAAGTACATCTAAAAAGAGTGGTATAACTAGTAGCTGTCATGTCATCAAGTTGGAATGTTAGAGGATATGACCTTAGTGTTAGAGATTTTGAGACTACACGAATGCAGGATCTCAATTTGGCAAATGCAAGTATAAAAATTGACTTTGCAAAGAAAATTTAGGAATTCAGCATCCAGTTTGGCAAATGCAAGTATAAAAATGTATGTTAGTAATAACATTTACAATACTAATCCAAAAATCAGGTGTTAGTTTGGTATACTTCCATTTTGCAGCATGACTTGTTGCACTGTGCAAGAATGGGAGCAGATTGTTAATTCTACACAAGAATGGTATTGGATCTGGTGCATTTGTGTTTGTGTATTCATGTATATGAGGTAAAAAGACTAAAGAGTGGGCTGGTGATGTTTTTAATTGCCTAAAATTTATTAAACACTAAACATTCAGTAAACATTTTAAAGTTCACTAGTTCCCCCTGTATATTATTAAGGTCCCCTTTGGAAGGGTTGCTATGGATCTGGTTGGGCCACTGCTGAAGTTTGCCAGGGTGAACCATTACACATGGGTATTCCTTGACTATGCCACCCTAAAACCTGAAGCAATCATTCTCAACAACATACCCTCTAAGGTTACAGTGAAAGAGCTTTACATGCCCTTTTTTGACATTGGTTAAAACCCAAAGTTCCACTTTTAAAATGTTTGTTCAGGTAGATCACGCTTGCAGAAAATAACTGGCAATGTCCCTTGTGCAATAGACCCTTATACATGCCTGATCGCCCAGTAGAACTGTCAAAAACAGCTGAACTGTGAATTCATGCAAGGTATATGTGAATTAAGGTGTACCTTTAAAAAGAAGAATTTCATAGAAACATCCACTTCATCCTCCTTTCTAACCATCATATGAAGTACCTCATTTTTAAAACTGTTTTGTTTTAAATTTTCTTATGCTTTTAATCATGGATTAAAAAGCATAGGATGAATGGATGAACGAGATTCCAATCTCGGTAGGGACAGATTGGAATCTCGTTCATTCATTCATGTCTCCAATAGCTACAGCTTCGACGCTGTCCATATAGGTGATGCCCTCAACTTCTAATGCCCTCCTTGCTCTGTCTCAGGGCCCACCGCCTCCTCCTCATGCTGTTACTGCTGCCGCCTGCCCAGCTCTAGATGCCAGTTACCAATGCTGTCCACGCTCCATCTCAGAGCCCACGGCATCCTCTTCCTGCTGCACGCCCCAGGCTTAATCAATATGAGCCATCAGGATGCAGGTATACCGTATTTTCCGGTGTATAAGACGACTTTTTAACCCCAAAAAATGTTTGTCAAAGTCGGGGGTCGTCTTATACACCGGGTACTTACCAATCCCCTGAACGGGGAGAAGATCCGAGTTCGGGTCAGCCGGCAGAGCTTCGGGAAACGCTGTGAGCCATGCGGTATACATTTACATGCTTGTTAAAAAATAGTGTGATTTACAAATCAGCCACTAGGTGGCGCTGTGTGACTATTTTTACATAGAATGGTAGACAATTCTATTATTGAAAGTAAAAATTTTCTTTGTTACTGTTTTTTTTTTAAATGGAACAAACTCTATATTTTAACTGAAAAAGCTGGGGGTCCTCTTATACGCCCAGTCGTCTTATACGCCGGAAAATACGGTACTTCCGATGAGCCAGCTGATTTCAATGGGTGGCATCGTTAACCCTGGAGCGCAGCTTAAAGCGTAAGTGGAAGTGCAAGTCTATCACATTCAATTGGTGCAAATCTGCCAGTGTGGCGCTGTAGAAATTCCCTTCTTTGATGTCCCAGCGCACATTAGGAATTGGGTACTCTAGCACTTCACCAGCTTTGAATCTAACAGACATGGACGTGTTGCATATCACCAGACATTTGGGGCTCAGCACCTCCGTGAGCCGAATAAACTGGTGTTCGAGGTTGGTTTTGTACATTTGCAGTGATTGCTCATGATACCTAACATCCTATATACACGAGTTGATGATGACAACGTTGGGCTGAGGTCCATGTTGGAAGTTGGCCAGCACGCTCTCTATGTACTCCAAAGAAAACCCGGGTCAGGAAACAGAACCGTACAAGTTGGTGGTCAGTTCTGTAATGACGCACTTGGCATTAAATTATGGCATTGTGCATTTCACAGAGATCCCCCAACGTGTTGTTTGCAAATGACATGTCACCCTTCCATTTCAGCTGCTTCTCAGTCCGAAAGTCATCATTCTGCAGTATTTTCACAAGATCCTTGTTGACGGATCTTTGAATGGAGTCTCCCAGGATGGCCACATACTTGTTGGGGAGAATTCTCCGGACGTCTGCTGAGCTCAATAACTTCATGGCTCAATGTGGTCATCCAGGACCTCTCGGTTCCCATTAAATATACAAGTGTTTCCCATCTAATCCCCCAAACATATACAGAGGGACTGCTGTCCCACGTCCCAGTTCTGTGGTGACATACACAAAAATTCAGTCTGATAAAGCGTGGTACCGATGGATGAAGCAGAAGACGTGGCCTTCTACATTCACAAATGACAAATTTCAGAATACACAATTTGGGGTGTCATTGAAGATGCACTACACCCAGCTCTAGATGCCAGTTACTAATTCCTTCCACACTCCGTCTCAGGGCCTGCTATCGAGTGAAAGCACAGGAAAGGAAACCGGGCATGGCGGAATCAGTGGGGAAAGAAAATCCTATTGAGCTTGAGTCTAGCCTGGCATCTAGAGCTGGGTACTGGACAGCGGGCAGGCAGCAGCAGTAATAGCAGGAAAAGTAGGCGGTGGGCCCTGAGTAGTGTGGATAGCATTGTTAACTGGCATCTAGGGATGGGTACTGGGAGGAGGAGGCGGTGGGCATTGACACGGAGCAAGGACGGCATTATTGTTTGAGGCCATGACCCTATATGGACATAGAAGCTTTAGCTACTGGAGACATTGCTGTGTAGGGGACTGCCTTTTCCTAGGAGGAATCAGCGGGGAAAGAAGACCCTGTTAAGCTGGAGTCTAGTCTGGAATCTAGAGCTGGGTACTGGGAGGAGGAGGCAGTGGGGCCATAGACGGAGCAAGGAGGGCATTAGAATTAAAGAGTTTGGTACTGAGTTTGGTACTGGGCAGGTGGCAGCATAATTTACAGCAGGAGGAGGAGGCGGTGGGTTTTGAGACGGAGCGGGGACTGCATTGGGAACTGGCATCTAGAGCTGGTTACTGGGCAGGCGGCAGCATCAGTAACAGCAGAAGAAGGAGGCAGTGGGCCCTGAGACGGAGTGTGCATGGCATTAGTAACTGGCATCTAAAGTTGGGTACTGGGCAGCACCAGTAACGGCATGAGGAGGAGGCATTTAGCACTGAGACGGAGTGTGGACGACATTAGTAATTGGCATCTAGAGTTGGGTACTAGGCAGGCAGCAGCAGTAACAGCATAATTCCAAGGTGGAGGGAGCGCTCTGAGACGGAGTATGGATGGCATTAGTATCTGGCATCTACAGTCGGGTACTGAGCAGGCGGCAGCATCATTTACAGCAGGAGAGGGTGGCGGTGGGCTCTGAGACGGAGTGTGGACGGCATTAGTAACTGGCATCTAGAGTTGGGTACTGGGCAGCAGCAGTAACAGCATGAGGAGGAGGCATTTGGCACTGAGACGGAGTGTAGACAACATTAGTAATTGGCATCTAGAGTTGGGTACTAGGCAGGCGGCAGCAGTAACAGCATGATTCGAAGGCGGAGGGCTCTGAGATGGAGTATGGATGGCATTAGTATCTGGCATCTACAGTCGGGTACTGAGCTGGCGGCAGCATCAATAAAAGCAGGAGGAGGAGGCGGTGGGTTCTAAGACGGAGTGTGGATGGCATTAGTAACTGGCATCTAGAGTTGGGTACTGGGCAGCAGCAGTAACAGCATGTGGAGGAGGCAATTAGCACTGAGACGGAGTGTGGACGACATTATTAATTGGCATCTGAAGTTGGGTACTAGGCAGGAAGCAGCAGTAACAGCGTGATTCGAAGGCGGAGGGCTCTGAGACGGAGTATGGCCGGCATTAGTGTCTGGCATTTAAAGTCAGGTACTGGGCAGGCGGCAGCATCATTTACAGCAGGAGGAGGAGGAGGTGGTGGGCTCTCGGACAAAGTGTGGACTGCATTCGTATCTGGTTTCTACAGTCGGGTACTGGGGGCAGGTGGCAGCATCATTTACAGCAGGAGGAGGAGGCGGTGGGCTCTGAGATTCTGAGATGGAGTGTGGACGGCATTTGTAAGTGGCATCTAGAGTTGGGTACTGGGCAGCAGCAGTAACAGCATGAGGAGGAGGCATTTATCTCTGAGACGGAGTGTGGACGACATTAGTAATTGGCATCTAGAGTTGGGTACTAGGCAGGCAGCAGCAACAGCATGATTCGAAGGCAGAGGGCTCTGGGACGGAGTGTGGACGGCGTTAGTTTCTGGCATCTAAAGTCAGGTACTTGGCAGGTGGCAGCATCATTTACAGCAGGAGGAGGAGGCACTGGGCTCTGGGACGGAGTATGGATGGCATTAGTGTCTGGCATTTAAAGTCAGGTACAGGGCAGGCGGCAGCATCATTTACAGCAGGAGGAGGAGGAGGTGGTGGGCTCTGAGACGGAGTGTTGACGGTATTAGTTTCTGGCATTTAAAGTCAGGTACTGGGCAGGTGGCAGCATCATTTACAGCAGGAGGAGGAGGTGGTGGGCTCTGAGACGGAGTATGGACGGCATTAGCGTCTGGCATTTAAAGTCAGGTACTGGGCAGGCGGCATCATAGTTTACAGCAGGAGAAGGAGGAGGTGGTGGGTTCTGAGACAAAGTGTGGACTATATTCGTATCTGGCTTCTACAGTCGGGTACTGGGGGCAGGTGGCAGCATCATTTACAGCAGGAGGAGGAGGCTGTGGGCTTTGAGATGGAGTTTGGACGGCATTAGTATCTTGCATCTAGATTTTAGGAAGAGAAATATAGAAATTTTTATGGCTTTGGAGATATTTAGCAAAGTGGGATCAGAAAGAAATATCTCTATTTTTTGGAGAGAAATACTGATTTTTTGGGGGGTTTTAGGATGGATACCAAGTGCTGTCATAATAAAATATCTGTATTTTTTTTACAGAAATACAGACATTTTTAGTTTTTTTTGTGCTAGATTGCAAGAGGTATCCTAAATTATACCTCTTGTAATATATCACAAAAGACAGAAAACTTTCTATATTTATCCATAAAAAATACAGATGTTTCATTATGATAGCAATTAGTATCTATCTAAAAACCCATAACATTTTCTTTATTTCTGTAAAAAAAAATACAGATATTGAATTCTAATCCCACTTGCTATCTATCTAAATAGCCATAATGATATTTAATTATGAATCATAATTAAATATCTATTTTTTGGAGAGAAATACATACATCTTTATGTCTTTGATAGCTAGCAAGTTGTAGCCTGAATGAAATATCTGTATTTTTTTTTTTATAGAAAAATAGAAATTTTGCTGTATTTCTGTAAAAAAATACAGAAAAATAATTCTGATACCACTTGCCATCTATGAAAATAAACAGAAAAATTTCTGTATTTCTGTGTCACGAACAAGACACTAGAAGGGAGGTGGACCCTCTGTGCTACCAGCACGTTAGCCGAGGTGATATCAGAGGCGCAGAGTCTAAGACACCGCCCCGGTGTTCACCAGAGCACCCTGCATTGGGTGTTGGGCTTTGCTGCGAATGGCACACATGTTGTGGCCCTCAGACTCACCCGTGCAGGTAGCAGCTGACAGTTGGAGATAACCAAGGTGCAGTACAAAGTCGACAGGCAAATTCAAAAACCGAAAACAGGAACGGGTCAGGGCAGGCAGAGAACAATCATGGTCAGGACAAGCTTGCCGTGGATTAAGTCTTTGGGATGTCTGGAAGTACAAGAGGTTCTTGTGATCTGTATAAATGGTAATCGGAAAGAGTGCTCCCTCCAGAAGGTGACTCCATTCCTCCAATGCCAGCTTCACAGCCAAGAGTTCTCGATCCTTTCTGTGGGTGAAAACTTCCTTGAGAAGAAACCAAAAGGAACGTAATTTGCCCGAGGACCCCATTTGGGAGAGAACAGCTTCTACCCCCACAGCAGAGGCATCAACTTCCAAAAAAAAGGGCTTCCTAGGGTCAGGATGCAACAGAACAGAAGCCGCTGTGAAGGCCTGCTTCAAGACCTCGAAGGCCTGGAGAGCCTCTTTAGGCCACACCTTGCAGTTAACCCCCTTCTTAGTGAGGGCTGTGATAGGAGCCACGATGGAGGAGTAACCCTTAATGAACTGACTATAGTAATTGGCAAAGCCAAGGAACCTTTGAATAGCCTTGAGACCTTGAGGTAATGGCCACTTCAGAACAGCTGAATCTTTCTTGGGATGCATAGGCAACCCCTGATTGGAGACTATGTAACCTAGGAAAGGCACTTCAGAGAGTTCAAAGAGACATTTCTCCAGTTTGGCATACAGGCAGTGCTCTTGGAGACGTTGAAGCACAGTCCTTACATGTCTCCGATGCAAAGGAAGATCCCTGGAAAAGATTAGGATATCGTCCAAGTAGAGGACCACGCAGGTGTAAAGCAGATCACGATGTCGTTTACAAAAGTTTTAAAATACTGCGGGGGCCTTACAGAGCCCAAAGGGCATGACAAGATACTCATATTGTCCATCAAGAGTATTGAACCCAGTCTTCCACTCATCCCCTTCCTTAATTCAGATAAGGTTATAGGTCACGCGCAAATCCAACTTAGAGAATATGGTGGCACCTTAAATACGGTTGAACAGCTCCGAGATGAGGGGTAATGGATATCGATTCTTGACAGTTATTTTGTTCAGACCCCACTTGCAGATACCACTTGCTATCTATCAAAATAAACAGAAAAAATTCTTGTATTTCTGTAAAAAAATACAGATATTTAATTCTGATATCACTTGCTATCTATCCAAAAGGACAGAAAAATGTATGTATTTCTTTACTAAAAATACAAATATTTAATTAGGAATCACACAGCTCCATTACAAGTGATATAGGCCTCAATGTAGATAAAGGCGGAGGGCCCTAAGGGGAGTGCTCGGTAAAAAAATATTTGCCAGTTACACAGCTCCATTGCAAGTTATAAACCTCAGAGACAGAGTAGAGGTAGAGGGCCACTAGGGTGAGGAGTAGAAGGAGATGCCAAAAGGCTGTGAACATGCTCTTCCCATCAAGATGTCCGTGCAGCAGTTGACGACTAATCAGTACACTCTGCAGAGGGTCGTTAAAGTCATTGCCGATCCAAGCCTTATTAATTTTAATAAAAGTGATTCGGTCCACATTTTCTTGCTGAGAGCCGAATTCGTTTGTCACTCACTACGCCCCCAGCTCCACTGAACGCTCTTTCAGATAACACACCTGTGGCTGGGCAGGCAAGGATCTGAATGGCATGTTCTGCCAGCTCCGGCCACTGCTCAAGCTTGGATACCCAGTAGCCCAGTGGGTCCTGGCTTTGCAGGTTGCAGATGTTCCATGCAGAGCTCAGGTATTCGTGCACCATGACTGAGTACCGCTGCTGAGTGTCATTGGCAATTGCTGCATGACTGGCAGCTTGCTTCTACTGAAAAAAAGCCTGCATAGTTTGGCTTAGACGACCTCTACTGCTGCTGCCACCTATGCCGCTTAAAGCAGTTGTTTGGCTCCCATGGCTGGTGGAACTGACATAGGCGCTGCTGCTGCTGCTGCTGCTCCTAGCTGGAAAGGCTGAGCACAAGTCCTTTACAAGCACTTCTTGGTAGGGCTGCATTTTAGGTCCCCTGTATTGGGGCAAGATCAGTTGTTGTATCTCAGGCTTATAACGTGGATCCAGTAATGTAGCAATCCAATAGTCGTCAGTCTTTGTTTTTATGTGTTCTATGCGTGGATCTTTGGCTATGCACTCCTGCATGAAGGATGTCATGTGGCTCAAACTACCCACAGCTGAGGTAATTCTGGACCCACACTCCTGTGGGTCGAACAGCAGCACAGGGTCGTCCTCCTTCTCCTCTGCCTGGTCGTGCCATCCACGGAACATGCCGCCTTGTGATTGGGTGGATGGATGCCATGTACCCTCAATATCCTCCTCTGCCCCTTTCTCGCCTTCTCCTATGCCTTCCTGGATTGGTGGTGCACTATGTATAGTAGGCACGGATGTCTGAGATGATGTTTGAAACGTCATCTCTTGATGCAGTGTCCGCTCTGTGTCGTGTCCGAGATCCACAATCATCTGTTCCAGCAGGCATATGATGGGGATGGTGTCACTGACACAGGCCTGTTCTCTGCTCATCATCCTGGTGGCCTCTTCAAAAGATGACAATACAGTGCACAAGTCCTCAATTTGCGAAATATATCTTCCCACTCCATGCTTGCTCGACCAACTGTCGGTTGTCAGGTGCACCTTGCCAGAAACTGAGTGCTGCAGGGCCATGGACACATTGCTCTGCACGTGTTCATGCAAAGCAGAAACACATTTTTGTGCAAAGTACTGTCGCTTAGGCATAACGTACTGTGGGTTTGCACAGAGGAATGCGTAGCGGGACGCTTTGAAGTCCACCAGCCGGTAAGGGAGAAGCTCTCACGCAATCAGCTGTCCAATTGCCGCATTGATCAGCTTTGTTTTGGGGTCATTTGGACCATATTTCCTCTTGCACTCCAGCATCTGGGGGATGGAAGGTTGGATGCTGCTAATGCTAACCACAGAAACATTGAACAATGGGCTAGAAGTTGTGGGGGATGGCAATGATGCCTGGTCCTGACTGCTAGCAATGCCACAAACAGCAGCCGATCTGCATTGGAGCTCCTGCTCAACGCTGGTGGAGCCTGAAAAATGATCAGCTACATGCCACACTCAAATTGTTGGCAGCAGCATGGGTAACTTTAGTGACAGAAGGAGGAAAGGCAGCGGAGGAGGATCGAGCAGTTGGAACTTGCTTCTTGGGCGGAGGTGGTCGCACAGAGCTCTGTGCTTTGACCAGGTGTTCCCGCCAGGTTACTGGGTGGCGGCTTTTTAATGAGTGCTCATGCAACTTGTTCCAAGTTTGTTTGGGTTTTTGCCTCATTTCAACTGTGTTGAGCACACAGTTTACAGATGACCATAGTGTTGTCATCACTATGGACATTAAAAAATGCCCACACTGGCAAACACTTAATTGGGCTGAAAGGTGCTCCAGAGCTGGTGCTCGTGGTGGTGGTCCGCGGTTGTTGAGGCATAGCTGTGGTGACAGCTTCCGGCGATCTACGTCTATGACTTGCCTCACTGGTACTTGAAGAATGCAGAGTGTGAGCTGCTTTTACCCTCTTCCTCCCTCTCCCCTTTAAGGACGCTCTGCAACCTCCTCTTCTTCCTCCTCCTCCTCCTCTTCTTCCTGCCTATGATGATCTCTTTGTTCGCCCCATGTCGGATCAAGGACATCATCATCATCATCAGATGAGACAGTTTCCCTATATTTGAATTGGCTCCTCTGGCTCAGAGTGTTCTGGTGAAAAGTAACTGGGGGAAAGCCTGTAAACTGACTCTGTTCGTCAGATGACTCAAACAACTGAGCATCTTCAATGAATGATTGTAGCTCCGCCTCTCCAACACCTCGGTGGGACTCCTCTACATACTGCCGTACACATGACTTTCCAGCCGCTAATGAAGAACTAGGAGGAACAGGTGTATCCTGGACTGTTTGGGACACGTGTAAGGCCTGTGTCTGGGACTGGAATGAAGAGGGGGTACAATCACTAGACCCAGGCTGGGTCATGTACTCCACTACATCTTGTGCCTGGTGTGGCAATATCGGGACGCCCACCAACAACAGCAGCGCTTCTTGTTCTTAGGTCTGCAGCTAAAAACAAACTCATACTGGTTTGCTTGCCAGCACCCCTGCCAAAGCTGCTCTTTCCTCTTTGGCCAGACATTGTAGAAATGTTTTTATTTATGTGGCTTGACACCCTGCAAAATACTTTGTAGCTATTATGCTATATGCATATGTCACTTTGCTTCAGTGGTGACGCTTGTAATATGCAGCACAGTATACAAACTATATACTGCAGTATACACTGCGTCTGTGTGTCTGTCTCCCAGTACAAGTGTGATACTGTGCACGCAGTCAGCGAGGGGACCCTCCCTCTGGCTGCGTGTATGTAACACACTGACTGACTTTATCTATCTATCAATCAATGTACCTATCTATGTATCTATCTAGCTATCTATCTAGCAAACAGTGAAACACTCTACCTATCTGAGTACAGTAGATTTCAGGACTGCACCAATACAGTACAATCCAACAATCTATCTGACTAATAGTGTGAGTGTGACACAGTCTAACAAAGTAAAGCACTTTTTTTTACTTTGACAAAGCAAACCAAGCAGCACAGAAAGGTTGTGATGCTATCAGAAAATCTCTGTCAGGAGTGGTAATGCAGGCACGCCCTGGCCTTATATAGGCCAATGGCTGCCTGTGTGGCATGCAGTGACAGACAGCCAATCGGTTGCCTGCCACAACAAACATGGAGGGGGGCATCCCTGCTCTAATTGGAGGGCCCTATGCATCATGGGGGAGGTCCCTAGGCATTGTGGGAGGGTCGAATTCGGGAAATCGAATTCAGCAAAATTTGGGTCGGGTCCACCCGAGTTCGAACGGTCATATTCGGGTCGAACATTAGGACGACCCGAATGCGAACACCACCACTAATAATGACACTAGTTCCTCCAACAGCTGCACATCCCACTTGAAGAAGCAGAGTAATAAATCTGCAAAATGCATCAGAAAAATGTACACACATAAGATAAAAGTTGTTAGAAACGAACAATAATGGAAATATGATGATGGTGGCAGTATGTAACAGTTCATATAAAGAGGACAGTATAGTGCCTACCCTTATAATTCAATAGATCAAAACAAAGCAAAGACAGAGATGCAAGCAGGGTTTTTGGCACAAACAGTGTATTCAAACATATATACAATGTTTATATTAAGATTTGTCAATCTGTACACTCTGGCCACTGTGCAAAACTAGTGGTCGCCAATGATAATTGAAGTCTTATGAATATTTAATACAATACATAGTAATCAAAGGTTGGTTTGAACCACCATATTCTCCTGGGGTTCAAACATGAGCCAAGAATTTACACTAGACATATAACAACTCATCAACATATATATTGTTAACCATATATAGTATTTGATCATCAAAGCATGTTGTTGGATATACTCGACGCGTTTCGCCAAGTGTGGCTTCTTCAGGAGTAATATTGACAGCATGCGTAGGTTACTTGGGTGAGTTGTATATGGTTTTTTAGAGTAAAGGCAAATGATTTAAAGTTGTATGCAAGATCAGGGGAGTATAAGTGGTCAAGTGTTCTACATGCTAGGATCCTTACATTTGAGTCAGGGATCTTGTATAGTTGATCCTAGGTGTATCTTGTGCACCAAGTAGAGAATTGGTGTGTATTGCAACCAACACATGACGAGATGTGCAGAGCAGCAGCTGGAGATCCGGCGTGCAGGGAGATCTAAGGCTGGAGACCCGGCGTGGAAACGAACAATAAACAACAGATCGTTCAATAATTGTTGACAAAAATAGTTTGTAACGACAAGTCAACTACATGAATGGGGGATGTCACTTATAACGAACAACCATCTTGGTGGATCCATTCGTGACGTGACGATCAGTTGCTATCTAACTTGTGTACAATCATATACTGATTACTGTGCACAGTAGCACATATGCATGATGAACGAATGTTCATTTCAACACACCAGTACACAAGATATATATTAAATATTTTGTTTTTTTTCTGTCTTTCTCACTCTATATTTTTACATTGTGTGTAAATATGAGATATGGATGTATATATATAGGTCTATACTTAGACATTTTTTTTCCTTCACTTTCTCCTTTCCTTTCCTTCCAGCACTGTTTTCTGTCCTTCTTCTGCATCACTTTCCAGCGCTGTTCTGTTCCCATTCTGTCATATCTTCAGGTCCTTCTTGTTATATTATCTTTTCCCTTATTTTACCATTTATGAACCACAAAAACAAAAAAAAAAAAAATGTCCAAAATAAAAAATAAATCTTTTTGGTGGATATATATTAGTTTAAACTGTATGTGACTATGACCTCAATCAACCCATCCTTGCTGTACCTCTGTCTTGAAGACCATCAGCTGGCGATCTGAAGCCCTCACTGACTGTGTACCTCTGTGTAACATGCCGCACAGATTGTCAATCCTCCGTAGCAAGTTTTCCTTTGCGAGATGTGACCTGTTTGGAAAAAATAAAAAGCATACTGAGTTTCCATAGGTATGTTACCTGGTGACACAAGGACTGGGGTATTTCTGTATGCACAATGTATTAATGCTTACCGTATGTTTTCTCCTCCACTGATCAATGTGACGCCGCTTTCCAGATGTCCTGATGTGTTCAGCTCCAGTGCTTTATGATTATCTGCTGCAATTATCTCTACCTCAGATGGTGCAACTTTACTATCTGTAAAAATTCATAACATTTGTACTTTACTTAGTCTCTGTATATTAAAAAAAATATTCAATAAACAATGTATGTTACTGGTACATTTGCAAATGCTTGAGAATATGTCAATAGTGTTATTGTTCAAATTCGGGTTGTCCTTATTAGTGTTGATGTTCGAATTCGGGTTGTCCCTATATTTGACCCGAATATGGCCGTTCGAATTCGGATAGACCCGACCCGAAAAACACGGGTTTCGACAGCAAAAATTCAGGAAAAAAAAAAAAGTTTAAAAAAAAAAAATATTAATCTTAAATGAATTTATTTGTATGTCTTTTTATTTTAACTTGTTCTTTTTTTATAGGTTATCGGACAATGACATTATGAATCATAATGTCATTGTGGGATTACCGGACCGTGGGAACTTTGTGGTCACAGCTAATTGAAAGCACGTGCCTTCAATTAGCTGTAACCGCAAGCAATACCAGGGCAATAGAGGTTGAATGGAGATACGTATTTCCATTCATTACCTTTACTGCTCTGTGATTGGCTGAGAAATAGGAAACCCTGATGACAGCTCAAACATCATCAGGATTTCCCTTTCCCCAGCCAATCAGGGAGCACAGCAATCAGCGGAGCTTTACTATGCTGACAGCTCTGCTCCCCTGATCGCTCCCGCAGCCCTAGAGGAGCTGTGACATGTATTACATATACAGAATACATGTCACAGCTCCTCTAGGGCTGCTGGAGTGATCAGGGGAGCAGAGCTGTCAGCATAGTAAAGCTCTGCTGATTGCTCTGCTCCCTGAATGGCTGAGGAAAGAGAAATCCTGATGTCATCAGGATCTCCTATGTTTGAGCTGTCATCAGGATCTCCTATTTCGCAGCCAATCACAGAGCACTAGAGAGGCACAAGTCTGCCCATTCATATCTAGTGCTGAATGGCTGAAAAATGTAAAACCTCAGCCAGAGCACTAGGGGTGAATGGAGAGGCTTGTCCTCATTTAACCCCTAGTGCCCTGCAATCCCTCACTGTCAAGAGGATTTCCAGGACTGTGTTCATTGCAACCCTGGAAATTCTCCTGTCATTGGGATAACCTGTAAAAAAAAAAAACGTTTAATTACACAAACACATACACATTAATAAAATAATTTAATATTAAAGCCTTGTCCTATTTTTTACCTATATTTTAACCCTTTCAGGGAATGAGTAAGGGGTTTTATGTACCCCTGTACTCATTCCCCAGGGTGGGGTGGTGGAGATCTGGGAGTCTCCTTATTAAAGTGGGCTTCCAGATTCCAAAGTCCTGCTAAAAATGTTTATAAAAGCCCCCATTGTTTTCAATGAAAGCTTTCATAAAAGCTTAAAAACGCTTGAAAAAGCCTCAATTGAGTTCAATGGAAGCGTTTTCCCGCGTTTTAATTCTTCAAATGTTGCAAGCAACGTTTAAGATTACGCTCAAAAACGTGCCTGAAGGAAACGTCCTGGTGTAGATTAGCCTATTGGAATGCATGGGGACTTCAAACATGGGCTTTAAAAAGCCTCAGGTTAAACGCTGGGGAAACAGTCCGTGTGGATTAAAGCTGCATACACACGTCCAATAATTATCGTTAGAAACGACCAACGAACGACCGATGAACAACCGATTGGCCAAAATTGAGGCAATCGGATGTTCCCTGGATCAACGGACTCTGTTATCTTTACTTTAAATGCTTAAAACCCAGTAAAATTCTGTGTTTCTAGAAAAGCATCCAGATTTTTCAGATGTATAGTAGTTGCTGAAACTATTTCCTGAGGGAGCGGTTTGAACATTTTCACAGACCTTACAGTGAAGAATCCCTTCCTTATCTGAAGCTTAAGCTTTTCCTCCAGATGCAAAGATTGCCCTTTTATTTTTTGTAATGATCTCAAGTGAATATTTGGGAAGAGAGAGTTCTCTTTTTGAACCATTTATATATTTATACAGGGTGATCATATGCCCCCTTAAACATCTCTTCTCAAGGGAGAATAGATTCAGTTCAGCTAATCTCTCCTCAACTTTAGCTCCTCCATTTATTTTATTAGTTTATTTGCCCTTCTCTGCACTCTCTCCAATTCCACAATGTCCTTTTTGTGAACTGGTGCCCAAAGCTGGACTGCATATTCCAGATGTGGTCTGACCAATGCTTTGTATGGGGGCAGGATTATGTCTCCATCTCTGCAGTACAAGAAAGTAGTTTGCTAGCGTTAGATATTGCAGCTTGACATTGCATGCTATTATTAAGTCTATGATCTACCAGACCTCCCAGATCCTTTTCCATTTCTGACTCCCCCAAATGAATTCCCCTTAGACAGTACAAAGCATGCATGTTGTTAGCTCCCAAGTTCCTAACTTTACATTTATCCATATTAAATGTCCTTTGCCACTTGGCTGCCCAATCAAACAGTACATCCAGGTCCGCTTGTAGATTATAGACATCCTGTATGGACTTAATTCCATTACATAGTTTGGTGACATCTGAAAACACAGAAATGGTACTTTTAATCCCAAACTCTATATCATTTATAAAGATGTTGAACAGTAAAGGTCTCAACACTGAACCTTGGGGTACACCACTAATAACCTTAGACCATTCAGAGTATGAATCAATAATTACAACTCTAAGGATGCGGTCTTTAAGCCAGTTCTCTATCCATTTACAGATTGACTATTCTAAACCTATTGACCCTAAATTGCATAATAATCGTCTGTGGGGTACGGTGTCAAATGCTTTAGCGAAGTCCAAGTATACTATCAACTCATATTCCACTGTCCACCTGTGTACTGACTTCCTCATAGAAAGAGCAAAAATTTGTTTGACAGCTTCTGACTTTCTTAAAGCCATGCTGACTATCACTTATAATATTATTTTCTAGCAGAAACTCCCCTATGTGGTTCTGTATCTAACTCTCTAGAACCTTTCCAACTATGGACGTTAAACTAACTGGTCTGTAGTTATCTGGTAATGACTTTGCTCTCTTTTTGAAGATAGGAACCACATTGGCCTTACGCCAATCCATCGGTACCATGCCAGTGACTAAAGAGTCTCTAAAAGTTAAATAATGGCTTTAACATAACCGAGCTCAACTCTTTGAGGACACGTTGCTAATATTAATGTAGACCTGAGCTCTGCCATTTTCACTTGCGTACACTGAGCTAAAAAAGTGTTTAGTATATCCCACTTTTCTTTATCCCCAGTTACAAACCCAGAGACATCATTTAAGGGGCCTACATTCTCAGATCTGATCTTTTTGCTATTAATATATTTTAAAAATTTTGGGGGGTCAGCTTACCTTCCTTTGCAATCCTTCTTTCATTTTAAAGTTTTGCACATTTTATCTCCTTTTTCCATCATTTGTTATATTCTTTATAGTTTTCAACCTTTATTTTTATATTTTTGGAATGCCCTTTTTTTGTTCTTTATGGCTTTTTTAACATCAGCTGTAAGCCACATAGGTTTTAATTTTAGCCCCTTAAACTTACTACCCATTGGAATATATTGTGCTTTTGCCTGGTCCTGGTGCAGAGGACATTTACTTTAATTTGCTAATGTTCACCACTGATCAAGAGGAAAGCTGTCTGTCAGTGTCAAGCCTGCAAGACAACAGAACAGACACAGGATTAGCACTCCAGAAATTTTAATGACCCAAGACCAGGTAAGTCAACAAGTAAATTTATTGTATAACTTTGTTTAACTCAGAACTAGGTTACAAAAATTATACATTTTTACAGAATATTATTGCAGTTAAACACACCTGACAGCCAATGCTAAACTTTCATGCTATCCTGTCATTCCCCTGTATCACTTTTGTTAAAGTAATGCATGTACCAAATTTGTTTCTCTTTAGCAGATACTGTAGCATTCTAGTACTGCATATGTACCGTGTGCTAAAAGTCAACTAGGAGAATTGGCTTCTGCTTTCTCTAGGTGCCATATGTTCTGCTGTAGAAGATTCTTGCTCCATTTGTAAAGGCAAAGCATTATGCAGCAAATAACAACCACCTTGTCAATTTTGTCCATGCCTAGATTTATAACACAGTGAAAGATATGAAAGTGATTTGCTAGTATTCCAAAAGCATTTTTAACCACTTTTCTCACACAAGAAAGTCTGTAGTTGTAGATTTTGTTTATCTTAGTCCAAATTCTTCTGAGGGAATGGTTTTAATAAGTTACATGTAACATAAAAACCTAAAAAGTTTATACCCTCTACAATGTGGTTGTTATTATGAAGGTGCAGTGTTTGGTGGTTATCTTTTGGTTGAATTGGGTAGCTTCCTTTTAAATAAAAAGAAAGAAGGATCCATATATATTTTCCATCAATTGCTTTGGGCAGTTCCAAAATTGTTCATTATCTGCAGCTATGCTCAGCCATTCTTCTGGTGCATCATGAAACTGAAAAAAGGACATAAGAGTTATCAGTCATAATCATATGTTCTATTTTCTTTTCTTTCAAACTTCCTCTAGTGAAATGGCAGAGACTTCACCTGCTGTCCACTCCAAAAATTTCTGACCTCAGCCAAAAAAGGAGCCAGAAACAAAAACAAGATGAGGTGGAGAAGAAAACAACATTACAGCAAGCTATGGCCATACTCGGCCATCAAAAGAATTAATTTGATGTCTTTGGCTTTAGCATTGCTGCACAAATGCGCAAAATGACCCCCGAGTAGAATTCTGCGGGGGAACAGATTGTCACTGATGTGGTCAACAAAGGATTGATGCAGCAGTTCAACTACACTATCCAACATATTACTTCCCCACTTCATACCAGCAGCCTCACCCCCCTCCTGTATCTACTTACCCTCCTGCCTACCAATATGAACCCTACCAGTGCCGTTTTTAGGTTTACCCATGTGACTTTGGTTTTGGCAGAGAAAACCACCAGGATACCTGTTTTTTTTATACTTGTTTTTGAGCTATTTTATGCTTTTGTTGTTGATGCTGCACTATAGTTTTTTCTTTATTTTCATAGTTGGTATTTATTTCACTATTATTTTGTGTACATTCCTTTGTATAACAATTGTATTGGACACCAACGTTTATGTAATCATCTTTCAAACTTTCAATATTAGCCACACATGTTTCAGGGATGATATGACCGATTGCTTGTGGTGAGATACCAAAAGAGAACTTCATGTCTTGCAGAGACCTTCCAGTGGTAAGTATTTTCAACATGGCGATTAACTTGTTCTGCTGTTATGGACTTTTGCATGCAGGTATCCTGTTTTTGGATAAAAGGTCCAACTGCTGTAAGTAGTTTTTGAAAGCACACATCTGACATTCAAAGATAGGTTTTTATAGTCCTTTGGGGATGTCAAGCACAGTTCATGTTGTCGATTCTCATGGGAAAAAGTGTTTTGGTCCATTACCAATCTTTACACACTTTGCGTTTCCCTAAAATTTGTTCTACATCATGTTCATCTTGTTCTTTCACTTAACAAATACACCATAGCAAGGGCTAGTTTCTTGTTTACACAGGGACACATGGAAAGGCATATTGCAGGGAGAAGGACTTGAGTAGTGTTCAGAAAGAACGTTTGTCGAGAAAATGACTGATCGTTCGTGAGCATGTTCTTTTTGTCTCACTCAAAGCCCTCATTTCCTCAGTGTCACTTTCTCCTCTATACATCATTTCCTTAACCTTTCAATGATCACATCTGTTGTCTGTAAGTGAGAAAATTAGATGTCCAAGAGGGGTATTCTGATAATATTGTGCAAGAAATACAGCTGTCTAGCCTGAAAATGTCAATTAAATGATAAGAAAAAAGAGGAAAAGACAATTTTTCAACATTTTAATTTAATTTAAATAGAGCTTTATATAAAGATACTGTACTATTACATATTTGACACTGAACTGAATAATAACAATTTCACACGAGATTCTGGTGATATATATAGGGTCACAGAGTGATAGTCTCAGCTCCCTATGTGTTTCTCCATTAAGGCTTCCTCAGGGGATTTAGGAGACATATGTTTGTTAGTATCCTTTATGTAGCAATAGCGAGTGGAAACTCATGGAATAATCCACCGAAGAATTATGAAAATTCTTGCTAGAGTGTTGTTTTATGTATGTTTTGTTGGGGTTACTAGTGGGAGGGAGGCCTGATATTGGTAACCTTCCCAGAAGTGTAAACCGGGGTACCAGGGTACTGACTGGGTTTAAAAATACTGTGTAAGGCAAGTAAAGGGCCAAGTATTTCTAGACGTATCTGAGTGATGGTGTATTAGAGGGAGTAAAATCTTTGTCTTGGATGATATCCATGTATGTTTCAACATAGAATAGAAAAACTTTGTGTAATTTCCTGCTCTTTAGGAAGAAGAGTTCATTCTCCAGTTAAGTGATGTGCGTGAAGTAAATGCTCAAAAGGCTGGCTGCAGACATCTCTTCTTCTACACATTACCAACATTACCATCAATCCAATTTATTTGGTTCAAGCACATCACTTCACTGGAGAATGGACTCTTTAACCCCCCTAGTGTTCTAATTCTGTAATTTTTTGATGCAAAAAGTGATTATATTTTTTTTGCATAGAAATTTTTGTTTATATTGTAATTCTTAGGATTAACTCCCGGGTATAATAATTATATTTATTTATTATATTATAATCATAAATTATAATACAATATACAATTATAATACAGAATTATAAAAAATTATGAAATAATAGACCACAACAGTGTAATTTATCAAATTTTTTTTTTTTATCAAAAAATTCTAACTGAAATTTTCCAAACAAGGGTGCAATGTTATTCATAAATAAGAAGATAAATTAAATGCAGATTTAGAAAAAAAAATTATTTACATTTTTAGTAAACATCCCGGGTGTGGTAGATTTTGAAGCAGGGTGCTGCCCCACACACACACACGTCTAGTTAAAATAGTACTTATGAAAATGCATATGCATTTGTATAAATTTAAATGTATTTATTAATACATGCATTATAACATGTTTGCCTAAAATCCTTTACTAAAATATTTGATTTCTCTAAAGTCAAACTAGACTGAAATTTTAATCAGGTCACAAATGTTTGTTCACATATTTTTTTACACTCATACTATTGTGTGATGACATGTTTGAAAGTGCCACTTAGTACATATCTAGCATGATAGAAATTAGTTTGCAGTGTTGCAACAAAAAGAAAAAGTAACAAGTGGAACAAATGTAACTATAAATGAAGCAAGTTTGTGATGGAGTAGAATGTAACATCAAAAAGTAGCACTTACACAAAAACATGAAGCATTAAAGATTCAAACTGACCTGTAAAACAGACTGGAGATGCGCAGAGAACAGGGCGCAGGTGTGTACTAATCAATTGCTATCACCTCACCATTAAGGTTAACATCTACTCCTGAATCGCGCAGCTGAAAACTAATCACCTTAATTGGCGTATTCGAGATCTTTGCAGGAAACCGACAGGCGAGTTTACTAGAACTCGTGCCCGACTCGCGCTAATAGAGCTTGCTGACCGCCGCGTATGTATGCGCGTCGAGCGTACACGCATTTCATTGATGTATCAGGGCATATCACTTTGTGACCCAATATATTTTACCAGAATCCCTTGTGAAATTGTTAACATGAGTTCAGTGTCAATAATGTAATAGTACAGTATCTTTATGTATAGCTGAAGTAACAGCTTAGTAGATCTCTAATTTAGATTAAAATGTTGAAAAATCAATTATTATTGCTCTTTTCATTATGAATGCCTACAAAAGCCTGTCTTTTCTTTATATTTCTCTTATATCATTCTATTGTCTGTACATTATCAGCCAATTATCTTTGAATGATCATGTACAGATTTGCATGATGTACAGAATCGCACACTGTATGATCGTTTAAAACAATGACAAATCATTCATTTTCCAACAACTTTTATCTGATGTGTGTACATGTCTTAAGGAACTTTTTTCTTATATTGTTTTCTTGACTACCTGTTTATATTTGCCTTATGTATGATTTGTATATAACCTTTGTTCATATCGTAATAATAAGGTTTTTTGTTTTTTAATTTGGACCTTGAAAACCTAAATTGCTTTTAAAATCCCTAGTTTACAATTGATAAACCACCTACTGGATTATTTTACATTTTTTGATATACTGACATCTAAGCAGGTTGTGTGATATTGCCCGATTAAGGTAGAAACCTGTATGCAAGATTTAAACCCATATGCCTCAGTCTTTGTTTTAGGTTGCAGATCCTAAACAGAAGCTTTTTACATAATTTAAAAGGCTGGGGTCTGTGTGACATTTCTCCTACAAGTATGTCTCACCCCCACCTCCCTCCCTTCACAGCAGTGAATCTGGGCAAAGTAACAATGATTTTTTTGTTACCATGGTTGTGAAAGAAGTTGTCTAATGGCAAGCAATAAAATAACAAAAAGTGAAAGGCTCATAAATTTGGCATCCTGTGAAACTGAAAGCATTAGAAGTTGTGGCACATTCAATCTTTTTTTTTTTCTTTCCCATTTTAATTTGCAAAACACCCAAAAAGCAAACACTAATAACATATGTGTGCCATGATTTATAACTGGAAATGAGACTAATATTATTGGCTAGACAAAGTTGTAAATTTTAAAAAGGATTTAAAATTTACTTTGATGTAATATTTATACAATTGGTATAGTACAGAATAATGATCTTCTAAATATTCACATTTAGTTGCTTAGGAGCCTGAAATATATTTATAAAATTATTTATAAAAATATATTAGCAACAGATCAGCAAATAAAATTTTTACAAAATATGGGAATTACTGAGGAACCACCTCCTCAACCATAAAAACAAATACCCCTGAAGCATACACTACTTGGTAATGCAACTGAAAGCAAACAATCAACTATGGCTGGCGAGGCATTGTCAAAATATTTTATGGATGAATTTGTGGACAGGCACAGAAGTCAGGAGATAGCAACCAAAAAAATCCACAGGCTTAATTAGTAGTTTGGAGCCAGTAAAATGCCTAATTAGGAAGTATTAGTGTTGCACCTCAAGATTGTTTATGAATATGTAAATATATATATATATATATATATATAGATAGAGGTATTCATTGATGTATGAATAGGTATGTGTGCGTCCTAATAATTAGAATGTATCTAACTAGCAGGAGTAACACACAGGTGATACTACAGCTGCCAGGAGACAAGACCTATTTTCCCATAACAAACAGATCACCAATATGGCCTTCAAGGGGCAATACATCCATCCACCTGAGGAAACAGGAGATGGAGGTGTAAGTGAACAGATGGCCTGGGGTGATGACCCAGCTGGACATTTATAGACCCCCTAAACATAGATTCCAGCTGGAGATTTTTTATATCAAATTTAGTTGGGAGGTCCATCAAATTACATTAACCAATCCCAATCTAGTGGGGTGTGTGCCAACTGATGGTCATCGTACCGAACACACCCACTAACCAATCAAGGAGTCCCAATGTTACCTAATGGGACTTAAATATAAAAAAGGGGAACTAGAATAATGGGGGTTAGTCTTCTTAGGGAATCTAGCTCCTGGGGTACCCCTCCACATCATTACAGGTAGCTATAACACATTCCTGAATTGCATTCTTATATTGTTCGGTATATGTCTCAGTATATGTTTATGCTATTATTGTTATATTGTTTTGAGGTATTTTGTATTAGGTAGTTACTAGATTATTACAAGGGGTTACTACTAATAACTTTATGTCCATGTGATATATAGATATCATTGATTGAAGTTCCTAGGTGTTTAAATATCTGACAATATTGCTGTGTACTTTGTCTTACCTTGTTTCCTTAATTAAACTGAGTGACTAGCTATTATTTGTGCATGAACCTTCTTTAATTGAATATCTATATGCATTGATAGGGGATATAATTTCCATATTTATGCAGATATATATACATAAATAACAATTAGGTAATACTACAACTCTCCCTGGATCATGCTATTCTTTCCAACTGAACAGAAAAACCAGGAAGAACTATGCAGAGCGGCTACCAGGAGGCCTATAGCAACTTTAAATGAAACAGTCATTATCAGTTGCATTGAGAAAATACAGTTGAAAAAAAACATAGTATTATAAACATATAAACATAAACATAAAGTATTATTAGTATTATAGTACTATTATATTTCTTGTGTGCTTCTTCATTTACGGCTGCAAGGTATTTAAACAGTTTCAACATTAGGGTGCGACATAACTGAAATATAAAAAAAATCAGGGGGTACTGAAAACTTTTTAAAGCCTATATAACTATTTATTTACATATTTATCATTATTGTTATTATTATTATTATTATTAATCATAATAAAAAAAAAAACAGGATTTATATAGTGCCAAGATAATATGCAGCACTTTTGCAAATGACAGAAGGGTACAGACAGTGACACAGACGGAGAAGAGGACCCTGCCCTGAAGAGCTTACAATCTAGGATATATTGTGAGACAGGGGGATTGCTCCTGGTATCCGGACGCTTGCAGGGCAGAAAAGAGGCAGGAGACTTCAAATGGCCAAACTAACAGCAGTTAGGTTTATTTAATGTTGTGTTACAGCAGACTCTCCATAACTGTGCAACAAAAAACAAACAGTAGTCCGGCTGGGCATCTGGCTACCTCACTTGGTGCCCTGTCACTCTAACACATACACTCAATATCAATAAATATAACTCACAGTTCGTAGTAAGGCTTTTACACTGGCTTTCCTGGAGCTCCACTCCCTTCTCATGCCTGGAACACACTAGCTCTCTCAGCCTCTGACTGATCACATTTTAAATTGCACCTGAGTCCAGGTGAACATATCCCAGTCAGGATTGGGCCAAGAAACCAACCCTTCATCTTCCTTGGCCGGCTCCAGGGCCCTAAAGAACCTGGTTTTCCTCCCAAGAAACCTATACACAAATGACCACTCTCTTCTCCCCCCTGAAGCCAATATACCACATTTCCTGACATTTTTAGGGACACTCTGTCACTATAACTATATATATATATATATATATATATATATATATATATATCTTTAGCAGTATTGTTTGTAATGCATATAAGTGAGAGCAGGGATGGCATAAGACACTTTCTGTTGTTTGGGTACTGATGTCTCATTCCATGCCAACGCTTCATTTTTTCTCTCCGGGCTGTAAAAAAAGATGGTTGCGTCACTGCTGAAGAGATCCAGAGTGAATTAACCAATCAGCTTTCTTGGTTGTTATTTTGGACCTGATCTTGATTACTAGGCAACTTTATTTTCGTGAGATGTTAGATAAAAATATTGTCTTGAGCAAACTGAGGTATTTTAAATGGATTTGCAAATTATGCAGAGTCAGTCTGTTTACTGCTTCATAGCTTAGTCATCTTTCACTACAAAATAAGAACTCCTCAGCACCTATTGTTACCCAGTATTTACAGTTAGGTCCATAAATATTTAGCCAGAGACAACGTCTTTCTAATTTTGGTTCTGTACAATACCACAAATATTTTTAAATGAAACAACTCAGATGCAGTTGAACTGCATACTTTCAGCTTTATATCAGTGGGTTGAACAAAAACTTTTGGATAAAAATATGGGAAAATAAGGCCTTTTTTTTTTTTTTTACACAATCACTTCATTTCAAGGGCTCAGAAGTAATTAGACAATTTACTCAAAGGCTATTTCATGGGCTGGTGTGGGCAAATTCCTTTGTTATGTCATTATTAGTGTTGTTGTTCGAATTCGGGTCGTCCTAATGTTCGACCCGAATATGACCGTTCGAATTTGGGTGGACCCGACCCGAATTTTGCTGCATTCGAATACCCGAATTCAGCCCTCCCACAATGCACTCAAACAACTGGGGACCTCCCCCATGATGCAATGCCCTCCAATTAGAGCAGGGATGCCCCCTCCATCTTTGTTGTGGCAGACAGCCGATTGGCTGTCTGTCACTGCATGCCACACAGGCAGCCATTGGCCTAAGAAAGGGCAAGGCGTGCCTGCATTTACCACTCCTGACAGAGATTTGCTGATAGCATCACAACATTTCTGTGCTGCTTGGCTTGCTTTCTTTGTCAAGTGAAAAAAAAGTGCTTTACTTTGGTAGACTGTGTCACGCTCACAATATTAGTCAGATAGATTGTTGGATTGTACTGTATTTGTGCAGTCCTGAAATCTACTGTACTCAGATAGGTAGCGTGTTTCATTGTTTGCTAGATAGATAGCTAGATAGATAGATACATTGATAGATAGAAAGATAGAAAGCTGGAAGGCTAGAGGCAGGGTCCCCTCGCTGACTGCGTGCACAGTATCACACTTGTACTGAGACACACACACAGGCGCAGTGTATAGCAAAGTGCTGCATACAACACAGCGCTGCTAGCAGTCAGGACCAGCCATCATTGCCATCCCCCACAACTTGTACACCATCGTCCAATGTTTCTATGGTTAGCATTAGCAGCATCCAACCTTCCATCCCCCAGATGCTGGAGCGCAAGGGGAAAAATGGCCCAAATGACCCCAAAACAAAGCTGATCAATGCGGAAATTGCACAGCTGATGGCGTTAGAGCTCTTCCCATACCGGCTGGTGGACTTCAATGCGTTCCGTTACGCATTCTTCTGCGCAAACCCACAGTACGTTATGCCTAAGCGACAGTACTTTGCACAAAAATGTGTTCCTGCTTTGCATGAACACGTGCAGAGCAATGTGTCCATGGCCCTGCAGCACTCAGTTTCTGGCAAGGTACACCTAACAACCAACAGTTGGTCGAGCAAGCATGGAGAGGGAAGATATATTTCCTTTACAGCTCACTGGGTAACTTGGGTGGCAGCAGGGGGAAGATGCAGCTGCAGCAAGGCCTGCATACCTACCTCCACCAAGAGCACATCGACATGCAATTTCCTCCTCAACCTCAACTTCCACCTCCTCCTTTGAATCTTGTGCCTCAACCTCTTCCTCCAGGGACACTTTGCCATGGAGACCCAGCACCAGCACCTCCCATTCGGCAGCATCTGTTCAGCGCCAGCACCAACCTGCAGTTTGCCATTTCGGTGCACAATTCAGACGTTGCCACGCAGTCCTAAAGTTGCGAAGCCTGGGTTTCCAGGCCCACACGGGCGCAGCCATTCCAAGTGCCTTGCAGGAGCAGGAGGAGAAATGGCTAACTCCCAACAGACTTCAGCCAGGCAAGGTCGTGTGTGACAATGGGGCAAATCTGCTGGCAGCCCTGCTTTGTGGGAAACTCACACACGTACCTTGCCTGGCTCACATCATGAACCTTATAGTACAGCGCTTCCTTCGGAATTACCCAGGCCTCCAGCCGCTGTTGCTGAAGGCCAGAAAGTTGTCAGGGCATTTCCGCCGGTCGTACACAGCAAGTGCCAGATTGGTGAAGTTACAGCGAAATCTCAACCTGCCAGTGCACTGGTTAATTTGTGATGTGGCCACATGTTGGAACTCCACATTTTACATGCTGAAGCGGCTGTCTGAACAACAGAAAGCGGTGGTGGATTATGTGTCAGAGTCTGTTCGTTTCAGATGCATACCCACACTACCTTTTTTCAGCCCTGCGGAGTGGCTGCAAATTGAGGACTTGTGCACTGTATTGTCACCTTTTGAAGAGGCGACCAGGATGATCAGCAGAGATCAGGCCTGTGTCAGTGACACCATCCCCATCATATGCCTGCTGGAACAGATGATGGTGGATCTCGGACACGACACAGAGCGGACGCTGCAAACATCATCTCAGACATGCGTGCCTACTATGCATAGTACACCACCAATCCAGGAAGAGGAGGAGGTGGAAGAGGATGAGGAGGACATTGCAGGCATGGGAGAAGGGGAGGAAGGGGCAGAGGAGGATATTGAGGGTACATGACATCCATCCACCCAAACACAAGGCGGCATATTCCGTGGATGGTAAGACCAGGCGGAGGAGGAGGAGGATGACCCTGTGCTGCTGTTCGACCCACAGGAGTGTGGGTCCAGAATTACCTCAGCTGTGGGTAGTTTGAGCCACATGACATCCTTCATGCAGGAGTGCCTAGCCAAAGATCCACGCATAAAACACCTAAAAACAAAGACTGACGACTATTGGATTGCTACATTACTGGATCCACGTTACAAGCCTGAGATACAACAACTGATCTTGCCCCAATACAGGGGACCTAAAATGCAGCACTACCAAGAAGTGCTTGTAAGGGACTCGTGCTCAGCCTTTCCAGCTGGCAGCAGCAGCAGCAGCAGGGATCCCCATGGCAGTTCCACCAGCCATGGGAGCCAAGCAACTGCTTTAAGCAGCATGGGTGGCAGCAGCAGTAGAGGTCGTCTAAGCCTAACTATTCCGGCTTTTTTTCAGTGGAAGCAAGCTGCCAGTCGTGCAGCAATTGTCAATGACACTAAGCAGCGGTACTCAGTCATGGTGAAGGAATACATGAGCTCGGCATGGGACATCTGCAACCTGCAAAGCCAGGACCCACTGGGCTACTGGGTATCCAAGCTTGAGCAGTGGCCGGAGCTGGCAGAACATGCCATTCAGATCCTTGCCTGCCCAGCAGCAAAATGTGTTATCTGAAAGAGCTTTCAGTGCAGCTGGGGGCGTAGTGAGTGAAAATATGTCGACCGAATCACTTTTATTAAAATGAATAAGGCTTGGATCGGCAATGAGTTTAACACCCCCTCTGCAGATTGTACTGATTAGTCGTCAACTGCTGCATGGACATCAAGATGGGAAGAGCACATTCACAGCCTTTTGGCATCTCCTTCTACTCCTCACCCTAGTGGCCCTCTACCTCTACTCTTTCTATGAGGTTTATAACTTGATATGGAGCTGTGTAACTGGCAAATATTTTTTTACCGAGCACCGCCCTCAGGGGCCTCTGCCTTTATCTACTTTGAGGCCTATATCACTTGTAATGGAGCTGTGTGAATCATAATTATGAAATTTGTATTTTCATTAGAGAAATACATACATTTTTCTGTCCTTTTGGATAGATAGCAAGTGCTATCAAAAATAAATATCTGTATTTTTTATACAGAAACAGAATTTTTTCTGGCTTTTTTGATAGATAGCAAGTAGGATCAGAACGAAATATCTTTATTTTTTTATAGAAATACCGAAATTTTTCTGTTTATTTTTATAGGTAGCAAGTGGTATCAGAATTAATTTTCTGTATTTTTTTTTACAGAAATACAGAAAATTTTCTGTTTATTTTGATAGGTAGCAAGTCTGTATTTCTGTAAAAAAAAAATAAAGAGAATTAATTCTGATACCACTTGCTATCTATCAAAATAAACTGAATTTTTTTTTATTTCTGAAAAAAAAAACCAAAGAATTAATTCTGATACCACTTGCTATCTATCAATATAAACAACTATTTCTGTAAAAAAAATACAGATATTTTATTATGATAGCAACTTCGTATCTTTCCTAAAACCCATAAAAAATTCAGTATTTCTCACCAAAAAATATAGATTTTTCTTATCGATCCCACTTTGCTATATATCTCCAAAGCCATAAAAATTTCTATATTTCTCTTTCAAAAATCTAGATATTTAATCCTATTAATTAAATTTAATACCACATAGTATAGATCCAAACGACCATAAAAACTTTGATATTTCTCTACAGAAAATACAGATCTTTAGTTCTGATCCCACTGTGCTATATATCCCAAAAGCCATAAAAATGTATGTATTATTATACAAACAATACAGATAATTAAATCTGATAGCCCTTGGATATGTATCCTAAAACCCATAAAAACGTATGTATTTATGTGAGACAAATACATATATTTACCTGTGATAGCACTTGCTAGATATCCACAAATAATAAAAAATGTATGTATTCCACCAAGTACTTTACCTTTTATGTGGTTTCACTACATAGTAGGTATGGAAAGTATGATTTTCGTTAATCCATTAATATCCCAATTAGATACAGCTTCTACACTGTCCATAGAGTTTATGGCCTCAACCTCCAATGTGGTCCACGCTCCGTACCAGGGACCAACACCTCCTACTGCCTGTTACTGCTGCCGCCTTCACAGTACCCAACTCTAGATGCAAGATACTAATGTAGTCCACGATCCGTCTCAGAGCCCACCGCCTCCTTCTCCTGCTTGTAAATGATGCTGCCGCCTGCCCAGTACCTGACTTTAGATGCCAGAAACGAATGCTGTCCATACTCCATCTCAGCCCACCGCCTTTTGCTCCTGCTGTAAATGATGCTGCCGCCTGCCCAGTACCTGACTTTAGATGCCAGAAAATAATGCCGTCCATACTCCGTCTCAGAGCCCACCGTCTCCTCCTCATGTAAATGATGTTGCCACCTGCCAAGTACCTGACCTTAAATTCCATGCAATAAAGCCGTCCATACTCCGTCTCAGCCCACCGCCTTCTGCTCCTGCTGTAAATGATGCTGCCGCCTGCCCAGTACCTGACTTTAGATGCCAGAAACGAATGCCGTTCATACTCCATCTCAGAGCCCACCGCCTCCTCCACCTGCTGTAAATGATGCTGCCACCTGCCCAGTACCTGACCTTAAATTCCATGCAATAATGCCGTAAATACTCCGTCTCAGCCCACTGCCTTCTGCTCCTGCTGTAAATGATGCTGCCGCCTGCCCAGTACCTGACTTTAGATGCCAGAAACTAATGCCGTCCATACTCCGTCTCAGAGCCCACCATCTCCTCCTCATGTAAAAGATGCTGCCACCTGCCAAGTACCTGACTTTAGATGCCAGAAACTAATGCCGTCCATACTCCATCTCAGAGCCCACCGCCTCCTCCTCCTGCTGTAAATGATGCTGCCACCTGCCCAGTACCTGACCTTAAATTCCATGCAATAATGCCGTCCATACTCGGTCTCAGAGCCCACCGCCTACTCCTGCTGTAAATGATGCTGCCGCCTGCCCAGTATTTGACCTTAAATTAAAGACACTAATGCCGTCAACACTCCATCTCAGAGCCCACCGCCTCCTCCTCCTGCTGTAAATGATGCTGCCGCCTGCCCAGTACCTGACCTTAAATGCCAGACA